>NC_081560.1:147196872-147218700 GCF_022355385.1 Mustela nigripes | reverse complement strand
ATTTGGTGAGTGCTGTGAAGTGTGTAAACCTGGTGATTCACAGACCTGTACCCCTGGGGATAAAAATATATGTTTATCAAAAATAAAAAATTAAAAAAAAAAAAAAAACATGGTTGAGGTACCAGATAGTAATAAAAGACAAGACCAATTTTTTATGACAAAAAAAAAAAAATAAAATAAAATAAAAATAATAAGCCTTGTTTAGAGCAGTTTTAGGTTCATAGCAAAAGTGCGCAGGAGGTACAAAGAACTGACCCATCTTCACCCAGTTACAACCTCCCCCACTATCAGCATCTCGTGCCACAGTGGCACTAATGAAGTGGCACTGACACGTCGTTATCCCCCAGAGTCCATGGTTTACATTAGGGATCATTCCTAATGTACATTCTAATGGGGTTTTGCAAGTGTTAAATAACATAGATCCATCATTATAGGATCATACAGAATAGTATCACTGCCCTAAAAGTCCTCTGTGCTGTTTATGCTGCCTTCCCCCCATCTGACAACCACTGGTATTTTTACTATCTCCATAGTTTTGCCTTTTTCAGAATGTCATATAGTTGGAATCATACAGTACAATTGGCTTTTCATATTGCTGTCTTTCACATAGTAATATTGAATTTAAGTTCCCCCTATATCTTTATATTCATGACTTGATAGTTCTTTCTTTTAAGTACTGTATAATACTCCATCATCTGGATGTACCACAGTTTATTTACCCACTCACTTCTAAAGGACAACTTTTTTGCTTCTAAGCTTTGACAGTTATGAATAAAGCTTGCCTAAGCATTCATGGCAGGTTGTCTGTAGATATGTTTTCAGTTCTTTGGGTAAATACCAAGGAGCACAATTGCTAAATCACCAGGTAAGACAACAATTTGGTTTTGTAAGACACTGCTAAGTTGTTTTCCAAAGTGGCTATACCATTTGGCATTCTCACCATCAGTGAATGGGACTTCTTGCTCCACCTCCTTGCCAGCATTTGCGGTTGTCAGTGTTCCAGATTTTGACCATGCTAATGTTACTGAAACCCAAGTTTGACTGCTTGTCGCTTGAAAGCCAACTCAAGAGACAAGTGTTGGAAAATAAAAGTTGCTTTATTCAGGAGGCGGGCAACCTGGGCAGATGGCAGACTGATGTCCAAAAACCATTTTCAAGATTCTAGGTTAAGGAGTGGAGTTTTCAAAAGGAAATTCAGGGTAGGAGATTACATACTAATTGATGAAAGGGACAGAGAAATTTATGCCTATTTATGAAGAAAGATGGAACATGTGCACTGAGCATACATATATGTAACATACAATGTGTTTTTACTTTAGAGTGGAGACTTAACATCAGAATCAGGCAAAAGTGAGCTCCTGATCTCAGAAAATTATCTTAGGATGAGGAGAAGGGGCTCTGGGCATGGTCTGAGAGCCAGTGTAAATATAATGGGGTCTTGTACTCCTTATTTCATGTCAGAAATGCAGGGCTTTGCTTATTCATAGACTGGAATGTATAAGTTGATCTTGAGTCTAGGCTTCTGCAGAAACAGCTAATGGATTTTTCTTTCATTCTAAGCACTGCTTTCATGACATCCTGCAAATTTTGATCACTTACATTTGCATTTGCATCTAGTTCAAAATATTTTTTTAAGATTTTATTTATTTATTTACTTGACAGAGAGAGATCACAAGTAGGCAGAGAGGCAGGCAGAGAGAGAGAGAGGAGGAAGCAGGCTCCCTGCTGAGCAGAGAGCCCGATGCAGGACTTGATCCCAGGACCCTGAGATCATGACCTGAGCCGAAGGCAGTGGCTTAACCCACTGAGCCACCCAGGCGCCCTAGTTCAAAATATTTTTAAATTTCTCTTGAGACTTTTTCTTTGACCCATGTATTATTTAGAAGTATGTTGTTTGGTCTGCATGTATTTTGTGGTTTCCCAGTTATGTTTCTGTTATTTACTTCTAGTTTAATTCCATTGTGATCCAAGAGTAGATTCTGTATGATTTATATTATTTTAAATTTATTGATGTGGGGTTTTTTTTTATAGCTTAGAATATTTTCTATGTAGGCAAATTCCTATGTGAATTGAGAAGAATGTATATTCTGCTATTGCTAGATGAGTAGTCTAGAAAGCTGTAAACTTTCTGTCCAATATCAGGAGCAAGGCAAGGATAATTACTCTTCCTACTTTTGCTCAACACAATATAGAATTCTACCCAGAGCAATAAGGTAAGAAAAAGAAATAAAAGGCATCCAAATAGGAAAGGAAGAAGTAAAATTGACACTGTTTACATATGACATGATATTATATATAGAAAACCCTAAAGACTCCATCAGAAAAACTACTAGAACTAATAAACAAATTCAGTAAAGTTGTCGAGTACAAAATCAATAAACAAAATGTGTTGCATTTCTAAACATTAATAATCTATCAGAATGAGAAATTGAGTCCCATTTGCAATTGCATCAAATTCAATAAAACACATAAGAATAAATTTAACCAAGGATGTAAAAGACTTGTATGTATATTAAAAACTATAAGATAGTAATGAAAGAAATTGAAGAAGAAATAAATAAATGGAAAAGATATCCCATGCTCATGGACAGGAAGAATCAATATTGTTAAAACTGTCCACACTACCCAAAGCAATCTATAGATTCAGTGTAAACCCCATCAAAATTCCAATGTCATTTTCACAGAAATAGGACAATTCTAAAAGTTTTATGGAATCATTAAAGACCCCAAATAGCCAAAGAATTCTTGGGAAAGAACAATGAAGCTAGAGGCATCATGCGTCCTATTTCAAACTATATTACAACTATAATAATTAAAATAGTATGGTGCTGGCATAAAAATAGACACATACGTAATGGAACAGAATAGAAAGCCCAGGAATACACTCATGAATATATGGTCAAATAATTTATGACAAAGAAGTCACGAATAGACAAAAGGGAAGGGAGAATCTCTTCAATAAATAGTGCTGGGATAATTTGGACAGCCACATGCAATGACTTTAAAGGTTCAAATGTAAGACCTGAAACCCTAAAACTCGTAGAAGAAAACAGGTGGTAAGTTCTTTGACAAAGGTTTTGGTGATGAATTTTTGAAATTTGACACCAAAAGCAAAAGAAGTTAAAGTAAAAATAAGTAAGGGGGACTAAACCAAACTTAAAAGCTCCTGTACAGCAAAGGAAACCATCAACAAAATGAAAAAGCAACCTACAAAGGGGGAAACAATATTTGCTAATTATACATCTAAGAAGGGGTGATATCCAAAATATATAAAGAATTCATAAAATTCAATAGCAAAAAAAAAATCATTAAAAATGGGCAGAACATCTGAATAGACATGTTTTAAAATAAAACATATAGATAGCCAGTAGATACATGAAAAGATGTTCTGCATTATTAATCAAATAAATGCAAATCAAAACTACAGTGAGATATTACCTTGCTCCTGTTAGAATGGTTGTTATCAAAAAGGTTGAAATAACAAGTGTTGCAAGGATGTGGAGAAAGAGAATCCTTGTGTATTGTTGCTAGGATTATATAGCCACTATGGAAAACAAATTATAGAGGTTCTTCAAAAAATTAAAAATAGAAGTATCACATGATCTAGCAATTCTACTTTGGGTATTTATCTGATGAAAGAGAAAACAACAACTTGAAAAAAATATGCACACCTCCATGTTCATTATAGCATTATTTACAATAGCCCAGATATGGAAACAATCTAAAGGTCCATCAGTGAATGAATGCATAAAGACGTTGTCACACACACACACACACACACACACACACACACACAGGAATATTATTCAGCCATAAAAAATGAAATGTTGCCATTTGTAACTATATACATATATCTGGAAGGCATTATGCTCAGTGAAATAAGTCAGAAAAACAAATACCATACGATCTTCCATATATGTGGAATCTAACTCAATCGATCAATCAATCAATCAATTTAAGCTCACTGATGCAGTTAACCAATTGTTTGTTGCCAGAGGTGTGGTGTGAGGAGGTGGGAGAAAAGGGTCAACTCTTTTGGTGTTTGTTTTGCTTGTTTAGTTTAAATAAATTGAATAATAAGGGGGAAAATTGATCAGTTAGAGGACAATAGCAAATATGCTGAGGAAGGCAGAGCAGAAAGCTGAAAATGACTTAGGGAATTCACCTGGTTGAGTCCCCAAATGAGCCAACTCTGCAACTGCTCTATCTTCAAAGTTATTATTACTTGACATAAAAGTATTCCAAATTATATAAAATAGTATTAATTTCACAAAAAATATAATTCGCATTACACCACACAAAAAAAGATCTGTCATCCTTATGCAGAAAATTCAGAAAACGTTTTTGCCATTAGACTTTCTTCAAGATTCTGCTAGAAAATGAACTTCAAACTACCAAAGTGACTTGAGAGACATCTGCACAAAAACTGATGGTGAACAGGGGCACCTGGGTGGTGCAGTCGGTTAAACGGCCAACTCTTGGTTTTGGCTCAAGCTGTGATCTCAGGATCATGATCTCAGGATCATGATCTCAGGGTCATGAGATCCAGCCCCGCATCGGGCTGCTTGCTTAGCATGGAGTCTGCTTCAGATTCTCTCTCTCCCCTACATGCTCCTGAGCATGTGAGTATCGGAAATCATCCCTCTCAGCGTCATTCCCCACATCCCCCCTCCTTACACATCACCAGTGTCTTCCTATGGACAGATCTAGTTCTGCAGCCTTCCCATGAAAGCCACTTGCCCTGGCTCTCCATCCTTCAAGATGTAGGGGAGGAGGAGAAGAAAGAGGAAGAAGAAGAAAGAAGAAAGATGAAAAAGAAGAGGAGGAGGAGGAAGAGGAAGAAGAAGGAGGGGGAGGAAGAGGAAGAAGAGGAGGAGGAGAAGGAGAAGAAACTAAAAAAAGAAACAAAGTTACAACTGGCTGTAATTGCAATTAAACTGCCTCACTCAGGTCCTTTCATTCAAGGTCTTCTCAAAAGTGAGTACCAGATCAGATTAAGCAAGCCTCATGCCTCCTGGATCACATAATCAAACAATCTATAGAAAACTTTCTATGACATATCTGTACTTTAAAAGTAAAAACCACATATACTGTCATTTTGGCATTCACCTAGGTTTGTCAGGTAATATTAGAACGCAAATACACATTTATTATTTTATAGACACTGTTTTATGCTCTCCACTTTTTATTATTAAGGAAGAGTAGGTGAAAGTCCATAATTCAGGGGCTGAAGTACATCAACAGTGCTAACCTGGCCAATTTAGAAATAAAACAGGCCATATGTGAATCTAGTTAACGTAAGAGGTAATAAAACATGTCTCCTTCTTATAATGAAAAAAGGCTCATTTTAGAATACAAGTAAAGTAGTAGTTTATTTCCTACTTTATATTTCTAATGTTCATGCAGTTCCCTAATTAAAGCTCAAAAAAGGTTAACTGCCTCCTTAATAGTGTAATTTCGCCCCCCCCGCCCCATATATATCTCAAGGCCTCTCCTTAGTGGGACAGATTGATGATTTGCATTTTAAAGAAATTAGGTTCTGGTCTTTTTCATTTGGTACGCAGCCTTGGGCTGAGGGCTGAGAAATTCAGAGGAAGTGACAAAATATGGAAAATTAGAGCTTAGCTAGCTATTGTCCTGTTAGCTACCTACTGAGCATGCTCAAAAAGGAGAAGGGAAAAGTTTTCAGAATTCCTTTCTCAGTGGTCCTCATTGGATAAGCCTCCAGGATGCCATGGTCACTACCACTGAAATGAGCCTAGTCCTGGACACACCCTGCATGATGTCCTCTGCTGCTTCTGACTAGCTTTGCTGCAGCAACATCTCAGTGAGTGAGCTGCCTAACCAACAACAAACATAGAGTAGAAAGAGGTAAACAGGAAGTTAAAGAAAGAAACATTGAATATAAAGGGATCTGGCATGATACCTTGCTTTTGATAACCATAAATTTCTTTGTGTTTTCATTTATTCACACATTCCTTTAATGAACATTCATGAATATTAGTGATAAAACAAGGACTATCATTGGTGCTAGGATTGCAACAGAGGATAAGCTGGTATTTATTACAAGGAACAGTAGGATGCATGGGGCAAGGGTCAGATGAAGCAAAGAAAAGCAAAGAGAGAAGCAAAAAGTACAAATATGCTAAGTGTTCTGAGAGAGATATATTAATATACTCTTTCAGCTTAATGAAGTCATAGTTGAAGTCAGCCTGCTAGGACCCGGAAGTAGTTCACAGAGAAGGTAATGCCAAAGCTAAACTAGAACTAATGAGGTAATTTTTGAATTAAATTTCACTGGACATAGAAGAAAAGCCTCAAATCACAGTAAACTTTACAGAAATGTATTTCTCTCTTTTCTAAAATAATGAAGGTAACAATAATAGCAAACACACCAATATTTGGCTTGCTATGAGCCAAATGCTATTACAGCACTAATGCATATTACCTTATTGTATACTCAAGTCAACCCTTTGAGGCTGGTGATATTATTAGCCCATTTTAAAGATAAGGAAATTGGGGTACAGAGAAGTTGAGTAATTTACCAAATGTCACACAGATCTAGGATTTGAACCCTGGCTATCTGTTTCCAGAGTCAGATGTTGGCCCTCGCTTTTTCTGTGCAAGATGTGATTTTGAGGGAGTTAAAGAGAAAAAGGCATGACATTTTTATTGAAGGCTCCTAAGTTAGACTGCAACATGTGGGCATGCTCAGAAGTGTGTGATTGAGCCTATCTCTCAAAGAAAAAAGAGGCCACGTTTTCTAAACGTGAGAACAGTAAGATGGGTAACGTGGCTTGTGTGTGTCCTACTGGATCCTTGTAGAAGAGTATCAAAGGGAAAACAAGATGCTTTATATCATGAACACAGTGACCATGTCATAAAATATGTATTCTGCCTCTTATGTCTCTTAGACTGGCAATAAAGAGATTTCTAGCCTTTTTATTTTTTAAGATTTTATTTATTTATTTGACAGAGAGAGAGAGAGATCACAAGTAGGCAAAGAGGCAGGCAGAGAGAGAGGAGGAAGCAGGCTCCCTGCTGAGCAGAGAGCCCGATACGGGGCTTGATCCTAGGACCCTGAGACCTTGACCTGAGCCGAAGGCAGAGGCTTAACCCACTGAGCCACCCAGGTGCCCCAAGAGATTCCTAGTCTTATAAAATTGCAAGATTTGTCAGAAATTTTAGAAGTTTCAATACTAAATTTAACAACTAAATCAAAGGAAGGAAGGACAAAAAGAAGGAAAGAACAAAAGGAAATCTCCTTCCAAATCTTTAAGTTTAAAAACCAATTGGTGTATTTGTGGAGGAACCTCTGAATATCTTACAATAAATCTGTCCCATTGACCGGTAGTTCCAGGTGAGGCTGGCTGGGGCAGTTGGTGTTCAGCTGGTAGGAAAAATTTCTGAGTATTAGTCATGTCCATGATGGAGAAAGGCTCTAAAACCAACAATAAAAATGGGCAAAAAGTCTGTCCTCTGAAATGAGACAGCAGAAAACAAAAAGTCCTTTCAATGTAGAGTCTTAAATATGGGAGTCATACAATATCCACAGAGGGAGAGGGAGGTGGGCTCTGCTACTTGTTCCCCTTCACCCGTCCCCAACTAAGTTAATTTCCTGTCTAGTGTTGATTGTATTAGTTTCATGCAAGTACACATGAGAACTTGTCCCTTTTTCATTAAGCAGGGTTTAATAGTTCTTAATGAGAATTGCTTCTGATAGAAAGGCTCGATATTTATGTGCTCTATATAATGTGCAAAAATGCCGTTTAAATAACTCAAAATGAGTACTTGAATACCTAGAGGTGTTTTGCAGAAGTGAAAACTTATTGTGGTGGTTTGTACATTTTATATGTTCCTCTGCAAACCCCACGTAAACCAAGAAAGAAGTTTTCTTTGACGGATGGCACGGCTACCTTCCACTGAGGAGGCAGCAGCGGGTAGAGACACAGGCAAATATTGTGCACTCATCCATGCTGTGGAAGTGTAAATGCACTGCTGCTGTATGCAGATTTCTTTCAGGCCAAACCTTTTGAGATTGCAAAGACTGCATAACTGCTATTTTCTTGACCTTATTCTTGTGACCCCTCATGAGAAGTGGGATAGAGTCATTAGTGTACAGCAATTTAAAACACTGAGATAAAGATGTAAAGAATGGTAGTTTCCACCAGTGGTCTGGAAAAGGATCTACTGGATCACCTAGTTCAACTCATTTTGTATGTGAGAACACTGAGGCCCAAAGAGAGAAAGTGACTTACAGATTGTGGGTTTACACAGAAGATAGCTAGTTTCTCTGTTAATTGATGGGGCAAATGTATATTTATTAATGCAAAACTAATTTCCACAAAGATATGAAATGGTATGTTCATATAATTCTGGAAAGATCTATATATCTATATCTATACCTGTATCTGTATCTGTATCTATATCAGAATATATATGTAGATATCTAGTATATAGATATCTAGATATCTACATATCTAGATATATATCAGAATCTTTTTCTGAGTACTTTTTACTTCTGAATGTAGTTTTCAGGTAAATATTTTATAATTTATTATTCAATTTTGTTTGTTATTTTCTGATTGTTATTTTTCTGATTGTTAATAACAAATATGCATTGTATAACAGAGGAAGACAAACATATCTGAGTATTGGTCTTCTTTATCACCCATAAAATTAACCAACGTTATGGTCAGGTTAGACTGGCCAACCTAGTGAGACCTTAGTATGAAACTTTGGAAAAGCAATTTACATGATTGATGACTAATAAGGCTTTGCTTGCAACTGGAATGTTCCACCAAAAGGCGAAAAGACACTAGGGCTTTACTACTCAAAGTGTGGTCCACGGAATAGCCGCATGAGGAATATTTCCTGAGACCTTGATAGAAATGCAGAATTTCAGAATTTCTTTTTTTTTTAAAGATTTTATTTATTTATTTGACAGACAGAGATCACAAGTAGGCAGAAAGGCAGCCAAAGAGAGAGAGGGGGAAGCAGGCTCCCTGCTGAGCAGAGAGCCCGATGTGGAGCTCGTTCCCAGGACCCTGAGATCATGACCTGAGCCAAAGGCAGAGGCTCAACCCACTGAGCCACCCAGGTGCCCCCAAAATGCAGAATTTCTAAACTCAGCCCTATCAAAACAGAATCTGCATTTTAACAACATGGTCTCAACATGTTTCATACACATATTAGAGTTGGAGAGTAACTATTATGCCAAAGCATAAATCCTATTTGCATCAAATCACTGAGTTTGAAAAGACATAAGGAAGAACGACTTGGAAAAAAGAGGGCACAGCATATAGAACTGGAGAAATAGAAACTATCATAGGAGACCTGGGGTGTGCTTTTAACCTAGCCTGGATGATATTTATTTATTTGACAGTTACCTTATTTGTAAATGTGTTTAAGAGTCCCTATATCGGAGGTGCCTGGATGGATCCGTTGGTTAAGTGTCTGCCTTCAGCTTGCTCAGGATCCCAGGGTCCTGGAATCCAGCCCTGCTCAGTGGGGAGCCTGATTCTCCCTCTCCCCGCTGTTCAAGCTCCTTCTGTCTCTCTTAAATAAATAAATAAAATTAAAAAAAAAAAAACAAGGGTCCCTATATCTTATGACTATTTTGAGTATTAAGTACAGTAATATGTGTTATACTTGCAACAATGTACATGACATGTAAGAGATAAGATCTCATTAATGACATTTTCTTTCTTCTTACCTTGAAAGTTTAAGAGTATGTTTGGTGGCTTTATAGTCCTACAGCAAAGAGAGGATATTAAAAATACAACTAAAGGGACATAGTATGTTGCTTCGGGCTACAGCCCTTATTTTCAGAATTTATTAAGTGTTTCTAGCAGTCAATCTAATACAATGTCTTGTAGAACTCAGATTTGGCAAGAAGGGCTTGGATACTTTCCCTTCCTAAAAAGTGAGGTAATGATGGGTTTTAATTGTAACACAATTAGAGCTTTTGATATCAAATTAATTTTCAGTGATAGTGTTGGTCTTGGCAGAGAGTGCAGAATTTATGAGATTAAAGCCCCGTGAGTATATGCACATACTCATATAGCTTTTTATGCAAATTGAAATCCCTGCTTCATTTTCCAGTTCTAGAATCAAAGATTAAAGATAATAAAGCTTTTTAACTTAGCTAAATTAGTTAAATGCATTTTATTACATCAAGCCATACTTTATTACAGGCCATAGCTGGCAAATTCTCTCCACTTTAAATAATTATCCACAAGTTAATAATTTCATGAAATTTGTTTGTACAGAAAATACGGAGACATGGTTCTACATGAAAATTACGGAGCTTTAATGAAATTTTGAGCCTGTAACCATTGATGTACTTATTAAGTCCATATGCTTAAGGTAGCATGAGTTCCGAAACAAAATCTTTTTGTTAAAAAAAAAAATGATATTTTTGCCAATAAAAGCAAGTAGCTTTGAATTTTGATTCACCCCATAGACATTGTACAAATTTTTACCCCCACTAATAACATATCAAGGTTTCTGTTTTCCCATACACTGACCCACACTGTGTTTTGGGATTTTTACTGGTATTATAATAAAAAAAATTCAGTATTTTTAATTACTAAAATTTAACTTTTCACTTAAAAAAGATAGACACACATTTGTTGCAAAAATTTACTAAATAGGGGCACCTGGGGGTGGCTCAGAGGGTTAAGCCTCTGCCTTCGGCTCAGGTCATGATCTCAGGGTCCTGCCTGCATCAGGCTCTCTGCTCAGCAGGGAGCCTGCTTCCTCCTGTCTCTCTGCCTGCTTCTCCGCCTACTTGTGATCTCTGTCTGTCAAATAAATAAATGAAATCTTTTTAAAAAAAATCGTTTCTTAAAAAAAAAAATTTACTAAATATCTGATATACACATCACCAGTATCCCTCTGATATTAACATCTTACATAAACACAGTACAATTAAGAACATCAGGAAATTGTTATGGATGCAAAACTATAACCTATAAACCTTTTCAAAATTTCACTAAATATTCTAGTGATATCTTTCTAAAGATCTAGTTTAAATTTGGGATCCATACTTTGTGCATAGTTGCTGTGATATCTTAGTCTCCTTGAATCTGGAAATTTCTATATCTCCCCCTCCCTTCTTTTATTACCTTAACATTTTTTAAAGAGTACTAGCCAGATTTTTTGTATAATGTCTCTACTTTTGGCTTGCCTATCTCTTTACCACTAAATTCTATGGTAAGAATACAGCAGAAGTAACATTGTGTCTTTCATTGTACCACAAGGCACATGATGTGGGCTTTGTTCCACTACTTATGTCAAATTTGCTCACTTCCTCCAGATGGCACCTGGTAGGTTTTTCCTCTATATTGGAATTCTCCCTTCCCAATTACTGAGTATTTTCTGCTGGATGCTTTGAGACTATCTACATATTTTAAATTCATGCATTCACTCACTAATTTTAAAATGTGCTGAAGATAAAGGGTGATTTTCACCATTCATTCTACATTGGGTACTGGAATTCTACTCTATGGAAGAGTTTTCTTTCCCCTCCTCTTTAGTCAGTGCTTATTGATTGATTGATACCCTTATTCATATCAGTCTGGACTCATGGAATATTATATTATTCTATGGTTAGGAATTCATTCTTCTCACTGTTTCTTTTCATATTTCAGACTTTCTTTCTCTAGTCTCTGTGGCCTTTTAATATGGCCCCATGGTTTTTGAGTCAGTCTTTGCTTTTCTTATATTATTAGTGAGAGTAAGCCACCTAAATTTTGTTCATTGAAACTTGCTAAACTTTTGTCAATTATTACATTTAGTTGTCATTTTTCTTATTGATTGACAGAAATTCTTTTCTTACTAAAGCAGTTAATTCCTTATAATATGATTTGTGAAATATAGTTGATCATTTATGTTTTTGCATTCATAATTTATTTTTAATGTAGTAAAATTGACCAGATTTTAAGACTTCTGGGTTTTGTTGTCATAACTGGACAGGACTTTCCCACTCCTTTATTATAAAACATTTTTTCCTGTACAGTATATTTTTACTTTAAGTATACTTACAGATTTCCTTATCTTTACATCTTTTCCATTCAAAGTTTCTTGTAGTATGTTAGTTATATATAAATCTTTTCTCCTCCAAAGGTTTTATTTGGGAAAAAAAAACACATTTACTATTTAACTCATGATTTTTAAATTTTTAAAAAAATTCTATACTTCTCCAATAGTAATATTTTATATATATTTGATTTTATTTCTTCCATTACTTTCTGTTACTTTGTATCACACTCCTGTATTTTGTCTAGTTTTATAATAGTTTTAATACAGTAATCAGGTAACCTCTTGTCACTTAACTTTTTCAAATCTTATTTATTTTTTATATAAAATTTAGTTTGTATTTTTAAGTTAAATATCAGTTATTATTCTTGAGATCACATTAAGTTAGGAAGAATTAACAATTGTACAAGTATGAGTCTTCTTATTCCAGATCACAGTAATTACTTTCTATCTGTTCAAGTCTCTTTTTGAGTCTTTCAAGAACATTTTATTCTCCATATCCAGAGAGTATATTTTTGTCAAGTTTATTAAGTGGTATTTTTATCACTGTTTAAATGATTTAGTTTATTTTTATTATTTATTATAAATTTATTATATATAATATAGTATAATATAACAAGTATAATTATATATGTAATTATAATAATATAAGTTTATTATAAATTTATTATAAATTATTTAAATTTAAATCTGATGGCATATTTTCCATTATATGCTTTTGGGTTTTTTTGTAAAAAAAAATTTTTTTTATTTCTAACTATGGATTTTATACTTGGAAATCAATCTGAATTTCTTCACTGTAACTGCTTTTACCAGTTGAATCACGGGTTTTTCAATAGTACATTCACATCAGTGGCAAATTGGTAAAAGTATGATTTTCTTTCTCATTTACGTATATCTAATTTCTTTCACTTGTCTATCTATAATGGCTACTGCTTTCAAAATGCTATCATAATTATGGTAATAGTGGCCATCCTTGTCTTAGAATTCTAATGAGACTGATTCCAGTAGTTCCATGATAAAAAAAAAAAATTGGAGTTTGAGATGGCTGTATTTCATCATGTTTAAAGAACATCCATGTATCCTTATTTTTGCAATCAAAAAAGGATGCTAAATTTTATCAAAGGCCTTTCAATATCTATGAAATAATCTATGCCTTTCTCTCGTTATCCATCATTATGGCAAAATTAATAGGTTTCTAAATACTAGAAAGTTATTCTTATAATGGATTAAGCTTCACTTGGTGATGCCATAGTATTATTGTTTTAATATGTGGCTAAGTTGTGTTTGATAATATTTGCTTAGCATTTTCATTAATAATCTAAATAATCTTTGGTTTGGTCTGTTTATATATTCTTTGCTGGCTTTTGATGGCATTGTAAGACTAGCTTTATAAAAGAGACTTACTTGGTTTCTTCTTTATATTAATGAAAAAAATTTAATAGCTTTGTGATTTTCTGATCTATAAAAATTTTGGGGGGCGCCTGGGTGGCTCAGTGGGTTAGGCCGCTGCCTTTGGCTCAGGTCATGATCTCAGGGTCCTGGATCTAGCCCCGCATCAGGCTCTCTGCTCGGCAGGGGGCCTGCTTCCTCCTCTCTCTCTGCTGCCTCTCTGCTTACTTGTGATCTCTGTCTGTCAAATAAATAAATAAAATATTTTTAAAAAAATTTGTAAAATATCCCTGAGAAACATCTGGATTTGCTAATTCTATATAAAGGGATAATATTTTCACAACTTTATCTTTTCTTAGTAAGTGGTTTATGGTATTCTGTTAGCTGGAGTCAGTTAATCTAGTGAAAATTCCTAAAAAGTTGTTCTACTTTTTCTTGGAATTTCAATTTCTTTTGCAGAGTTGAACAATATAGTTTCTTGTCAATGTTTTAAATTCTTCCAAATATGATGATTTACTCCTCATCATTTGTATTTTTGTATTTTCTACTAACCGATTAGGTTTGCTCAAAGCTTCAGTGTTCGATTTATTTATTCTGCCATTTTTTTCTTCTAATTGATTGTATTTTGCTTTTATCATTATTGACTCCATGCTTCTGCTTTCCCTTGGTTGTTCATTGTTTTCATTTTTCCTATCTTCAATTAAAACTTTATGCCTTAAAAAAAAAATTATGTCCTTATCTCATATTTTCTGATATGAATGGCTTTCACGATTGGTGTTTTTAGGCATTCTACAATTTGGCTTTACATTTTTTTCTTAAATTATTTCAGAAAAATTTTCACAAGCTCCAGGTTTTAAGGACCTTTTGATACTTAGTTTTGTTACTATATTCTGGTTGTAGTTCAGTATGATCAAAAAATACTTATTGTTTCTACTTTGAAATCCATGGAGGCTTTATTTGCATCTTATTATTCACAAACTTATGAATATTCTATACACATTTTGGAAAAAGGCATAAGTCACTGTTTTCAAAGAACAGAGTTTCAATATTTATGCTATTTGAATGTTTTGAATGAAATTTAGACTCATTTTGTTAAATTCCAAAATACACTTTGTGATTTTTTTTTCTTAGAAAGATCAGATGGCAAATAATTTCAAGACGAATTGGTAGAGAATTTATTTTTCACAAAGTTAAATTTAGAAACATTACTTTTCTGTCTTATTCAAAATTTGTTTCATATTTCTTAGTGAAAGCTTTTTCTGTTTGGCTTAGATGCTTTCATAAAGTCAGTTTTTTTGCTTTTAAATATTAGCTATCATACTACATATTACTAAATTTCATAAAAGTTTTAAATGAAAAAGTTAAATGAGAAACTATAATCATAGCATAGATGCTTAACCTCTTGTAACTTTTCATATGTACACAGACACATACATGCATGTGTATAAATATTTTATTTATTACACAGACTTTCTTTCTATGAAACAATAAATTTGTTAAATTGATCCCCACTTGATTGCCATTTAGGCTGTGTAACATTTTACTATTATGAACAGTTTATCCAAGTAGAAATGGTTGTGTGTGCAAATATATATATATGTGTGTGTGTGTGTGTGTGTAAACACACTCAGACACATGTACAGAAATTGCCAGTTTAATTCCAAGACCTCATTTCTATCGGGGTGGGGGGCAGAAAGCTTCTCCTCAGAATCCACATTTAAAATTGGTAGCATTAAGAACATGGACACTTAGTACTACATTGCCCCCTGATGCATTGTATTTTGAAGTAATATGCAAAGCGGATCTGTTTATAACTAGTCCCGTTACTTTTCCAGCCCTCATGTAATCTCTTGGAATGAGTATATGTGAGGAAATGGAATTCACAGCAGTGACCCAGATCCCACCCCTATACGGCAGTACCTATGGTACACATGACTTTTACATTTTAAAGTAGCTATTTTTATAAAACTAGAGCAAAACACTTGCTTCAAGAGTGTTTCTTTACAATATCTCCAGCAATAACAAAGCCTACAAAAACATCTGCATCGATCAGCTACATCAAAATATCCTATTTTGTCAAAATAAACAGTCGCCCTTGTTGGTGTTAGCATTTATTATGGGTTGTCTTTCCTCTGGGAGGTTCTGTGCTTTGCATTTTTCCTGCTAGCATCACGTATTCCTATCATAATTGAAGAATACCTTGCGGAATTGCATGACTGTAAAGACAGAGTCTGGAGCTACACTGGTGAGCTGTGACCTCCACATCCCCCACCACCCACCCGTACTCTGAAGGATGATGGACCTAAGTAAATTGGAGGCAAATCTGGTTCTATTCACTTAAATATCTCTTTGGAATAGAGCTGCCTGTTTGGAGGATTGTAAAGACTTCAGGTTGACTAAGTTGGCACACAGGCTCATATTTGTTACCCCAATTCACAACCTCTGCAAACCTTTGAAATATAATCATTATAGTTTGGTCTTATCTATGATTCCCGAGGCAAAGGATTTGGTGCTCTTTTCTTCTCAGAATGGTCAGCCCTTGGCAGTGGAATGCCCATAGGCCGAGGGAAGTGCCCCAGAGAAAAGGAACAGTGGTGAGTTCTTTTTTTTGTTCTTTTTTGTAAAGATTATTTATTTATTTATTTAACAGACAGATCACAAGTAGGCACAGAGGCAGGCAGAGAGAGAGGAGAAGCAGGCTCCCTGCTGAGCAGAGAGCCTGATGCGATGAGGGGCTCCATCCCAGGACTCTGGGATCATGACCTGAGCCAAAGGCAGAGGCTTTAACCCACTGAGCCACCCAGGCGCCCCCAGTGGTGAGTTCTTAGCATCAAATATTGATAGCAGCCGTCTGACAGTTCACCAGCCTGCTCAACAGGCTCTAGATAGGATATTAACAGTGTGCTTCCTGTGTGTGCTCACTCTGATCTATCATGTGTGGTACTGTGACAAGCAGATACAAGGAAAAAGTTAGTGCAAAAAAAAAAGGAGCAGAAATCAGTGCCGGAACTGGGTTCATTTTCTTTCTGTTGTTTTCATGAAGATTTTCAAATTGCAGCTATCATGGCTGTTTCTTGAAAGTACTTATTTCGTCACAGATCACATTTTGCATTTGCATTTCACAAAAAATACACATTTTCTCAATTAATATCCTCCAGGTAAATGGAATTCTGCCTTTTATTTTTTTTTAAAGACTTTATTTATTTGACAGACAGAGATCACAAATAGGCAGAGAGGCAGAGAGAGACGGAGAAGCAGGCTCCCTGCTGAGCAGAGAGCCCAATGTGGGGCTAGATCCCAGGACCCTGGGATCATGACCTGAGCTGGAGGCAGAGGCTTTAACCCACTGAGCCACCCAGGTGCCCCGGAATTCTGCCTTTTAAAGTGCTTTAGACACATGGCACTTTGTTTTCCCAACTAAAAATAAATAATCCATTTACAGTGTTTCCCAAGGAATGCATTGTTGTATTTTCACCAGATATCTTGAAGCAGTTCCTGGTAAAATTCCTCCAAGATTGAATAGGACAAAAGTCATTCCAATTTCACTAGATGGTATGCCTTTAAAAGGACAGACCTAAGGCACTAAAGTAAGAGGAGATGAATCATCTTCCTCAAATATCTATGGGTTGATGAAAACAAAATTCATATGGATTTCCCAGGAACCTGTCCTGGGGTTTGATAATCACATTAACTGTTGAGAGGGCTAGAGAAATGGTTCAATATCTACACATTCAGTATTTCCCCCCATCTTCAAGAAAATCTTTACTAGCTTGGCGAATATTTTCTCCAGGTAATAAAAGAACAATATCCTAAAGCAAAGAAGGATCTTAACTCTGTCCCTGTCCCCATAGGACAAAATTTATATGCTTAGCACAAACACAACGGGCTGGCACTAATAAAAAGCAGCAATTTTAGAATCAGGAAGTAGGATTCTTAAAGGGTTATTCATTAAAGTTATCGACCTCCAAAGATAATTTCCAAATAGAACTCTTCCCTTTAGTGTCTTTGCCACCAATCTCTTCGTTAATTGACACTAGGTCCAGTGGTTTCTTCATTAGATGTAGATGGAACCTTCAGTTGGCAGGAAACTCCAATGGCCGCTTGCAGAGGAAAGGAAGAAGGGCACCTTCTACTGAGTTCTGCTTCTATTGAGTTTCTGCCTTTTATGTATGAAACAGCTCTACAACATACTTTAACCACAACTCTGAGCTCCCTCTAAGTTCCACTAAACAAATGCAAATTAACTTTTTAATCACTATTGGGACTGGAAATCCTCCCAAGACAGGTCTCATAAAGCGTCCACACTGTGGAGAATTCCCTCTTTGTTTGTGGTTACTCATCCTCATTGCAAACTCTTGAGGTAAACTTTGTTCCACTCTGTGCCACTTCACCACTGCTGCCGGCACCCCTTTTGAACTATATTTGTGTCACAGGCACCTTTGGGGATGCTAGGTCCTCTGGGTCCTTGGATCCCCCTCTCTCTGGCCATTATATATTCATTGCCTCTGAAATCTTGCCAATCTTGCCATCTTACCAAAGAGCTGCCACCAAAGAGTCTGTGAGCCGTCCCCTGCAGTGTGACACCCTCAGCTGCCCTCACCTCATCTTACTACAGAAAAGAGCCACTTGCTCCGTTTCTCTCAAAACGCCTGTTTTTATGATAAATATCAACCTCTTCAATGACCATAGGTTTTGCACAGGTAGGAGTGTATATTGACTTCAAAGTGTTTTTCTTCTTCTACTCTGAAGGAAAGAGCAAGATAAGAATAATTTAATATTAGAGTCACCTGGGTGGCCCAGTTGGTTAAGCATCCTACTCTTGATTTCGGCTCAGGTCATGATCTCAGGGTCATGAGATCAAGACCCTTCTCTGGCTCTGTGCACAAAGGGGAGTCTGCTTGAGATTCTCTCTCCCACTCCCTCTGTTTCTCCTCCCCCTCCCAGGAGTATGTATGCTCTAACTTCTCTCTCTTTCTCAAATAAATAAGTGAACCTTAAAAAATAAATAAATACATAATAAAAATCTGCTTTAAAATGTATAAATTTAGGGAATGAGTTGGGAATAGGGTGCAATAGATTGGAAAGGGAAAATACAGATAGACAAAAATTGGTCCCTCATATATCTTCCTATCTTGATTAAAAAATAAAATACAATAAGCAACTTTTAAAAATTATCAGTTATCCAGTTGGGGGAGGAGCATAATACTAATTGGGTTTTACATCCTTCTGACCATTTGTTTTCCTTTGGTGGTGGAATATATATCAATGCAAAATGCAATGCAAAATAGAGAGCAATTTGGCAAATATCTGTCTGAATTACAAATGTTCATGCTTTTACCTGGCAATTCTACTCTAGTAAATTCATTTTGCATTTCAGGCTAATACTAAGGGAAGTATCTGTAGAATCTGCTTTAGGGCAACTAACTTGAACAATGGGAACCTGAGGAAGGTAGAAGGATCCACAGTGACCCCTATCCCTCTGGCTGAATACAAATAGGCTCATTAGACAATCAACCTCAAAATATCCATTAATCCTAGCCGACCAATGGGTTAATTACAACCCGACACAGGTACCAAAAAAGGAAATTTCCGTGCATTCCCATACTTTTTCATTTCCCCCTTAACCGCAGCCCCCACCACTGCCTCCTCACAGTCTCTCTTTTGCTGTCCTGCCCACTGCTCCCTTGTGGTGTATTCAATACACTTCTCTCTCCTTTGTTCTACCTTGGGTGAAGTCTGTTAACTCTAATCCAGCCAGCCTCCACCTGATGAGGGCACCCACAACTTGGTGGCCTTTCCTCCCCCACAGTATCTGCAAGGATATGCAGTGCCGCATTTTTAACATCAACAGTCAGTTCAAAAAATATGGTACATCCATATAATATAGTACTTTGTATCCATAGAAGAGGATACAAATGCCAGACTAATATGGCACACTCTCAAGATATTAAAGCAACATTATTTTAAAAGTTTGGACTTTAAATCTGGATATTGAACAAGGGAAACTTAACCCCTCCGCGTATCATTTTTCTAATTTGAAAAATGAAGACGCTGATCTTGTTCCCCTCATAGGGTTGTTGTGAGGACTGTGTGAATAAATAGGAGGACTTAGAATAGGAGTTGACATGGAGGTTAGCACTATTTACATTCCTGAGACAAATTAGTTGGTGGGAGTGGTCAAAACAACATGAATGTATGCTTCTATTTATGCAAAAATGGGAAATACAAGTACACATTTTTACTTTTGTTTCCATGTAATACATAGTGAAGGTTATAGAGGGATCCATTAACCCTGGTGTTCATGTGGGGAGAATTGGATTGGAGTAAAGAGGAAAGGAAACTTATCGATGTATGTCCTTGTATGCACTGAAAATCAAGAATAATGTTAATTCATTATCTATTCAAAATTAAATAGATAAAAATAAATACAAAGTCCTTCCCTGCAGCAAATTTAGAAAAAGTTCACTATTTATGCTTCTAATTCTTTTGCCGCTGTATGAGGGAGCGGTTATTGCCAGCCGATGGAGATGAAAGTCCCAGATGTCTGTTTGGTCTCCTTTGAGCCCACACTGCTGTTGTTAGGGTGCCTCATTAAAGCTTCACAGTGGCGGAAATCAAAGCTCCCCCATGTCCTTTGCTTGTGGGGGTGGGGGTAGGGGAACCAGTTTTATAGGGTTTGATTAGGAAAGATTAGTTGTAGTCTAAAAAGGGCTAGGCTGCCCCTTTTGTGCTTTTGCTAGAGAAAACAGGCTTTCCCTGAGGTGGAGGTGGTGGTGGTGGTGGTACCATGTTGGCATTTCCAGCTTGTCTTTTTCAGCTCCAAGTCTGGGCTATCTGAGGCCAAAAGAAAATGCAGGAAATTCACCAGGATGTCACTTTTCACAACCTGAGATTTCTAGCCAGTCTGCCTTCTCCTGACCTTTCGGGGTCTTCTTATGTCTGTTTTGAAGAATGTCCAAGGTTTTTATTGTGTTTATCATGAGGAATATGGGAAAGTATGCCTATACCATCTTGAAAACAGAAGTCTCATATATTTTTAAAATATCTTCATTGATCAATTTCTTATTATGGTAAATCTTGATATTTTTTATTTGTGGTGCTATTCTGATTTGGCTAATTTTCCAGTATATTCACACAACAGATCATTCTGAATAGGAAATCCATTAACATAGTTTTGATATGGCATTAACATGACAATGTATATTCAGCCATCTTACTCAACTGTGATACTTTCAGTAGTATTTCCTTAATTTTCTCAGATATCCTGGGAATATTTTTTTTTTTCTGTTGATAGAGGCTATTACATTTTCTTCCAGCTAACCCAGTGATGTGGGAAACAAAGACAAGAAAAAATTAAATTTCCTTTCTACTTATAGCCATTGACAAGTCCTTAAAATAGACAGAATGACCCTCTGGGAGCTCAGTTTCCTCAATGTTGACACTTCCTCAAGAGCAAAAGGCAATCTTGCTTAACATTGTCCCAAGCCCCCAGGATCCTGTGAGTCTACTTTGAACATATGGAAATTCCTTTGGAAACTTTCTTTGTCTCTACCCCACAAAATACTCATATCCAAGCATATGAGTCACCAATATATATCTAAAGGGTTTCATTGATGTGGTAAACAAAGACAGAAGAAAAATTGTTTAAATTGCCTCACTACCTACAGCCCATTGACAAGTCCTCGAAACAGGCAGAGTAACATTACTCCAGGAACTCAGCTGTCACAATGTTACTACTTTGCTAAGGGCAAAAGGCAATCTTAGCCCAACCTCCCAGATCCTGTAAGTCTTTAATATATAAATATACCTTTGGAAACTTCCTTTATCTCTACCCCCAAGATACATGTTGGCAATAATCTCCCAAGAAATGACCCCCCAATATATATCTGAAGGGTTTCATGCCTCAAGTTTTATAAGACAGTGATAAATGACCTTTTCCCAACAATAGCTAGTCCCCTCAAGGTCCTGGAAACCTTGCTTCCAAAATTCCTTGGAGATTTATGCTATTCCTAACTATCCGCCTCCAACTTGAAAGTATATAGTGGGCCACTCCTCATGACCCCAGTGCAGCTCTTTCTGCCCACAGGTTCTGTGCTTTAAGAAAATCATGTTTTTCACCAAAGACATCTAAAGAATTCTTTTTTGGCTGTCAGCTCCAAACCCCAACATTTCTACATCAGTCATGTTTTTGAAGTTTCTGTTTTACTTCATTGCACTGGAAACTGCAGAAGAATGTTAAATTATTTTAATAATGTCAAACTGCTCCCCCTAATTTAATCAAACATTGTGTCACTTCTTTATTGCTCCTTCATTCTCCAGCCCACAGAAATCAGCAGTCAAATCCTATGATTAAGGAAACCTATCATCCTAATATTTCCAAATTCAATGGGACTT
>NC_081560.1:147184857-147196862 GCF_022355385.1 Mustela nigripes | reverse complement strand
TTCTTTCTTTCTTTCTTTCTTTCTTTCTTTCTTTCTTTCTTTCTTTCTTTCTTTCTTTCTTTCTTTCTTTCTTTCTTTCCTAAACTTACTGGTTCTATGTGCTTCAATACACATTCACTATCAATCTTTTTTTTTTTTAAGATTTTATTTATTTATTTGACAGAGATTATAAGTAGGCAGAGAGGCAGGCATGGCGGGGGGGCAGTGAAGCATGCTCTCCGCTGAGCAGAGAGCCCAATGTGGGACTCGATCTCAGGACCCTGAGATCATGACCTGAGCCAAAGCCAGAGGCTTAACCCACTGAGCCACCCAAGCACCCCAATCAGTCTTTTTTCCTCAATGCTCTACACCTTTTTATCTAGGAAGGAAGACTCTCTAGCAACTCTTCTGTAGCCTACTGAGTTAATTTCTCTTCCATTCTGCAACCTTCATGCATTGGTTTTTATCAGGGTTCTGTCCATATCCCTGCCTGTCTCCTCCATCCATATGCATTTCCTTACTTTGTGAATGTCTTTGTTGAAGAACGTGGTTAAACTATCATTGAGATGCTAAAATATGTATATGGAAGTCATTGACTTCTTTGAACACAGGAAATTTAAAAAATTGACCATCATCCCAGAAAAATAGAAAATATACAGAAATTAGCATAATAAGAAATAGACAATTCCTAAGTCACTGTTCACCACAGATCCCTTGCCTCAGTTTAACACGTGTGCCAGCTATATAATTTCCATCCAGCTGTCCCAGATGTGCTCATACCCAAAACATCCAAAATTGACCTCTCATCTCATGCCCACAAGCCCTTACCTCCTCTTCTCTTCTTTCAAGTGGTGGCAGCCAAGTGTTTTTAGTCAATTCCATTAATGTGACTCCCTCCTGAGCAAATGAAGACACTACCACCAGAGGGCTTTGCTCTGGTCATGTTCTTCTGTCTGTGCTGCCTAACACCATCTTCTAGCCCCAAAGAGGAGGTTGGAGAAATTTAGGCAGTCTTCTCACATTAGAAGACTACTGATAATATCTTCCATAGTTTGTACTTCTCCTCCACCTCATTAATACATGAGAATAGATTTGATCAGACAGAGGCATGTGTCCTGACTTATACTATTCATTCTTCTAAGAAAAAAGAGGAGACTCTGAGCCTCTCTCCTGGCACGTGGAGAAAGTGTCAGGTCTCAGGTGGACACCAACTCACTGCCTTGGGAACATCTACAAAAACATGTAAGGAGATGTGGTTTCAGGATTTAGGGTTGTTCTGCGGACTGTAGTCAAGGCTTCATCAATAGAGCGAGGACCACATGTTTGGACCATAGCCCAGAAACTCTCCCCTTCTACTCTGTCCTGCCTTCGCCTTTCCACAGATCACAGCCCACTCCATGGTAGAAATAAGCAACAAGGGTAGGTGGAAAAAGGTGCTAGAGGTTCGCTTGGGGTGTGTGTGGAGTGATAGGGTAATGCTTATTCTGCAAGGCCTAACCAGCTGGAACTCTGAGCACAAGAGTGTAGTTAGTAAGAGCATAGACTCTGAAACCCAGACTCTGAAAACCCCACTGCTTGTGCTTGACTCCTCTCTCTGCTATGTGATTTTTGGTGGGTTACCTAAACTCTATGTTTCGGTTTTCTCATCCATAAAATGTAGGTTATTATAGGACCTCTGTCACAGAGTTGTTTCAGGGATTAAACAAGTTACTCTGTGCAAAGCATTTTCAATAGTGGCAAGACATGCCCAGCTGTTAAAAACTTTGACTTTTATTTCTGTGGCATTGGGGCTCCTTGCTGCCAGATTGATGGGCCTAAGAGAATAGTAAACTATCTTGGAAAATCAGCCTCGTTGTATTTTTTCTTCTCACTATAATTTGTGATTTCAAGAACCCTGAGGCCATTTTGGACTGTTCCCTTTCCATCTCTTTCCACCTAGCCTCCTTGTATCTCAAAGCATGTATCCTCCTGACACTATTTCCTCAATCAGTCTTTATTTTCTATGCCTTTTGCTACTATTCTATTTAGGACTTCATTGTTGGTCATCTGAATTACTATTGTCACTTTTTTTTAATCCATCCCCTTAAAATCCATCATCCACTGAGCTGCAATTCTGATCAAAGGGTTTCCCTTTAAAAACCTTTCACTGGCTCCCCATCAGCAATATAGTGAAGTTCAGGCTCTGACGGAGGTACCTGAGGCTCTTCCCATCTCTTCTCTCCTGTCTCCCCACTGTCTCGCACTCTGTACTCAACAACACTGAGCTGTTTGTTGTTCCTTGCAAAAACCCCTCTGTCTTTTGCCTCTGTAATTTTCTTAGGTGTCCACACACACTCAATCCATGAAATGGATTGAGTGTGTGTGTGTGTGTGTGTGTGTGTGTTCATAGGCAGGGACAGAAATGTAGATATGAGGGTGCCTTCCTGAATTTTTAAAAAATATTTTTATGTTTTGGTGTACCTGGGTGGCTCAGTGGGTTAAGCCTCTGCTTTCAGCTCAGATCATGATCTCAGGGTCCTGGGATCAAGTCCTGCATTGGGCTCTCTGCTGAGCAGGGAGCCTGCTTCCCCCTCTTTCTCTGCCTCCCTCTCTACTTATGATCTCTGTCAAATAAATAAATAAAATCTTTTTAAAAATAAAATATTTTTATTTTATTTTATTATCATTATTATTATTTATTTATTTATTTATTTTTAGGAAAGGGAGAGAAGGTGGTGGGGGAGATAGGGAGGAAGGGTTGAGGGAGAGAAAGGATCTTTTTTTTTTTTCTATTTATTTATTTATTCGGCAGACAGAGACCACGAGTAGGGGTTGGGAATGACTGCTGGCTAGATCCATAAAAGTGTCTGACATATGAGGAAGAGGACATCAGATGTATAATGTATAATGTGTGTGTGTGTGTGTGTATATATATAAAATGTATAATGTATAAATATAAATGTATAAATAGTGGGTTGACCCCATGCTTCTTGAATTAAAATCACCACTTTACCACTTACAGGTTCAACATTATGGAAATAATTCAACCTTATTGTGCCTCATTTTCCCTATCTATGAAATAAAGAATAATAATATTCACCTCCTAAGTATGTACTCAATAGATGTTAGCTATAATTACTATTTATTAGTAATTATTTAATTTCATTATTAAATTATTATATATTATATAAATACATATAATATATATTATAATAAATTATAAAATATTAAATTATTTAAGTGATCAAAGAATTTTTATCCTTTTGGGTTTCCTGTAGGATCCCAGGACTGCCACTTACCTCCAATGGCTATCCTTATGTATTGATGTTCTTACCTGGTGATATTGCCCCTTAGGAGGTATCTAACAATGTATTTTTATTGTCACAATTGTTGATAGGTGGTGGAGTCCTGGGGGCATCTAGACTCAGATAGAGGCCAGAGATACTACTAAATACCCTACAATGCATACGATAGATTCCACGACAGAGAATTATCCAGTCCAAATGTTAATACTGTCAAGACTAAGAAGGTCTTTTATGTTGGTAACCAAGACTCAAATAGCTAAAAAATAAACATTTTTTAACCACCTATGTCAATCATTATTTTTGTCTACAAAATGGAGTTAATGATTCCTTCCTTAAAACATTGTTGAAAAGATTAAAAATCCAACATGTGTGCAACATGCCAAACAGAATGAGTTAACAGTTCACATCACTGTGGCTCAGTTTCTTTAACCATAAAATAATGGCATAATCATGCTTCAAAGTAATGTGACTGGAGAATAAAACAAAATATGCTTAAAGTTCCCAGAATACAGTAGGTAACATTAAATATTGGTAGCTTTCTTTCTTCTCTTCTCATTAATCTTCAAAAGACAGAATTTTGATCTTTTTTGGTGATTAGGTAATTAAGGAGCTACTGAGGGGGAAAAAAAATTGACAATGTAACTTAAATAAAAACTGGGTCCCTAGAGCTGAGAAGTTCTTTCACTCTTCCAGTTGTGACAAGAGAGCACTCATGAATTGTATTAGATCAATTAGGCTGTAGTAAAAATTTGTACATCCAGTTCCAGAGTCAGAAACATGTATTACAAGAAGGAGAAAAAAAAATCAGTACTTATTCTATTTATCATTTTATTTTTACAAGGTCATTACTTCTTTAATGGCATTTATGAAAATTTGTAACATGGAAGTTCCACAGGCTTACTGGTCAACTCACTGTAAATACCATCGTGCATATTTACTACATAAAACCCATATTATTTATGTAATGAGTCTTGGTAATAAAACAGCAACCAGTGATTCATTTCTCTGTGTTATTTCATGCAGTACACTTTTGAGATCTGAAATATGGAAAGCATCTTCTTTCAAAAGGAAATATTACAGAGAAGACAGGCACTATCGGTGCAGGTTGAAACCAAATGAGACCTGAGGCTAATAAAAGCTCTGAAGCTTGACCTTGCAGACATCCTCACACCTTGCCTAGTTTCCAACTTAGACAAGGCCTAATGGCCAACATAAACCATGCTCAAATCCCGTTAACACTTAAAGATTTCAAAATTGCCACGCAATAAAATGGAAGAAAACCTGTGCATCCACATGTAGGAAATAAAGATAAAGACTGAGTGAAAAATGTTTTGGTTAGCATGGAGAGGAGGAGGGAATGGAGGGCCCAAGGCAAGGCACCAGATATAAACAGTAAAATGGAAGAGAAAAGCTCACTCTGACCATTCTAATTGCCATGGAATTGAGCCAATAGGGTTAATGAAACCAGCCAGAGCTTTCAGTGTTTAAACTTTTGTGATTTGTCTGCTTTTTATCTTCCGTAATGATTACTAAAGCAGATATCCAGTTAAATGAGAAATCTAGGGCACCTGGGCTCAGGTCATGATCCCAGGGTTCTAGGATCAAGCCCCGCATGGGACTTTCTGCTCAGCAGGGAGCCTGCTTTCCGCTCTCTCTGCCTCCTGTGATCTCTCTCTGTTAAATAAGTAAATAAAATCTTTAAAAAAAAAAATGAGAAATCTATAAAACACAATAGAGTACATGGGTCATATTAGCTGACAAAATAAATACTAAGGATTTCTTTTTTCCCTTCCTTTTCTGTTTGTCTCTAGTTTTAGAGAACTTAGATACCACCAACCATCATCTCCTTTACATTTTTAGATACATTTTTCTTTTGGATTCTGCTTTATATTGAGCTAAAATTGTTTGTTTTTGTTTTTGTTTTTGTTTTATTCATTGGTCCTAATTTTAACTCTGGAGCTCACTTGACAGACCTTGAGGAGTTTGAAGGAAAAAAAAATCCATATTCCCAGTATATCAGTTTATCTCTTGGCTAAACATTACTAGTCCTTGTGATATTTCGAGTTTCCTTACTATTCCAACTGTATTCTGTTCAAATTTTTCCAGGTGATTGTGACTTTCTTAAGAGAGCCATACTCTGAAGCAAAAGAAATATTTTAAAGATGGCCTGAAGCAGCACTCCTTAACTCTCAGTGTTCTAATCACTGGAAGGTCTTGTAAGGATGTAAATTCTGATTCACTAAGTAGGGTGAGACCCTAGACTCTTCATTTCTAGTAAGCTGACCTGAAATGCTAAAGCTTCTAGTTAACCAACAACCATTTCAGTAGTGATGGTCTAAGAATACAGAGTAGAATATATTACTTTCCTCGTTCTGAGTACCATTCATCTGTCAATGCAATATAAGACCCAAATTTGTTATGCATGTGGAAAAGCCGTATCATCTTTCCTGTAATCTGTCAAGAGCAGTTTTTCATTGATTCATTCATTTTGTTTTAGCCATATTGTATGTTCTCAAGAGCGTGAACGTTACTATTCAGGTAAATAGAGTTTACTATCTTTCATTACTCTGGGCAGCCTTTGAACCAACCTGCTCACGTTGCTATTGGTTTCAATTAGCCTTTAAATTTTAAAGCAAAATTCACTACCTTCCTGCACTCATCTGTTATCTCCAAGCAACACCATACACCCAAGTGCTCAAGACTAAAAATTTGAAAGGCATTTAATATTTCCCTCCACATCATACCCTTAGTCAACGAATTTATTGCCAAGGCCTGATGCTGGTCCTTCCTAACTACCTTGTTGTATTCCACATGCTGCAGAAGTTAAGTTAAATGTGCTTCCTCCAAGGAACCTCCCTCTTCTTCCTTATGACCCACATCCACAACCACGTCAATACCCAGCCAGTTGGCTCCTTCTCCTCAGTCCTCTCAGAAATACCCATGCTTCATCTCTCTTAATCTTAGCGTATTTATGATTATTGATATATATCAATATATATTTTTTTATATTTTCATTTTCCACTCTCACTGCCAAGACCAGCAGAGTCTAGAACAGAGAAAATGTCTAATAAGAATCTATTGAATGTTCAATAAATATTGAAAACCTGTGCTTGGTTTATTATTGTCTGTCTGCATCTAGGTGAATTGCATTGACATTCATTTGGAATGAAGCCTAACTTTAGTTGCTTATCACAACAATTATTTTGAAGTTATAAATGCTTTTCTATAAATGGAGATCATTAAAAATGACTTTTTCTAATAATATATGTAATCTTTTTAAATGGTGCTTTAACCTGAATAGTGTTAGTAGATAGAATTCACATATAAAATCTTTCACTTGCTTCTAATTACAAAAATAAAGCATTAATCACATTCCAGCATATTTTAGATTTTAAATGATTATACTGACACCTAGTTTCTATTGATCTATACAGGACGGATGACCTATATCATTTTCTAGAAACACTTTATCTTTCCTCACACCAAAATAAATAAATAAATAAATAGATAAATAAATAAATAATTTTTTGAAATGTGCTGGCATGAAGACTGTGAGTCAGGAGTTACCATCCACTATCCCTGTCTACCCATGACTTGGGGACTTCTTAGAATGGGAACTTTCAGTGCTAAAACAAGGACAGCCTTGGGTGAACTGGAATAGTTGGTCACAATAGTCAGTGTTGGCTAGATCTGGGATCTAGCATCCTCTTCTAATGCCCACCTAACTCTAAAGTATGTAACAGCCCAGACTGTTAAGGAAAGTCACAAATGCTGGAATAGCTGCTTTCTTCATACAAAGATGAAATTTGATTTGACAGGTATTCTTGGCCAATCTGGACTTTTCAAAAGATTGACCCCTTCTTACTTTTTGTTGGGCTTACTGCCATCAAAGTAGTGGAAAGAAACCCTCTGTTTTTTTATTTGTTTGTTTGTTGTTTTTTGTTTTTTTGTTTTTTAAGCTGAAGATTTATTTTCCTCTATTTATGAAGAACCAGATTCTCTCCTTTTCTGTAATATCAGCCATGGCAGCCATCTGATGGTAATAATTTAACCATCTGCAACTGCAATCATTTAGTAAACTGTTTGCAAAAAATAAACCATAAAATGAAATGCAAATTGGATGAATTCAGAGGCACATATTTCTCTAATTAATATTGCTTCCTTAGGGAATTATAGGTTCCTTTTGGCAACATTCATTTTACTAAAATCTTCTCCGAAAATGCCCTTTAAAGAGTGGAACATTAAATTTTTAGAAGGAAATAATATTGTTTCTTCAGAAATGTCTCCACCTTAAGTCTGTAGTTTCAAAACAATTTTCTTTTAAGAAAAGAAGTTTAGGTACAGGGTCTGTTCTCAAAAGGGAGAGAAGAAATATGGAATGGCTTCCTAATGCCTAATGGATGAAATTCAAAGTGTTTAGTCTGGTTTTCAAAGGCCTCTTGAGGTGGTGTGGATATAACCATTCCAAAGTCTTTTCACCATCTCCTTGGAAACTTTCTCCATTTCTGCCTGATGGGTCACTACTATGAGTAGACACTAACAGCATTGTGTTTTGTACATAGTAGGAATACGATAAATATAGATTGGATGGACAATAAAGGATGGAGAAATAAGTAGAGTTGAGTTTTTACTCATTAATTGTTCATTATACAGAGTATACATATTTTTTCTGTTTATATGTGCTTATCTTTTTGACTAGAACTTCTCTGATGTCTTTTAGTTTGGACATGCTATCATTTAACATATTATTGTTTTAAGTGCTCATACATATGGTGTAGTGTATGTGCTTTTTAATCAGTTTTAATCATGCTTCTAGTCCCTAATTTAGACCTTAAACCTCTTGTGGTAATTGCCCGGTGAATGCTGCTGAGTATATGCATATCTTGTTTTACTGCATTTTGCTTTAATGGGGTTTGCAGATATTGTGTCTTTTACAAATTGAGGGTTTATCAAGCAAGTCTATTGGTGCCATTTTTCTAACATCCACTCACTTTATGTCCCTCTGTCACGTTTTGGTAATTCTCACAGTATTTCCAGTTTTTTCAATAGTATTTTACTTGTTATGGTGATGAGTGATCTGTGATCTTTGATGATATTATTGTCATTGCTTTGGAGTCCCACAAATTATACCTGTGTAAGACAGCAAACTCAATCAATGAATGTGTGTGTTCTGATTGCTCCACTGACCAGCTGTTATCCCTTCTGTCTTCCTCTCCTCAGTCCTCCCTATTTCCTGAGACACAAAAATATTGAAATTAGGCCAATTCATAACCCTACAATGGCTTGTATGGGTTTGAGTGAAAGGGCAAATTACACATATTTCACTCTACATCAAAAGCTAGAAATGATTCTTAGTGAGGAAAGTATCTCAAAAGCTAGGCTTCTTGTGCCAAACAATTAGCCAAATCACGAAGGTAAAGGAAAAGTTTATGAAGTAAATTAAAATTATTACTCCAGTGAACACATGAATGATAAGAAAGCAAAACAGTGTTATTGCAAAGATGGGGGAAGTTTTAGTGGTCTCAATAGATTAAACCAGTCATGACATTCTCATAAGCCAAAACCTAAATCAGAGCAAGGCCCTAATTCTTCAAGTCTATGAATGCTGAGAGAGGTAAGGAAGCCGAGAAGGAAAGTTTGAAGATAGCAGAGGTTGTTTCATAAAGTTTAAGGAAAGAAGCATCTCTGTAACGTGAAAGTACAAGGAGATGCAGCAAGTACTAATGTTGGAGCTGTAGCAAGTTATCCAGAGATCTAAGATAATTAATAAAGGTGACTATTCTAAAAAATGGCTGTACTAAAAACTGTACCATTCTGAAATCCTAGGGCTCTTAAGAATTATATTAAAGATTTAGCATAATGATAACTCTGCATATGCTCTATAAGTGGAAAAACAAAGATTAGATGACAGCACATCTGTTTACAACATAGTTTACTGAGTATTTTAAGCCTGATATTGAAAGCTACTGTGAAGAAAAGAAGATTCCTTTCAAAATTTTACTGCTCACTGACAGTGCACCTGGTCACCAAAGAGCTGTTTTCATGACTGCTAACATAACATCTATTTTGAAGATGGACAAAGAAGTAATTTTGACATTCAAGACTCATTAAAGAAATAATTGGTGTTTATTTTAAAGATTTATGTACTTATTTAAATTTTTATTTATTTTTTAAAATTTCTTTTTGGTGTTCCAGAATTCATTGTTTATGCACCATACCCAGTGCTCCATGCAATACATGCCCTCCTTAATACTCACCACCAGGCTCACCCAACCTCCCACCCCTCCTCACCTCCAAAACCCTCAGTTTGTTTCTCAGAGTCAACAGTCTTTCATGGTTTGCCTTCCCTTCCAAGTTCCCCTAACTCCCTTCTCCTCTCCATCTCTCCATGTTCTCTGTGCCATTCCTTATGCTCCACAAATAAGTGAAACCATATGATAATTGACTCTCTCTGCTTGACTTATTTCACTCAGCATAATCTCTTTCAGTTTTGTCCATGTTGATATGAAAGTTGGGTATTCATCCTTTCTGATGGAGGCATAATACTCCGTAGTGTATATGGACCACATCTTCTTTATCATTCATCCATTGAAGGGCATCTTGGTTCTTTCCACAGTTTGGCAACTGTGGCCATTGCTGCTATGAACATTGAGGTATAGATGGCCCTTCTTTTCACTACATCTTTATTTCGGGGGTAAATACCCAGTAGTGCAATTGCAGGGTCATAGGGAAGCTCTATTTTTAATTTCTTATGGAATCTCCACACTGTTTTCCAAAGTAGCTACACCAACTTGCATTCCCACCAACAGTGTAAGAGGGTTCCCCTTTCTCCACATTCTCTCCAACACATGTTGTTTACTGTCTTGTTGATTTTGGCCATTCTAACTGATGTAAGTTGTATCTCAATGTGGTTTTAATTTGAATCTCCCTGAGGGCTAGTGATGATGAACATTTTTTCATGTGTCTGTTAGCCATTTTTATGTCTTCTTTGGAGAAGTGTCTGTTCATGTCTTTTGCCCATTTTTTGACATGATTATCTGTTTTGTGTGTGTTGAGTTTGAGGAGTTCTTTATAGATCTTGGATATCAGCCCTTTGTACTATCATTTGCGAATATCTTCACCCATTCCGTGGGTTGCCTCTTCGTTTTATTGACTGTTTCCTTTCCTGTGCAGAAGCTTTGGATCTTGATGAAGTCCCAAAAGTTCATTTTTACTTTTGTTTCCTTTGTCTTTGGATATATATCTTGGAAGAAGTTGCTATGGCTGATGTCAAAGAGGTTACTGCCTATGTTCTCCTTTAGGATTCTGATGGATTCCTGCTTCACATTGAGGTCTTTTATCCATTTTGAGTTTATCTTCGTGTATGGTGTAAAAAGAAATATATTTGTAAAGCTATAGCTGCCATACATTGTGATTCCTATGATGGATTTGGGCAAAATAAGTTGAAAATTTTCTGGAATGGATTCACCATTCTAGATGCCATTAAGAACATTCACGACTTATAAGAAGATGTCAAATACCAAGATCAAAAGGCATTTCTAAGAATTTTATTTCAACTCTCTGAGTGACTTTGAGAGAGTCAAGGCTTCATGGAGGAAGTAACTACAAATGTGGTAGAAATAGCAAGAGAACTAGAATTAGAAGTGGAGCTTGAAGCTGTGACTGAATTGCTGCAGCTTCATGATAAATGCCTAGTAGATGAAGAGTTGCATCTTATGAGTGAGCAAAAGAAGTGGTTTCCTGAGATGAAATCTACTCCAGGTAAAGATGTTCTGAAGATGGTTGAAATTAGAAGAAGGGATTTTAAAATAGGCCATAAACTTGGATAAAATGTCATCAAGTTTTGAGAAGATTGACTCCAATTTTGAAAGAAGTTCTGTAGATAAAATGCTATCAAACAGGATCTCAAGCTACAGAGAAATTTCTATGAAAGGAAGAGTCAATCAAAATACCAAGTTCACTGTTGTCTTATTTTAAGAAATTGTCACACCCATTCCAACCTCAGAAACTACCAACCTGATCAGTCAGTAGCCAGCAACATCAAGGCAAGACCTTCCTCCACCAAAAAGATTATGACTCCTTGAAAGGTCAAATGATGCTTGGCTCTTTTCAGGAATAAAGTACTTTTTTTAAGGTATGCGCAGTATTTTCTAGATATAATACTCCTGCACACTTAATAGACTACAGTATAGGGTAACATAACTTTTATATACACTGGGAAACAAAAAAATTTATTTGACTTGTTTTATTGTGATATTCACTTTATTGCAGTGGTCTCTGAGAAACCAAACATGCAATATATTTTAGTAATGACTGTGTTTAGAAGTTTTATTCCAGAATTTGCCCATATTATCATTGCCAAGATAAAAGATTGTCTCTGATTCTCCCCCTCCCGTGTTCTACTCCATTATTCCTTTCCTTTCTCCTAGCTTCAAAATATCCCAAACCAGGTCTTCTCTTGCCCAAAGGACTATAGGGTGAAAATCCCCGCCCCCTCTACTCTTTCTTTTCCCTGTTCTATTCCCTAACTCAAATTCCTGTTTAAATATCTAATTGCTACCAAAAACATAGAAGAATTTGTTTAAATTATAAAGTGCTCACCAAGGTTAATGACACACCTGGAAGTATTTTCATTTTTAAAAGTCCATTATTAACCCAAATATGTCTATACAGTAAATTTTCAAGTACCGGGAATTGATAGTTTTCCAACAGCTTGATGGTGTGGATGAATGAATGAATGTA
>NC_081560.1:147052887-147184847 GCF_022355385.1 Mustela nigripes | reverse complement strand
TGTGTGTGTGTGTGTGTGTGTGTGTGTGTGTGTGTGTGTGTGTGTGTGTGCATGATCTCTTAGGGACAGCTATTTCTCTTCTTTCATTAGCAGAGTCTGAAACATGAATAAGGATTAAGAGGTGAAAAGAGGGCATGGACAAATAATGGCTAATGATAGAAAAAAATCTTAATTGAACCTTCAATTAAGTGGATTGTTAGTGGTGAGAAGGAAGTTTTGCTACATCTTGCTTTTATTCAAAAGGGAGAAATTTAAGGGAAGAAAACAATCACAGGAAGTCCTTTTCTAATTCTTGGGAGTACTCTACTGAGGTCAGAATATATTCGCTTAATTGCCTACATTCTCTATTTCCCAAGTTCTGACAATCGAAGTGGATGTCCTAAATGATAATCCTAAACCCCAACATGGGCTGAAATGATGAGACAATGAAATAATGTGGGTGAAAGCATTTTGTGAATTATAGTACACTGTACAAATATCAGGAAGACCTTTTAACACATACCTATCTCTAAAAATTAGCATTTCTTTTGTAAAATTATGACTCCCTCTTTATGGAATTATTTAATGTGCCTAGATGGTCATGTTTTAATATAGAAAAAGTTCCTTGAAGGGTCAGAGGTCTGCCTAAATCACTTCCATTATTCCTTCCATCTCTGATATTTCATAATGTATTATAAAATGAGTGGGAGAAATACTATTTCAACAAGTAGACTCTTGATCATGAAACAAAGGTAATTGCTTTCTATTAGCTTCCTACCTGCTTTTCACCAAGAGATTTAGTCTTGAAACTGCCAGGTGATGTGATCTATGCCAGTGAATCTTCATCAACCTGGGATTCAGTTCTATGCTTTTTTTTTTTAATTTTTTATTTTTTATAAACATATATTTTTATCCCCAGGGGTACAGGTCTGTGAATCACCAGAGTTCTATGCTTTATAAATCAGTTTTAGTTCTATGCTTCTCTGTACTTGATATTCCCTTTCCACTAGCCATCGATCTCTTATAGGCATCAATTGGCCACTTCTGCCAGCCATAACAATGAGCACTGGGCTTGGAGGATTGGCTTTCAGGATTGGCTCTCTAGAGAAAGTAGTTCCCTGAGTGCTGGTAGGATGCCCAGTACTAGTCCACAAGTCATGTACCCATAGCACAAGAGATCTTTGTTACTGGTGGAGATGGATGGGTAATGATGGGTTCTCCAAAAACAGACTTATTTCCTGTTTAGCTCCCTCCACTTTAGGGATCTTCTGGGGGATGGATATGTAACCTCATTATAGCTTGAGACACGCAGCCTATCATAACATTTCTCTAAAGAACCTCACTTTGGGGCACCTAGTGGCTCAGTCGTTAAACATCTCTCTTTGGCTCAGGTCATGATCCCAGGGTCCTGGGATGGAGCCCCATATCATGTTCCCTGCTCATCAGGGAGCCTGCTTCTCCCTCTCCCAGTCCCCCTGCTTCTGTTCCCTCTCTCACTGTCTCTCTCTCGCTGTCAAATAAGTAAAAAAATAAATAATCTTTAAAGAACCTCACTTTGTTTGGTACCCAGAGCTATATTCAAAACAGTACTCCAACTAGTATGGTGCAGCTACTGACAACAGAGCAGATAGATGCTCTCCAGTGCAGTGGAATGGAGTCTGTGCCCATTATAAGACTTTATTTCATGGCTCATAGGGAGTCCTCTCCGAATGGTGCTAAGAGAGGGTCTGGGGAGTGCACTCAGGGCCTAGGGCAGCTGCTGTTTTTCTATCAATCAGAAGGATTTCCAATTTAAAAAACAGTTGAGACATACTGGGCACACCAGCTAGGTATGAATCCTGCCAATATTCTAGTCATCTCTGGAAAGACGATAGATCCACCTTCTCCCCTGCCATTCCCAACTGCAACCCTTGGGAACCTTTGGTATCCCTTTCCATAAAGGACGGGGGCAGTGGTCTGGGAATTCACTCAAAAGATGTAAACATAGGGGAATTACAGTATAGGCTAGCTTCCAAATCCCAACTTCTGAATTTACTAGCTGTGCAACTTTAAGGAAGTTACTTAACTATATCTCCAGTCCCTTATTTGTGAAATTAAAATAAAAATTCCACACATGGGACGCCTGGGTGGCTCAGTTGGTTGGGCCGCTGCCTTCAGCTCAGGTCATGATCCCAGGGTCCTGGGATCAAGTACCACATCGGGCTCCTTGCTAGGCAGGGAGCCTGCTTCTTTCGCTGCCTCTGCCTGCCACTCTCTCTGCTTGTGTGTACTCTCTCTCTCTGACAAATAAATAAAATCTTTAAAAAAAAAAAACCACACATATGATATTATGAGGATTAAATTGGTTAATATGTAAAAAGTAATTAGAATGGTGCCTAGCACAGTAAATACTATGTAAGTATAAGCTGCCATTACTTAGTCACTCTTGCCCAAAGATATGAGGAGTATCTGTGAAATTACTAATCTCATACCTTTTCTGGTAGCTAGTACTGTAGACTCCCTCATACACTTGTATACCTCTAAACCTTTATGGTTTCCTATTGTATTTCTTTTATAACTGTTGTTGGCACCGAGTTTAGTGAGGACAAAAAGTCAAGGTTCTATACAGCTTTTATTTTCATATGCCTTCTTTTAATTCTTCCTTTTTAAAATTTATGTTGATATTTTTCAGAAGTTTGACTAGTCTTTTTCTCTATTCCGGAACAAGGGATAGAAAAAGTTCTATTTCATTGTGCCTATGTGACAGTCTAAATGACCTCATTCCCCGAGCAAGGCTAATTCAGTCTCACGGTATTGAGAGTGCAATGGCAATGAGAGCCATTGCACTGAGTGGTGCTCTGAATTTATGAGAAGAAAGCCTCCATTATGTAGCCCTGGAGGGATGAGTGTCAACAGCTGTACAGTTTGGTATGCAAAATAAGGTATCCATTCATACTCATATTAATGGATATTTTGGTTCCACAGTTCTCTGCTCCATGCTAAAGCAATGTTCTCAATTGGTCAGTTGTTTGAGTTTATGATATCTTCCCATCTTGTTCCACCACAGATGCTACAGAATCTTCATTCTCTCAGATTTTTAAAAAACTGGCAAAGTCCTGGAGTGAAGAAAGAGGTAAGAGATGCATACACTGGAATTGTAAGCAGTCAGAAGGAACTAGGGCAGTAATGATACCTAAGAGGGAACTACCTATGTGAATACATACCCAGGTCATGTATGAGTTAGAGGAAGAGAAATTACTGAGAACTAATCCGCTTTTGGTTTCTCTAATCCTTAATGTTACTAATTTAAATATGAGTTATTGACGCCTATCAATTGTACACTGAGGTGGGGACCACAGAAAACAACAAGTGAATCTGATTTTCTCAGTAGGTCTGGCAGAGATATTGGGAGTGTGTTCATCTTAAGAACATAGCATACGAATATTCTTTGTGACTTTTTTTCAGTTGTTATGCGTATTTCTTCTACCACATAAAAAATACAGTACATTTCCAATCTACTGTTGGGCCAGATGTTTATTTTTATTATCATAATAGACATCATATGACCAGGTTTTTTTGTTCTTCTTCTATCCAGCTCTGAATGGATTAATAGCTATAAACCCTCCCCTCCCTGCTATTCTGTGAGAAATAACATGGTACAATCTGTTAGAAGTTGAGCGCTGAATTTCCTGAGCATCTAAATACTGATTCCTTCTTTCTGGATGTGCTACAAGAGTCATCCTTTTAATAGAAAAGCAGAATTAAGGCAGCATGTGAGTGATTAAAATATAGGAATAAAAACATTAGATTTTTACCAAAAGGACTAATTCTCATTAGTTTCTCTCTCTACATATTATATGAAAAATAATATATACAAATAGATAATATATGTGAATAGATAATATATACAAATATACACATATATGTGAACATATGGCTATTTTTACATATATGAGTACATATTCATTCTAGATCATATATATTATACATATATATAATTTTTCTAACCTATAATGACTCTTATTCTAGCTCTAAGCCACAGATTCCTATCTGTGGAATGTAGTACTTGGGCCCATTTATTACTCATCATCTTCTAGCTCTCTAAGTTCTATGGCTCTATGCATCATGGTAAAGTGTTAATTTTTTCAGCAACCAAGAAATGAAGTTCAGCCTGGCTCAGTACATTGTGAGAAAGTTGTAGATGCTTTACTTCCCTTCCCACTCTACAGGTTATGTAAATATTTCATGAAAGCCACAAATTGCTGGAGAGGCAGTTCACCCTGATAATTCATAGTATTTGCTCAATGTGATAAAATTCAGTGTTTTATACTGTTCAAACAAGGACTGTTTTGTATGTTATTTGGATGTGGCTTTATGGGGATATTACAACATTTTTGTTCAACAAATCTGTAGGCAGATGCAAGGGCTCATTGTTTGGGGCTCAGTACAGTCTTGGCTGGAGGTTCCCTTTATATCGCAGTGTATTAATTTGCATATTAATGTACAGTTCATAGATTTTACCTCTCTCTTTCCACCTTATTTATCCTCTTGAATGTCTACTCCAGATAATAATTATGTCCCTAAATCTCGGGATCATAATGCACACCAATTGCCTTACTATAAATCAAATCTGCAAAAGCCAGTTTTGTTTAAGGAGGGCTTTTGCCGGTTGGAAAAGACCTTCCTGAGAGTACTTAGACTGCACAGGATGGAACGATTGGGAATGGTTGGTCTCAAAGGATTTCTGAAGTTTTTCTCCCGTGACTTATTTGGTTGACATAACATCTTGAAATAATCATCTCTATGGATGAGGAAGGAAAAGAGGGAAAGAAAAAAAAGAAGGAGAGAGTTGGAGGAGAAGAAGGAGAGGGAGGAAGAGGAGGAGGACAAGAACAAGAAGGCTTGTTATTTTCTCAAGAATTCCTGGTAAACGTGTAGACTAAAAGATGGTGTAACTGGAACTCGAGGGATTCCAGAATCCTTTGGCTGAGTTTTGCACTCTAGGAACCAACCATTGCAGAGAGAACAGAACAACAAGACCAGGTCGACGAAGAAGCTGCAGTTCAATCGAGTATGTGGTCCGCATGCACATTAACAGATCTTTCCTTAATGGAGCTTTCATTTATTCATCCCGTAATGCATATTATGGAACAAAGTAGCTATTCTCCTTGTCGATTTTTAAGATTTCCAGTTGTGGTGTATCTGGGAAACATGCAGTCCTTAAACTAGCAAGCAGATCAGTGCTAAATGATTTTCTTACTCAGTGAGTTTGTGTTTCATGGTATTTTTTTGTTTGTTTGTTTATCCAAAATGGCTGGAGAGCTAAAAATATTAATAAAATGTATTTATTTATTTAACAAATATTTACTGAACACATCCTATCCACTTGGCACTGGCAGGGAATAAAGTTATCCCTAACTTGAAAGTCACAGTGTCAATGGATATGATGGCAAATTTTATGTCAACTTGCTTGTGACATGGGGTGCCCAGATACTTGGCTAAACATCATTCTGAGTTGGTCTGTGAGGGTGATTCTGCATGAGATTAACATTTAAATGAGTCCATTGAGTAAAGCAGTTAGTCTTCTCCGATGATGTGGACAGATCTCATCCAGTCAGCTGGAGGCCTGAGTAGAACAAAAGGCTGAGTAAGAAAGAATTCTCTCTTTTCATTTGGCTGTCTTTAAACTGAGACACGGGTCTTTTCTCCCACTCAGACTGGTACATACACCAGTGGCGCTCCTAATTCTCAGGCCATCAGTCTTGGACAAGAACTCCAGCTTGTAGACCACATGTGGGTCTTCTCATCTTCCATAATTAGCTGAACCAGTTTCTTATAATATCTGTCTGTCTGTCTGTCTATCTATCATCTACTATTTGTTCTGTTCCTCTAGAGAACCCTAATACAGTAGAGATGTACAGATACACATAATCCTAACCCTATATCAATTATTATTTGTGAGTCATGTGATAATGGATATAAACAGAGAGCCTCGGGAGCCCATAAATGGAAATGAATGCTTATTTGAGGGGTCCACAGGGAAGGATTCATAGAGAAGGTGACCTTGAGTGGATTTTTTTTTTCTTCTAAGCAGATGTAGGATATTATGTTCTAGATATAAATATATGACTCATCCATTTTATCCATTTCTTCAAGGAATGATGTGAAATTCAGAATGGTTAGATTTTACACTACATACAGAGAAATAGCAGAAAGATGCATGGGATATTTGCAGAGTGAAAGGATCATATTGTAGTCCACAAGGAATGCAAGACTAGTTCGAATCTAGTCAACCCAGACTGATGTTTTTGGAAGCCGAGCATCATTGCCTGCTTCCCAATTTACCTGTAATGAATAATCTTGTTACAAGTTCCTAAGAATTCTATCTTCCATAAAATCTTCTATAAAATATTCCCCACCTTTCCCTACTCACACTCCTATCATATATTTTTTTTAACCTAAATAACTATAAACATCTGTCTCTGCCAACACTTTGATTTCAACCTTGAGACACCCTAATGAGAGGACCCAGTTGAGCACTTCTGGACTTCTGACCAAGAGAAACTGTGAAAAAATTAAATTGTACAGTTTTAGCCTGCTGGGTTTGTTACAACAGTGCTAGAGAATTAATCCACCTCTATCTAGTTTTACGTAAGAAACTTTGTGTTATTAAAAAAATAATGTAATTATCAATGGGAATATATGGAATATAACAAAAGCCTGGCCTAATGGTAACAGTATTTTAGATTAGTGTAATGGGAGTAGAGAAACAGAAAATTGTCTGGATTTAAACATTGGGAAGTAGGAGCTTCTAAGCTGGTGGGAGATCATATATTCTAGGAGAGGAAAGGTAACATGTCCATAATTAGTCTTTGGTGTCAGGCTTAAGCAACTGGTAAATGCTATTTTCAGCCAAGGAAAGGGGTACTCTCTAGGGACCACAGGCTGAGTGGGAAAGATTTTCTGCCATGCAACTTACGGTCTAACTAACTGACTGTGTATATCTAACTATCTATCTATCTATCTATCTATCTATCTATCTATCATTTATTTAGATATATACAGCTATACACACAAAAATATAAAATTTCTTGGAAGAAATACTGGGTTTGTGAGAAGAAAAATATATTCATTTAAATTTTCAGATGTGTCTTTCTTGAAGTATTCACTCAATGTTCTTTATTTTGAGCTACAAAAATGTTCCAACGCCTTTTTTATATTTCAACCTCTGAAAATCACAGATTTGCCCTTGTTTCTCCACAATAATTAGCAAACTCTTTAAATTCATGTACTCAATCCATAAGTACATATCTTCAGACTAATTACTAGGAGAGATTAAATATAGTTTTTAAATATTCAGGGCGGCATATCTATCTAGAGAAATTCTTACCTGTGAGAAATATAATGGGAATCAAGCCCCTGGAACCACATACCAACCATGGTCTAATTTTCCAGTTTCCTGAATTGAGCGGTTTAGTACCCATCAAAACTATGGGGTGCCTGGGTGGCTCAGTGGGTTAAGCCTCTGCCTTCAGCTCGGGTCATGATTTCACAGTCCTGGGATCAAGCCCCGCATTGGGCTCTCTGCTCAGTGGGGAGCCTGCTTTCCCCCTCTCTCTCTGGCTGCCTCTCTGTCTGCTTGTGATTTCTCTCTTTCAAATAAATGAATAAATAAAAAGTCTTTTTAAAAAAAAGAGACTATTTCATTTGGCTTATCATGGTTTGTTTTGACTTAAATAATAATAATATAAGATAACATTATTATAATATATAACATATAACTAATATATAATTTTGTTATATAAAATTCACATATATTATAAAATGATACACTATTATATCATTATACTATTATATCATTATACTATTATCTTTATTATATAATATTAATTATATGTGAGACATGTATATATATATCTATGTTATATTCATTGTTTTATTCTTTCCTTTTGCTGGTCTTTCCATAGAGTAGAGACTCTTGGAAATAGGAGTGTAAAAGGTTAAGGGAATGCTCACCAGTATTAGCTTTCATTGGAGTCATGTATTGATTTCATGGTTGTGTGATTTCAGGAAGTGATTTCTCTGTATTTCAGTTTATTCATACATATGATGGGGATAAAATAATAACTAATTCAGTGTATTCTTGCATAGTTCTAAATGAGCTAGTGCATGCAAACCTTAGCATAGGGTTTATCACCTAGAAAGCATTCGGAAACATTCTTGTAGCTACCCCAGAGATTATCTGATTGAACCCATTTAATTGACAGATGAAGAAATTAAAATACAGATGGTGAAATCTTTATGCATACTCACATGCACTAAATCTAGATTATCTGAATCCTAACCGAGAACACTGAGATACCGGGCTGCTGATCCCTGCCTTGTTTGTGCTTGAAAGTAGCATGAATCAGCATCGCCTGGAGCTGAAACCCTGATTACTAGGCTCAACCCTCAGAGTTTCTGATTCAATAAGGGTTCTAGCAAGTTCTCAGATGCAGCTGCTGCTGCTGACGCAGTCATCACATTGTGGGAATTAGTGACGAGGAGGCAGAGAGACCCGTTGAGAGTGTATTTCAGAGTGTGCTGACATCAAGGATTGAAGGGGTGAGATCGATCAGAACTTAATGACCTATGGGAGGTGGGAGAGAAAGACGAATGTTGAGATGGCTGTTTTGGACAGCTAGGAAAATGTTATTCATTTAAGTTAGGAAAAGAGTAGGAGTAATGATTTGTTTGGGAGGTGATTGTGGGCTTAATTTAAGATGGGACAGATAAGGTGCCTGTAGACTGACGGTGAGGAAGAAGCACTAAGTAATCAGTTAAAAGTTTTATCTATAACTTTGACAAAAGAAGTAAGCTAAAGCCTGTAGTTGTATATGCATATGATCATTGAAAGAGAGGAGGTGAAGGAAACTGTGAACACGTGAACAAGCATTTCTATGTATACAGAGTCAGAACGTCAGTGTTGAATAGGAGCACAGAGTAGGTACTATGAGAGACGAAGAGATGTTTGTCAGACACAGAATTAGGCAAGAACAGTAGGGTAAATGGCCAGACACGAAGATCTTGGTCCCCATCAGCAGAAACTGCATTTTGAACACAGTGGGAAATATTAGATCTATATGACTTAAGGATTTCAAAATATTCATGGGCTAGAAGCCAGACAGTAGGTGATATGTCCTACTCACGATTTAGCTACAGCAGTTTAATTAAAAAAAGAAATTAGATTATGACAAACTTCGGCTTCACTCCAAAACTCCAGTCATATACTCATTTGCCTACTGAGTATGTCTCCTTGGATGTCTCACACGTAAAGACTTCTTGAGTCTTTCGAGTCGGCATTACTTAAATACTGAAAAGGCCCACAGATAAACTGACAATGGCAAACCAGAAATCTGAAAACACATGTAGACTTTTTTTCTACTGCTATCAAACTCCAGTTCCTAATGATTATCATAATGATTTTGCCTCTCTAACAATTACACCTGCCTGATGCTACTAGCTTCGTCAGAATTAAGTAAGGTTTGTGTTTCTGCATTTGTCACTTAACATGGTACTCTGCCTCTGCCTCCAGTCCCTTCCAATCTGTCCATCACACAGCTGACAAGGTGATCATTCTAGAAGGAGAATCTGCTCAGGCCACTGACCTTAGGTAAATTCAAAATGGTTTTGCCTATCCTACCAGGTCTTCCTCTCCTCCCCAGCTTTAGTTTACATTATAATTCCTTTCACCATGTGAACAAGTTACGGATGAAAATAGTCCCTATAACTACAATAAGAGCTGATATTTAGTTTCCACTGTGTCATAGCCCTGATAAATACTCTACATGCATTATAATATTTCATCCTTAGCATGTCTCACATTACTACCTTTCTGCCCCTCTAGGCAAGCAACCAAATTAAGATCTCAGACACTATTCCTAAAGCCCAGGCCCAACTTAAATAGGGCCATCCGGAATAGATATGCAGGTCTTAAAAACATATTGATTAGGATCTAAAGGAAGGCACAATTGGGGAGGCTGGCATTTGTGCTGATCATCTCATATTCTGGGGTCAGGAAAAAGTAAATATCACCTAAAAATAGTGTACCAGTTGGATGAGAACCGAAAGAGGATTTGCATTTTCAGTTCTGTGAATAAGTTTCAACAACAACTTTTGGTATTATGCATTTTATTGTAGATTAAGAAATAAACAGGATATTTAGGTGACTGTACTATATATAGATTAAATAGGGTTCAGATGGAGCCATGTGTAAGTCTTTATAATTTACTTTTTATGGCTTTCAATATTTTTCTTATTGAGATAAAATCTAATTGTGAACTACATATATCTTATGAGTATAGTACAACGAGTTTTGGCCCATGTAATCCACATCCTAATCTCGATTGCTATTACAATGCTTTGTCATAAATTTTGAAGTCAGGTAGTATAAGGTTTTGTTTTTCTTCTTCCAAGCTATTTTGTCTAATTTAGGTGATTTGTATTTCCATATGAATTTTAGAATCAGCTTCACAATCTACAAAAAAAAAAAAAAATCCTGCTGGGATTTTGATTGATATTTCAATTAATTTAAAGACCAATTTAAGGTAATGGACATCCAATTCATAAATATGGAGTACCTTCTTATTTAGTTAGGTTGTCTTTAATTTCTATCAGAAATGTTTTATCATTCTTAATGTAGAGTTCTTAAAAATATTTTATTAAATTTATTCCTAAGTGCTAAATGCTTCTGAATATTATAGATTTAAGTTCCTTATTATAAATTGTTTATTCCTAATATATAGAAATATAAATGATTTTATATGTAATTGGTTTTGTATATTGAGACGGTGTTTTGTAATGTTGCTAAATACTATGATTTAATTTTAGTCAACGCCGCCCTCCACCTTTTGGATTCCTTGGGATTTTCTACATACACTTTCATATCATCTACAAATAAAAACAATTTTACTTCTTCATTCCCAACTGTAATTCCTTTAGTTTACTTTTCCTGCCTTATTGACCTAGCTGGAACTTATGGCACAATGTTGCATAAAAGTGATACCAGTAGACATTTGTTTTCTTGTTATTGACCTCACAAGGAAAGCCTGCTGTATTTTTGCCTTAAGTATAGTGTTAGCTATAGGCTTTACATAGTGTGTTTCAGACTGAGATGTTCCCATTCAGGAAACCGAGATATTTTATTCCGAAAGCCTGTTGAATTTTGTCAAATGCTTTTTCTGCATCTTGTTAGATGATCATATGATTTTTTTAACCTGTTAATGTGGATAACTACCCTGAATATCTTTCCAACATTAATTATATTCTTGGCATAAACCTTACTTGATTATATATTTTGTATCTTTTTTATGTATTGTGTAATTGGTTTTCTAATATTTTAAGTTTATTCTTCATCTATAAATGAGGGTGTGATGTCTATAATCTTTGTTTTCTGTAATGCCCTTGTCTGTTTTTGGTCTCATAGTTTCACTAGCCTTATAGAACTGACAAGCATGCTTCCTCCTCTACTTTTTGAAATCGTTGTGTCAGGTGAGCATTATTTCCTGCAATACAATTCACCAACAAAACTGTCTCTGGAGTTTTATGTATTGGAATTTATTTTAATTAGAAATTTAATTTCTTGGGGCGCCTGGGTAGCTCAGTGGGTTAAGCCGCTGCCTTCGGCTCGGGTCATGATCTCAGGGTCCTGGGATCGAGTCCCACATCAGGCTCTCTGCTCAGCGGGGGGCCTGCTTCCCTTCCTCTCTCTCTGTGATCTCTTCCCTTCCTCTCTCCTACTGTGATCTCTCTCTGTCAAATAAATAAATAAAATCTTAAAAAAAAAAAAAAAGAAATTTAATTTCTTTAACAGATATAGAGCTTCCCCGTTTCCTAATTCTAGATGTGTTAATTTTGATAAGTTGATTTAAAATGGATAGAAATCCATTTCCTGTAACTTTTTGAATTTATTAACATGAAACTGTTTATGATATTTAATCATTAGCTTTATTATTCCTGAGGAACAGTAGAATCTTTTATTTCTAACATCGGTATTTTTTTTTTTTTTAATCTCTTCATCTGTCTTGCTTGGAGGCTTAACAGTTTTGAACTCTGGTCAAAGAACCAACTTTGCAGGGGTTGGGGGTGGGGGGCAGGGCACCTGGGTAACTCAGTTGATTAAGCTAATCATCTGACTCTTGGTTTTGGTTTTTTCTGTTAAATTCAACTTCTGATCCTTCTAGGGACCGGTTTCTCTTGTCTATTTTTTGTTGTTATTTTGATTGTCTATGACTTTCTCTGCATCTTTTTATGTATTTCTACCTTTCTCTATTTATATACATATTCGATGATATGTTTCATTTACTTTTTTTAATTTTTTAAAAGATTATTTATTTATTTATTTATTTGACAGAAAGAGAGATCACAAGTAGGCAGAGAGGCGCGGGGCGGGTGGGGAGCAGGCTCCCTGCTGAGCAGAGAGCCCAATGTGGGGCCCCATCCCAGGACCCTGAGATCATGACCTGAGCTGAAGACAGAAGCTTTAACCCTCTGAGCCACCCAGGTGCCCCACCAATGTTATGTCTTATACTATATATAGAAATATGTTGTAGAATTACATTGTTTCCTTTAAAGGCCATTACCTTATATTCTGGCAGACAGTTGTATCCCTGGCTGATGCTTTCAGTTGTCAAAGGCTGTTTTTATTCTTTGTCAGCATCGCCGAGGTCTCTTTTGGTTTTGTTCTTTGTCTTAAAGAATGGCCCAAACTCTACAACATGTTTCCTGTTTCCAAAGATTATGGCCCATATGGTATTGCAATGGAATACCCAAGGCCAGTGAAGTCTCTGTTCTGGCTGGAGCACTGAGCTTTTAGCCTCATAGAAGCTCCTTTCTTCTGGGCTTCCTGGAGTATCACTCTGTTCATGCACAGCTCAGCAGCTTTCTGCTCTCCTAAATCCTGCCACACAGATTCTGACTGCTTCAGCATCACAGAAGCCTAATCTATCCTCCCTCCATTTAACAAAAGTGTCCCTCTACTTGGGCTTCTCCACCTTGCACCAAGTAAGGGAAATACCTCTAATTAGAGAACAGGGCAAATTCCTGAGTTTCTTTTAAGAATTACAGATACAGGCTTCCTGCTTTATCAATAGATGGAAATAGTTGCTTCCTATGTTTTGTCCGGTTTTCCAGTGTGTATGCTAGAAGGGCAAGTTCAGTGCCAGTTACTGAGCACAGCTAGAAGTTGAAGTCTCCCTCAAGCAGACACAGTTGACTTCAAGACAGGGCTTTCCATCATATGTTCCAAAAACTGTCATCTAAGCTTGCCTGGTAGTACTTTAGGCTCTGAAGACTCAGAGAAGTCTGTTTCCTTGCTTTGTCCAGCTTCTAGAGACAACTGCATTTGTTGGCTGTGGCCCCTTCTTCCATCTCAAAACCAGCAGCATAACATCTTCAAAGCTGTATCACACCACTCTGACACACTGTTCCTGCTTTCACATCTCTTTCTCTGACACTTTGGCCTCCCTCTGATAAGGGCCTTTAGGATTTGTGCTCAGCTGGATAACCAAGATCATATTCTCACCTCAAGATCCTTGATCACCTTTTTAAAGCCCTTTTTGCCATGTAAGGGTAACATGTTCACAGGATTTGACACCTTTATGACAGGTAGAGATAAAATGAGGACCCTAACCAGGCATGTAAAGAGTCATATTCCTAAGAATTATTTGGTCTCTTTTGGTGAATATGAAAAAATTAAAGAGACTCCTCTTCACTTATTTGAATCTGTGAACAAATGTTTCTTTTCTGTTTCCTTCCTTCCTTCATTCATTCATTCTTTCCATGTTTATTGTAAGAGAGAGAAAAGGTCAGAGGGAAAGGGAGAGAAAGAATCTTTAAGTAGACTCCATGCCTAGAGTGAAACCTGATGTGGGGCTTGATCTTACGACCCTGAGATGAAACTGAGAGTTGGACGCTTAACTGACAAAGCCATGCAGGCATCCCCTTTTTTTTTTTTTTCTTTTGGAGTTTTCTGTTTCTTTTTCATTCGTTTTCAAATAGTCTTAATCAAAGACTATAAACCTAGAGATAATTAACAGAAAAGAAAAGAAAAGTATGGGGTACCTGGATGGCACAGTTGTTAAGTTTCTGCCTTCGGCTCTGGCCATGATCCAAGGGTCCTGAGATGGAGCCTTGTGTCGGGCTCCCTCCTCAGGGAGAGGCCTGCTTCTCCCTCTTCCACTCCTCCTGCTTGTGTTATCTCTCTCACTGTCTCTCTCTCTGTCAAAAAAATGAAAATAAAACAAATTTTAAAAAGAAAGAAAAAAAAATAAAGGAAAAATCTTCATCTGTAATTTCCCAGGCTCTGGGCAAAAATACATTGGCAATAAAATCCCAACTATCCAGATATTGAGTGAGAGATACTGATGATTTCTAGATATTCAGATTTATAATGGCTCCACTGAGCAGCAAAAGGATATTGGCATGTTTACTCTTCCTTCCTGAGTCTCTGGAAGCCTGTTGGAGTCTGTTACCTTCCTCCTGATCATTTCTTATAGAACCTAGCTGTGCATGACCTTACCAGAATTTGAACTATATGCATGAATGCTAATGATGCAAAGGAATATGAAAACAAATGAATGCACCTAGTTACAACTATACAAAAATTTATATGGCTATAGAAATGGGATAGAAATTAAATAAGCATAAGGAAAAAATACTAAGCAGCAGATATTTTCTGATTTTATTTATTCATTTAACTTTTAGCAAAAGAATTCTTACTGGACTCCTAACATGTGCCCTAAGTTATGATGGGTACTAAGGAATCAGATTTTAAAAATACAAGTTGTACCTTAAGGAAGTTGTCAAATCAGCAGGTCAGACAACAACAGTTACAAATATATGACAGTTGTTATGAAGGCTTTTACATAAGGTATAATTGTAAATCAGAGACACGCTTTTAATAAAGACTGGTATGTCAGATATAGAGATTCCAAATAAAATTAAGTCTTAAAGAAAGTATAGTGGTTCTTCCCATAAGGTTAGGGAATGATTTGTGAAACAGAAAACTGTAAAGTACAGAGGTATGGAGTCAAATTGTTGTAGAGATAAATGGGGAAATGTTTCTCATTGAGGATGATTGAAAGAGTCTGTGTGGTGAGGATTGGTAAAATGACACCCTCGGGCAAGTAAAGAGAATATAGGATATGTTAAGAATTGGGGTTTTGAATTATTTTCTTTAATATTAACTACCCACTTTTATTTATTTGTTTGTTTGTTTGTTTGTTTGTTTAGAGATTTTATTTATTTATTTGACAGAGAGAAACACAGCGAGAGAGGGAACACAAGCAGGGGGAGTGGGAGAGGAAGAAGCAGGCTTCCTGCCAAGCAGGGAGCCGGTTGCTGGGCTCCATCCCAGGACCCTGGGATCATGACCTGAGCCAAAGCCAGACACTTAATGTCTGAGCCACCCAGGCTCCCCAACTACCCACTTTTATAATACATAAAAATAATACAGGAAAATGGTTGCTGAATTTTGGAGCCATGGCATGTGTCTCCTTCTGGCTTTCTGCAACTCCTTAAATGGGATAGATACAAGCTCATTCGCACATTCCTTTACTCCTCACAGTACCTTCTGCATTGTCTTGGCACTACAGTTGGATCTTGATCCATAAAGATTTTCATGTCCTTCCATTGGACTGATATCAAGGAAGAGCAGATTCTCCAAGCCAAGGAACATCATTTTGATAATGTATTCATATTTACTTTTAAGTTCCATCTAGAAGTTATATGTGGAATTTTCTACATATATTATTGGACCGAACAACCACTCCTAGTATCCATGTAAACAGGTGGTATTATCAACATTCACTTATTCTTGGAAATGCCACTTTCCATTGGCAATCTCATCTTCCCACGAGGAAACTAAATATAAACCATTAGCAAATGAAAACTTTTTGAATGTGATAGCATGAATTAGTAATTGAAGGCTTTCCTTGGAAAGTGGAAAGAGGTCAGCCTTTAGAGTCAGAGATCTGGTTTGTTTCCCAGCTTTGTTACTTTAATATATGTCCTTGAGCTGATCATTTCAGTTCACTGAACTCCAGTTTCTTCATCTCTGAAAAGAGGATAATAATGTATGCCTTGTTTAGGTATTGTGTGGCATGGAAATAATTTATAGACTGCACATAGCACTAATTATTCAGTAATTGGCAGCTGTTATCATTATGGTCATTTTCCACATTGAAGAATTTGGTCTTTTTCCCTTAAAAAGTATTAATCTCTAATCCCCTCTATAAAGCATTCCCATAAACTTGAAGGAGTGGGCAGTCACTGAAATAATTACATGCATACACTTTCCTTCTGCCAGCTATTCCTAGTGATTAAACATATTTGCATATGCAAATTAAAACACTGTGTACTCATTACTTTAAATATGTTTCTCATTAGGTAAATGAAATCCTTATTGAAGATGATATAAGGCTAAAATCAGAATATTGTCAAAACAAGCTACAGGATGATTTTTTAAAATTTATTTTTTAAGTATGACAACACCACTTTTACTTTTAAGCATACTAGATTGATAGATAACAATTAAATCAATATTACCTGTATTACCTATTTAAAAGTAATATATATAGTATTTATTTTATTCAATATTTTTGTCAGTATATATACTAGTCTATAGCCAAATTCCATTAATAATTATGGTTCTTCTAACTGCATTTAGATATGATTTAAGTTTTCTGTAAACCCCATTCTAATTATGCAAGAATAAATCAGGTATTTTCTCTTTTACACTTGACCACAGAGTAAAATAGAAAGAAAGACAAGGTCATAAAATGCCCTTTTTGAAAACTGAAGTCAATAAAATTCTACTTAAAAAAAAACACAAAAATTAATGGGGGGATGTGCCTGGGTGGCTTAGTCAGTTAAGCATCTGCCTTTGGCTTAGGTCATCATCTTAGAGTCCTGGGATCCAGCCCCGAGTGGGGCTCTCTGCTCAGCAGGGAATCTGCTTCTCCCTCACTCTCTACCCTTCCCCCTTGCTCATGTGTGTGTGCACTCTCAAATAAATAAAAAAATAATGAATAAATAAATAAATAGTTCATCAAAGTATCCATCTGCGGAGATCTCCACCAAGAAGTCTTGAAATTTTCCCAATGTTATCAAAATAATTGGAATAGCTAGTTTTCATTGTCTCTCTCAACAACTTGGTCAACATCTCCCTTACGGATTCTATCTCAACATATGCATACCTTCATTTACCTTCCCTATTATTGAAATAAACAAGCAAAATTGTCTTCTGGTTTCCTATCTGCCCAGGTGACCGCCTGAACTCTTTTCTGATGATCTTCTATATACTTTCATGTATAAATTCTGGCTGTCTGTTCATGTTCTCTGTCATCTCAGCTTTCTTGTAGGAATCTTCATTAACTACTTCCCAGTTTCCCATGTCTCAACTAGCAAGCCCTCAAGTCACGTGGGTCTCTCTGCCTTCTCCCTTTTCTGTAGCTTTTCCCATCCAGTCTAAACCATTCTGCACTTAATTCTCTGGTTGGAGAATAAAATTGTAAAGAAGAGCCGATTGTTCATTATTAATTTAATTTATGCATTTAATATACCAAGGTCCATACAACTTGCTTTTAATTGTTGGTTATGAGGTTGACTGCCTGTTGCAGGGTCTTTTTTTAGAGACCTGAATACCCCCATGCATTGGCCATGTCATCCTGTTAACAAGGGAGGGTCACCTTCTTGAAGTATAGTTTTATAATGGTAGTTCCTTGGGCTTTGCCATTCCAGTATGAGATTATCTGTCAGAGCCATATCCAAAATCAATAAAGATTTCATGTAAGAACACACATTAAACAGGAAATAAAGATGAAAAGAGACGAGAGTCTCTAGATAATCATTAGAGAATGAAAGAACCAGGGAGAATCTGTGTCCTCTCAAGCAGGATGCCATCCGAATTCACACCACCAATCCATGTCCCTCACTGCACTGCTTTGTTTGCTGCATTCATATTTATCCTCTACCATGTTAGATCTTTAAAAAGGCTATTCAAATTACTTAATTATGTAATATCTGAATCTCATGAGTCTTTCCCCTTGGATTTCTCTCCCCTGGGAAGAGATCTGGCTTCTTTTACCTTTTTGTTTTTTTATTTTTGTTGTTGTTACTATTTCTTTTTCTACTTTTCTCTCACCTGATTCCACACCGTTCCTTTCCTCTGGATTTTTAAATTCTGATTTATTTCAGTCAGTTCAGGCATTAAAATGTATAGTATAAATATACTATCATCTCAAAAGCTTTTATTGTTGGGGCACCTGGGTGGCTCAGTGGGTTAAGCCTCTGTCTTTGGCTCGGGATCATGATCCTGGGCCCTGCATTGGGCTCTCTGCTAAGCAGGGAGCCTGCTTCCCCCTCTCTCTCTGCCTACTTGTGATCTCTGTCTGCCAAATGAATAAATAAAATCTTAAAAAAAAAAAAAAAAAAGCTTTCATTGTTCTTGTTGCATGCTCTGAAGCAAAGGCAACTCAAAATTGGAATTGTGTAGTGTCTGAAAAAATATGGCATATCATAAAGAATGCTACAGTACACACGTGTTATTATTTCAAGGGCTCTGTAACCCCTCTATCATGGTTTTTGGTTTTTAATCCCAAATAATTCAAATATTGATCCAAAATACTTTGGATCTGTGTAGCTCCTAAGGAGTTGTTCTGCTCTTACTGAATTCTCATGGTGAAAATACAAAAAAGGAAAAAAAAAATGGAACTATCTCCTAAAATGTTTTAAATGGAAGAAAGTTGTACCCTTACAGCCCCATACAGGTAATAGGAGTTTTGAGCATCCCATCTAGACAGTGTGTGAAATCTTTAAATGCTCAATTAATTGTACAGACAGCTCACTCAATTCCAGAGGCCCAGAAAAGATCACTCTCCTTGAAGGGAGTTGGAAGATTTTTGGGGACAGATGCCATGGAAGTACAAATGCACAGACTGTTCTTCTATTATGACAGTTATTTGTTGTCACTATACATAAAAGTCTAGGTCCTTTGCCATCTCTAATTCTGAAAATACATTTATTGAAAAAAAGCTCATCCTAACTATGTCTTGGGCTTTTCAGAGATATTGGCTGATTTCTTATCCTTACATGAGCCTCTTTGCTTGTAAACATCACATTCTGTATTCTCCAGCATTTTGGTGTAAATGCAAACAAAGTATTATCTAACATCCACCAGAACAGAAGGACTTCATGTGGCACTGCTGAGCTCTGTAGTGTTTCCAGGAAGAACATTTTGGTTTGCTAAAACTTCTACCTGGTGTTTTTTAAATGATGGTATTTTTTGCGGAGGTTAGAATCACAGTGATCCAGATTTTCCCTTAGGCTTACTTACATCTCCCTCCTCTGTGAGATTAGAACTGAAGCATAAGCTCCTGACTAAGTTTAAGTAAGGATTATCCAGTGGACAGGGGCTCCAAAGAGAAGGAGCACAGAGAAAAAGATTTATTTGGATGATGTGGATGCCAGCCAGAGTCCGAGATAAGGAGAAGCTTGTAGCCCTTTATGTAAATGTTCCCTTTAACATTGATTCTAAATGTTTTTGGATGATCTTCATCATGTGTTCCTTCTTTCATTTCTTCAGTCATAACTTATTAAATGATAACTCTGAACCAAAAACCTAAGGATGGGATCAATTTCTATAAAAAGCTTACAGTCAAGGCATCAAACAGCCACTTTATCAAACACATAGAGTAGACTGTTGAGTAAGCCAATTACTGTAAGAAAACAAATGGCACAGTCAAATTAGGGTAATTTGAAGAGGGTTAATTTACAGAGGGACTATTTATAGAGGTGCGGTCAGGGGGGAAAATAATACTTGATAGTTCAGCCTGCTGCAGCCAAGATAGTTCTTATCACCCAAAAAGATGAGAAGAGTAACAGAAGGTAAAAATTCCACAGAAGAGGCAACCTTTAGAAAAGGCTTTGGTAAAGTAAAACAAAAGAGTCCACTCTGAAGGAAAGCCAGGGAATAAAAAAGAGGCCATTCTTCCTGTCATCTCCTGGAGGGACTCCCATTGGCTGAAGCAGACCAGAAGAGAGAATAAGAAAGCCCGTCCAAATGTCTGTGCAAGCCGATCACCTGGGAAGTATGCTCAGGGAAGAAAAGTGAGGAGCAGATCTGCAGTGCAAGTGAAGACATCCTTTATAGTTCACCCTTGTACTGCTTGACATCCTGTCTTAACCCTCATCTGGAGACAAGTTTTTAATTTAAAAAAAAAAATCTGTTCCAGGGTGGGAAAGTACAGTCATCCCAAATCATACCACTTTGGCATATGGATATTTTTGAACCCAAGGCAAATATGACCCAATAGACTCAGGAAGGGTGTTTGGTGGTGGTCGCTTTGTTTTTTGCTTTTCTTGTTTTGTTGTTGTTGTTGCTTTTTTTGTTTTTTTCTTTTTTAACCTCTTCTTTAACTGCCTGAAGGAATTTAGATCAGGGCCAAAGCTAGAGATCCTTTTCAGAAACTTATCTGCAGGGCATGGCAAACATTTGTTCACCAAACATTGTTTCTTTCCATCTTCCTGTGAATTTTCTTCCTCCCCTCTGAAACTCCAGACCCCCCCCTCCCTTAGATAAAGATGGCAGATAAGTCCCAGTGGCCTGACTGTCTTTGAGCCTCTCAGGTCTTGGTGGCTCCTATACTTATGAAATTAAATTTTTCTCTTATTAAATTGTCTTATGTCAAATTAACTATTAGATCAGCCAAAGAATCTAGAAGAGAAAAAGACAAAAGTTTTCTGCCCCTACATCATCCTCTACATTATGAGTTGAATCAGTTTGGTTCTACTAATACTGGAACTTAAATCATCTACTACTGGCTTCTTGGCAAAGAGTCATGGGGATAGAAGTGGGAGAAAACTGGAATAGAAATATCAAGTAACATAAAATACAGCTGCTGTATTTAGTGCACAATTCTGTAAAACATATTTTATTGGGATCACATATAGTATCGTATACCAGAAACATCTGTGTCTGTTGCTGCTAAAATATTAAGAGGTCCACCACATACTTCTGTCTCTTTCTTTATGGTGTACAGAGCAGGGTTTGGCAACTTATCTTTCACTTTGAAAGGGATATTCCATCATGCTCCAGACTACTACATCCTTAGAAATGTTACCAATATGACAGCACCCTTAACTTTCTCTGGGTCTACCGAGTCTATCGGTAATATATTGCCTAGTAGTGCTACATACTAAATAACAACAAAATATCAGGGCATAATATGACAAACCGTTCTTGCTAAGTTTAAGGATCAGCTGGGGTGGCTCTACTTTTGCCTGTGTCAGCTTGAGGGTGTCAGTATTGAAGTGCAGCCTTTGCTACACAGCTATCTCATGCTTTCCCTGGTATTTAAGGTGCCAGTGGGAGCATGTTCTGGTGATGGGAGATGAGCAAGATGCCAAAGAGAAGCATACGAGGTTTCTTAAACTGTAGGTCAGAACAGGCACTCTGTCATTTCTGCTTCCATGTCAGGGTAAGGGATGTCACTGAGTCAAAGGTCAATAGGTAGCAAAGAATATTCCACCTTTACAGAAGAAACACAGAATCACTGGAGAAAGAATTAGAAAACAAAAAGGCTAAAAATTGGGGACAATGATGTAATCTACAACAAGGATCCAAATGGCATATATAATGTCATCAATAACGTGGACCAGCATTAAATTCTATTGGATAACAAGAAGATTAAAGTCATGGCAAGCTATCTTGACATAGAAATTAGAATGTTGAAATAGCTCTGGTACATGACAAAAATTATACACTGCTGTCTCTGCCATTAAAACTAAAATTACTGGTAAATTTCTTAAAGTAAGATCTTGTAACTTTTATGGTGGATAGATGATTTCTTTCTATATTGTTTAATCTAGGCCATGTTAACTGTTCTTAAAAAGAGAAGCAAAAGGATGATACTGGTGAGCTTGTAAGGCAACTTCCCAGTTACAGATTTTAGAAGGTTCTTTTGCAAGAAAGAGCTGCTTTCTTTTTTTCTTTTTTTTTTTTTTTTAAGATTTTGTTTATTTATTTGACAGACAGAGATCACATGTAGGCAGAGAGGCAGACAGAGAGAGAGGAGGAAGCAGGCTCCCTACTGAGCAGAGATCCCAATGCAGGGCTCAATCCTAGGACCCTGGGATCATGACCTGAGCCGAAGGCAATGGCCCAACCCACTGAGCCACCCAGGCGCCCCAAGAGCTGCTTTCTTTAAATGAGGAAAGAGTTGCTTCTGCCAGCAAGGTGTTTACAGAAAAATTTGTAGACTCAAGCGCCAGCTTTATCCATGTCTGCCAAAATATCTCCATCTCTTTTTCAGGATCTCATCTTTTTCCTTGACTTAGTTTAAAAGACTTGGTGAGATTGAACTGGTGCAACTTTCATCATTATTGTCTTACTGTCTGCAGCTCTTGTCCCCAGACCCTGGACTTGATCATTTCTGTCATGTGACTGTAGAAGATAAGGGACTTTGTCAAAGGTACCATGGAGCACTAAAGTTTTCATACGTATTTTTAGTTATTCATACATTTTATTTCTCTTTGCTCTTATAGATGCTCCCTAGCATTATTAGAAAACTTACAATTCCACAAGTTTATAATTGCTATTCTTGCCATAGGAATTAATGATCACATTCAACGATCCTCCAATACCTTGCCTTCTACCAGCTTTGCATCTAACATCACTACCCCTGATTTTGTGATTAATCATGAAGAATTATATGCACCAGATAATTAATATCCCATTTCCTCCTATAAAAAGTAGATTTTCTTTGTACCCTCAAATATATGGTTAATTAAAATTCAAAATCTCATTTTAGAGATCCATTTCCTGAAGCCTCTTATAATACCCATTACTGTATCAGTCAAGGTCTTAACAGAAAACAGATGGTATATTCAAATTAGGATCATTTTTTCAAAAGTTTATTTACAAGAGGCTGTGGTAGATTTTAAAGGGTTATCAGTTCTTTGAAACTACACTAAGAGAATTTCCACTCTCTTTGAATTTGGACTAGCCTGTGACGACTTTGATCAAGAGAGTATGGCAGTGGGGCGCCTGGGTGGCTCAGTGGTTAAGCTGCTGCCTTCGGCTCAGGTCATGATCTCAGGGTCCTGGGATCGAGTCCCGCATTGGGCTCTCTGCTCAGCAGGGAGCCTGCTTCCCTCTCTCTCTCTCTGCCTGCCTCTCAGTCTACTTGTGATCTCTCTCTGTCAAATAAATAAATAAAATCTTTAAAAAAAAAAAAAAAAGAGCATGGCAGAAATGATACTATTTGAGTTCCAGCCCTGGCCTTTAAGAGGATAAGCAGGTTCCATCTTACTTTAACCGAACCCAAAACCACTGTTTAAGAAGTAATGCTAGCCTGCAGGAAAGACCACATAGATGCTCTGAGACATGTTGAAAGAAAGAGGGGCTCAATCAGCCCACCTTTCCAACCATCCCAGTCAAAGTGTTGGAAATGTCCGTGAAACATTAGACATCCCAGATAAGAACAGCTACCAGGCTAATACCCAGTTAAAGTCACGTGGGGCAGAAGAATTGCCCAGCTAAGTTCTGCCCAAATTCTGGACCCACAAAATTGTGCTGTATAATGTAATAGTTGTTTGAATCTGCTGATTTTGTGGGTGATTTGCTATGCAGCAATCAGAGAAGAGGGACAGATTTAGTCCCAGGAAATGGGTCCCTGACCTGACAAAAAAACAAGACCGGGTTTGAAATCGGCTTGGAGCAAATTACAGAATGGAAGCTGGAAGTAGCTCAAGAGATTCTGTGCAAGTTGAAAAGGCTTCATGGAGCCTGTTAATGAAGGCTTAGAGGACATAGGAAAGTGTTTTCAAGGGCTGGAGGAAAAAAGACTATTTTTCTGTTGTGACTGTAGGTAACACACTTTGCCCATAGGAGCATGGAAAATATGCAAGATATTTCACATACTTGTGGAGGTTGGAAAATCTAGAAAGTGGTAACTTGTGTTTTCTGGCTACCTATGAGAAGAGAGGAATTTAAGAAAAGAGAGAAAAAAGAGGAAATTTTAGTTTTTAGTTTTTAAGCAGGATTTAGAAAGCATATAGAAGGCAAGAATGGTCTTTCTAGCTTGCAAAAGGCTCTTGAAGTAAGGACTGGCCTCAAGACGAAGTTCAAATCTAGGGCATTAAAGTAGGACCTCGGGTAAAGATAAAATCAAGGTGTGGCTCTGAGGCCCTTCTAAGGACCTTAAGAAAATTTAGCTTTTAAGAGCATTAAAGTTATACCTTATAGGTGGTTTCAGTTATAAATGAGGGCTTGAAAGAATACTGAGCGGCGTTCCAGCTATGGGTTGAATTGTGGTCCCCTCAAATTCCTAAGTGGACGTCCTGACCTGCAATACTTCAGGACTGTGCCTTTATTTGGAGATACTCTCTTTACTAAGTTAAAATGAGGTCACTAGGGTGGGCCCTAATCTATTATGACTGGAGTCCTTATAAAACAGATAATTTGGAGAAAGACACACCAGACATGTGAATGTCAAGGCAGTGATTCGAGTGATGCTATATAAATCATAAACACCAAAGATTGCCTGCATACCACTGGAAGTGAGGGGAGAGGCAGGGAACAGACTTTACCTTATCTCAGAAGGAACCAACCCTGCCTTGATCTTGGACTTCAGCCTCGGGAATTGTGGGCAATAAGCGTTGTTCAAGTTTCCTGGTCTGCGGTACTTTGTTAAGACAGCTGTAGCAAATTAATACAGTCCCAAGTCAACCTCACAGGGAGCCCAGGGATAGTAAAGGTTATCTGCTAAGAGATTTGTGAGTGCGGTTGTGTCTGATGAAGTGAATTACAACTGGACAAGAATGGAAGCCAAAACATTTTTAAACGATTTAGATCGAAAGGGACAGGGACAGAACAAAATGAAAAGAGAGACCCTCACTCTATAGGGGCAGGTAATAAGCTGAGAAACCTTCTCAACCGCAAACACCAGCCATTTCTTATGGGAAAGGATGGATGAATTACAGGATGGAGACAAAAGCTAGAGGGAATCAACCCCAGATAGTAGGACTGGACCTTAATTAAGAATTGACCAAATGTGCTTTGCTGGGTTTTTTGAAATTTTTATGGATCAGTAACCAGTGTGTGCTTTCCATTTCCCCTCTTTTAGAATAAAGGTGTTGATTATGATGATCTTTTTTGCGGGGAGGTCACCCCATTGTAAGTTTTGACATGCGAGTAGAAAACATCCATTTTCCTACTAGGAGGGACCACACTCAAAGAACTACACTCAAGGAGCTTCCTTTACCTGGGTCTAAATGAGATGATGAGATCCTATTCTTTAAGCCAATGCCGGAATGGAATGAGACTTTAGGGCTCTTAGTGTTATAGGATTTCCTACTCCTTTCATGCCCAAGGTTCTTGGTCACACCAAGAGGTAGACCAGATGAAGAGGGGTGGGCAGCAGAGCAAAGTTTATTGAGTGATAGTAGAGTTCTAGTACAAAGCTCCAAAAGAGAAAGTGGACCCGAGAGGGTTGCCACCAGAGTTTCTAAGTCTAGGGTTTTCTATGCACTTGTTGGCAGGCAGTTTTAATCTGATTAACCCTCCCTGTGTCTGTCATCCAATCAGGTTTTTTTGTTTATTTTATTTTATTTTATTTTATTTTATTTTATTTTATTTTATTTGTTTTCAGTGTTCAGTGGAGATCTCCTTCCAAGGTGGGTAAAAAAATCCTCTTAAGGGAAGTTTCTTCTTAGGGCAGCATCCCTTATCCCTGCCTGCCTTTCTTCCAACTATTTTTCCTCATTAGAAGAACATTCTGCAGGTTGTAGGAATATGAGTGAGTTGTGGCCAGAATGTGGACTGAGGTAGGTTCAAACTGGCCACGCATTCTTTGAGATAACCGCCATTGCGAGGTGAGGTCTTTTCTCCTCCCCCGAACCTGTGAACCCTATGACTGCTTCGACTGAAAAACCTTGATGGAAATTGCACATTGCCAACTGGTAGGTGAAGGAGATATATAAGCATCTCCTTCTATAGGCACCATACATAATCCCCCTCCCTTAAGTGTGAAGAGGACTGTGAAGATGATGGGCTATCACTCCTGTGATTCTGTTACGTGCTGAGGGGAAGGGATTTTGCGGATGCAATTAGTACACCACATTAAGTTAATTTTGAGTCCATCAAAAGGACACCCAGGTGAATCAGAGCTAATCAGGTAAATCTGAAAAGGGAAAGTCTTTTACGAAGAAAGAGATTCAAAACATCCGAGAAATTCTCTTGCCGGTTCTTGAATTGCAGCGAGCTGCATTGTCAGTGGGCATATGACATGAAAACCCATGGCACTCAGGAGCCCAAGTGATAGTCAACAGGAAAACAAGAACCTTGGTGCTATACCCACAAAGAAGTGAATTTTTCCAATAACCTTAATGAACTTCAAAGAGGATCCTGAGCCTCAAATGAGACCCCAACCCAGAAAATATCTTGATTTCAGCCTTGTGAGACCCTAAGCAGACTCCCTGCCATACTGTGCCTGGACTGACCTACAGATCTCTGAAATAATAAGTTTTTGTTTTTTTAGCATAAATTTATAGTAAATTGATTACACAGAAATTTAAAAAAAAAAAACAAATACAGAGTTTAACATCAAAATAGGTTGCTGCTATAACAAATAACCTAAAATAAGTTAGCAACTTGGCAACCAGGGAATAGGTAGAGACTGGAAGAATACTGAAGTCAATGAGATAAATTTTCCAGTGCCTTGAACAGACTTTTAATAGAGTATGGACATTAAGGATATTACCTGTAAGGATGCAGAGGGCATGAGAAAAATACCGGAAACTGAAGGAAAGAGACCTTTGTTGTACAGCATCCAAAATCTCCCAGAATTGTCCCTACAGCTATGTTGACAGAAGTCCTAGGTGATAAATGGAAATATATAACCAGTGAGATTTCTAAGAAAATTGTGGAAGATTCTGCCTGGTTTCTTGCTGCTTATAGTAAAATGTGAGAGACATAAATTGAATAAAATCTTGTTAAACAAAATAGAAACAGGACTTGATGATTTTGAAAACTCAGCCTCTCTAGATAACAAAAATGCTAAAAATAAAATGCTGAAAGTAAAATAGTATTACCAGAAATATGGCGTAATAGTATGGCTGAATATTCTCTGTTCTTTCATGTGACGGTCAATCAAGTGTGGCCAAAAGTTTTATTATATTTGTGCGTTCTTAGAAAGGGGGTCACCACATGCCACACAGGTTTGAGTCAGGTGGCAGAACAGAGGAGCAAGGGGTAAGTTTAGGCCAGAGCCTTCACTGGAATTTCTGCAGGAAAGGTAGGCAGGACAGAATCAACATCTTAGGAGTGGCTTTTTTAATAAGTCCAGCAGACTTTGGGCTATATGAGGTGGTCTCCAGTTGACTGGTACCTGGCCCTGGGATGATATAGCAGAGAAATATTATCTGCTGGGGTGTAGGAGCCAGATAGAGGAGGCACAGCTCTGGATTGGTTAGATTACATATGAAAGGCATGCTCCTCTGCTCTCTCTAAGAATTGGCAAGCCCTGGGAAGGAAAGGCTCTCCTGGTTCAGAAAGGTTTTTAAGATGTCAAAACGTCATAATATATAGAAAGTGAAAAATATAAACAGTACACCGAATGTGTGACTTTACAACCTTCTGCTAAATCTCAGAAAGATAAAAAAAGATTGGTGAGTATAGCTGTAGCCTAATGGAGTGAAACCCAGTAAAATCCATTGAAAACTCCAGTGTTCTTGAGAAATTTTTTTTTTTTTTTTAAGCAGAATACTGCTAGCTTGTATTGAACAGGACAGACAGAACTTGAAATGAAAGAAAGCTTGCAGACACCCAAAATTTTATTGGCAGTAAGCAGGCTGATAAAACTACTCCATTCCCAAATACTTGCTACTTTTCATGGAAAAGGAAGGAGGACTCAGAATGGAAAAAAATAACCAAGAGGGCAGAGCCTAGGAACCGAGAGGATTAATCTGACTCTTTGAAACGGAGTCCAAAAAACCTCACCATTTGCCCAGCTGTATTACAGAACTTCCAGGAACCAGGTGCTCCTTAGTACCTTCTGTTTTTCCCCCTTTGAACTGGAATAACCATCATTTCTCAAACACTAATCTCGCCATTGTATGATAGGAGTGTTAGGGCTACAGAATGTGTCTCTTCAATTTCACGCATCCATATATGGAGAGAAACTTTGCTCCAAAAGCTGAATTTAATGGATTATTTATTTATTTAAAGATTTTATTTATTTATTTGACAGACAGAGATCACAAATAGGCAGAGAGGCAGGCAGAGAGAGAGGGAAGCAGGCTTCATGCTAAGCAGAGAGCCTGATGTGTGGCTTGATCCCAGGACCCTGGGATCATGGCCCGAACCAAACGCAGAGGCTTTAACCCACTGAGCCACCCAGGCACCATTAATGGATTATTTATTACCTGGAGATTCATACTTATCTGATTTAGATAAAATGGATGATGAGTTCTTGGACTTTGAGTTAATTCTATGATGAGACTTTTGAGAGCCTTTAGATGGGAGGTGAATGTATTTCTTCAGAGGGATATGAATCCTTGGGAGGACTGTGATAAGCAAACTTCTAATGCAATCCCTAAGATTTCTGCCCTTTGGTGTACATGCTCCTTATAATCTCGTCCCCTTGAGTATGATTGGGAGGAACATGAATAAACATGAATATAAAGGTAGATTTGTTATGTAGCAGTAGAAAACTAATAAAACCAGATACTAACCTCATTTTTAAGAGGGTTAGTAGCTTTTTCCTTGGTCCATTCAAGCTGTATAAGAGAGGATCCTTTCAATCCATGTACAATGCACCATGTAAAAAATCTGACTTCCCTGCTGGATACACAAGGTGGAAATGTTCTGAGACCACATGGAAGGGGGAAGCACCTATCCTATCCTAGCCTTCCAGCTGGCCTTACCAATGCTCCAGGGATATTAGCGAACCCCTTTCAGATACTGAGACTAGTCCATATTCAGCTGAACACCAGCAAATGAAGCCAGTCAATGTTACATGATACAAAAGAATTGGCTGACCAAAACTTTCCAGCATTCCTAACCCAAAACATTATAAGAAAAGTAAAATGTTTGTTGATAAAGCTGCTAAACTTGGAAGAAGTTTGTTATGGAGAATGGATATCTTGAAGAGGAGCTATTTATAGAAATAACAATGTTGGGGCACGGAGGTAGCTCAGTTAGTTGAGCACCTGACTCTTGATTTCAGTTTAGGTCAAGATCTCAGGGTCCTACGATGCCTTATAAAAGTACTCTGCTAAAAGGATGGGGAGGAAGATTTAGTATAGACCTGTAGCGAGTGGTTGTTCATAGGAGACCACCTTGAAGGAAGTTCTGGTTTGGGACTGAAGATTATGGTTAGTCCAAGTAGGAATCCATGGTGATGAAACCCCTGATCTTATTCTCTTTTCTTCCTCTGTTCTCCTGTCCTGGCTTCCAGTTGGTTAAATCTCCAGAAAGTACAGATTATGACAGTTCCTTGTAATTTATACAAGTCAGCCTTCTGGGGCCAAAATAAGTATAGACATGGTAGAGGGAGCCTAGGGAAGATATCTAGCCCATCTGTGATCCCTACTGTGATAGAAGCACACAAAATGTGTAGACACTAAAGACCAATGAATGCATCTCAGGGATTGGAAATTCAGTGAGTTTTCTTGAGGAACTGTTGCTTGAAAGATTAGTAAGAGTTCTGTAAGTGAAGAGTTAAAGAGGAGACAATTCATAAAAAGAGAACAGCAGGAAAACCCTTGGAGAAAAAAATAAAGATACCATATTTTATTATAGTTCTGGGTAATTAGAGCAGAGCAATTAGCAATAGCATTTACCACAACACACCATTACTATTTTTGTTTATTGCTAAACCACTTATTGATGAAATAGGTTGAGTGTCAGTTTTTCAACAATCTACCACATCCCATCTGTCATGTAATTGATATTTTCGAAGCTGGAGCTTCAAAAATGGAATCCTTTGGGGATACTCTCTTGCTCTTGTTCTGGTACTCACGCATTTATTTTCTCCTCCTCCCTTTTAAAAATGGTTTGTTGACAAATCAACATTTATAAAAAAGGAAAGAAAAAAACAGCAGGATTCAATGGGACAGAAAGTTGATACTGTGATCAGAGACCCAGCTAGGAGTTGGGGAACAATTTATTATTCTGGACCTTTCCAGCAGAGCTGTAGTTGTTGTGAGGTTTTTGTTGGGTCTCTTTCACAGTATTCATGAGCTCCACTTACAGAGCAGGATGGCAGGTCCATTGTCACAACTGCTGAGCCCATGAAGCAAAACAGATATTACATCTGTAAAATGAATGCAGCAATCACAATTTAATTAGACCCCCTTTCAAAAGATAAAAGTTACGAAAAAAAAATTGTTTTTTCTGCACCAGGGTACGGATGCAGCAGGGATACAACAGGAGATGCCTAGCTTGTTGAGCCAAAGGTGTGAAGAAGTATCTCTGTGTTTACAAATACTTCACTTTACATGCAGCCTCCATTAAAAGCCATAAAGATTCTACATTCTGCCAGATTTAGTAAACACTTCTGTCTAGTGTCTGTGGTCAGATGCAAAAAGGTAATGGATTGCTTATCTGCTTAGGGGCTATTTTCTGTCATCTTCTCTCAGCTGTTATGGGTCTCCATTGGCAAGAAGCCAAATATTCAGCATACATTTATTTGTAGGACAAAACAGTTACAAAAGGCCTGGCCTGTTAACACAATGACTTTGATTACTCCCAGTTAGGAGGCAAAGTGGGGTTGTTCTGGGTTTGGTCTTTTTGTTTGGTTTGGTTTGGTTTGGTTTTTTTGCTGAGTGACTTTAGCTGAGAGCACTGAAAGGATTCTTTTGTAGTGCCCTGAGGAAAGTTTTTAAATTTATTCTTTATGCATTTCCTCGTATTTAAGCATTTCTTATCTACCCAGACATTTAGAATATCTTTATACTCACAGCATTTATCATTAGAAAGAAAATCATGTTTTTATCCCTCCCATCACTACAAGGCAAGAGCAGCGTCTTGTATTATATTAATATTCTGGTAAACAAATCCAATCAGAGAATACATAGAATACATAGAAAATGTAGAATATGTAATGTACGAAGCCAGCTTATCTTCACAGCCCGCCCCACACATCGTCCATCACCTTTCTCCAGAGATGACCATCGTTATCAGTTTGGGGTGAGTAGAGTAGATCTGGATAAGCCTGAAAGCTTGCTTCCTTCCTCCTTATGGTGTTAATTTAGCCCACCAGATCTTAGCAACCCCAAGAGAAGTAGATATTAACGTCAGCTGATGAGTTCCCAAACTTTCCTCTTTCTAAAAAGACTGTTGCTCCACTGTGAAACTTTCATTGGGATCTATTATTTGACTAGACATTCCATGCAAGGCCTTCCAACTTTCCTATAAATTTGTGCTGTAATGGGGTATATAGTTCTCTCTCCTGAATTCCTTCCCATGAGGCATCAGTGCCAGGACTAACCAAACTTTCTGTGGGTATTCTGCCTATCGTTTTTCCCCAATCAACTTCACATTTATGTTTCATGGTACTGAATATGTGTTTGTATAAAGTGTGTATTTTTTTCAAACAGTTCCACACCGTTTGTATCTATTTATCTATCAAAATCTGTATCTCTATCCAGCCATAAAAATGTAAAAAAGCAAATAATGTTATTATGGTTTTATTGTTTGCACACATGGACGATATAATATAAGTTATATTCCCACTAACTATGTATTGGGGTATCCTACTATATTCACATTAATCATCATTGTGATATCTCATATTTTTTCCAGCCTGATGAGAAAAAAACACATACATCAATTTTTGTACTTTTGTGGTTGCTAATGAAGTTGACCTTATAGCTTACTGGACATCTTATTTTTTCTGTGAAATTTTCTTTCATTCCCACTGGTTATTTCTTAATAAGATTTATTAACATTGGACATAATGTGGCTAACAAATTTCCCAAAGTATTTTACTTGCTGGAGAATTTTCCCTCATAGATTTGAACTGTGAGTGTTGTCATATAAGGAATCCTTGGTGTTAGCGGATACAGTTCTCTACTCCTTATTCAGTGTACTCATATATCTATCCATTCTTGTGCTAGTGCAAGAATGTTAAAAATCACTCCAGCTCTTAACATTTTCACATCATACTACTTGTCTGACCTTATCTTGATTTCACAGCTTCTGTAGAATTTCATATATAGTATATGTATAACCATCCAAATTTCTTGACTATTTTGTTGAGATTCTTATTGAGATTGAAATAATATTACTCACAAGAGTAGCATATTTTTTTTCTCTGTTAAGGTTTTATGCTGTTCTATTTAGTTTAATCTATATGTTTATTGTAGCTATAATCTTTTTTTTCTTGGGGCACCTGTGTGGCTCAGTGGGTTAAAGCCTCTACCTTCAGCTCTGGTCATGATCCCAGAGCCCTGGGATTGAGCCCCGCATCGGGTTCTCTGCTCAGCAGGGAGCCTGCTTCCTCCTCTCTCTCTGCCTGCCTCTCTGCCTACTTGTGATCTCTCCTTCTCTGTCAAATAAATTTTTAAAAATCTTTTAAAAAATTAATTAATTTAAAAATTTTTTAAAATATATTTTTTTCTTTTATGTTTTCAAATTGGTCATTGCTGATATATACCATATATATATATATATATATATATACCCTATACAGTATAGGCATCTTGTGATAATAATTTCAAGTTTCTATAAAAGTAATCATTTTCACTTCAAATAATATAATTTTTCTTATATTTTGATGCTTATTATTTTTTATTTTCCTCTTTTTCTTTTACATTTACATGGATATCTAATACTAAAATAGTGGTAGTTATAGTCATCCCTGCTTTTTTTTCATTTTGATATACAGATTTCATAAAAATTGAATAAAATATTTTTTAAGAATTAGTTTTTTAAACCTTTGGTAAAAAGTAAAGTCAAAGTGTTCCTGTGTTCCATATCCAGTCAATAATTTGTACTCTCCAGTTCTCTAATCATTTTCAACTGATGAATTTAAAATTTTATTACATATTTCAATTGCTCATAGACTTTATATAAAGTTCCTAAAAGGAAACATGGGAAAAAAAAAACTAAATGACCTGTATTTGGCAGTGAAAGGTTAGATAAAATATCAATAGCACAACACGTAAAACAAACAAAAAAAAACTAGTAATTTGGAATTTATGAAAATTAAAAACTTTATGAAATACGTAGTTAGGAAGATGAAGAAAACTTCATCTTGGGACAAATTATATACAAAACATGTATCTCTTTAAGGTCTTGGGACAAATTATATATAAAACATGTATCTGTTTAAGGTCTTGTATCTAAAATATATAAAGAATTCTTAAGTCTCAACAATAGGAAAACAGCGATTGCATTTAAAAATACACAGAAGATTTGAATATATACTTCCTTAAAGAAGATATATTATATATACCTGTACAAACCTAATAAAATGACTAAAATCCAAAAACCTGTCAACTTCAATTTTTGGCAAGCAGTAGAGCTCTCATTCAATGCTGGTGGGAAAGAAAAATGGTACAGACATTTTGGAAGACAGTAAACAGTTTCTTACAAAGCTAAACATTGCCTTGCTACATGATTTGACAGTTTTATTCCTGGGAATTTACTCAACTGATTGAAAACATGCAGATACTTGACTGCAAATGTTTATGGCAGCTTTATTCACAATCACCAAAAAACCACACATACCTAGTATGACCTTCTACAGGTTAATAACAAGCAAACTGAGGTATATCCACATAACATGAATATTTTTCATTTGGCTTGTAGGCTACTAAACTAGACTGCCACATTTTCATGGATGCTGACAGAGGATCTAAGATTCTTGGTTCAAAAACAGAATTTCATTGGTCATGTCATAGCATCATCATGAGCTCCATATTCATCTTGGTTCCTCTTGATCTTGGGCATTATCTTGGTAACATAGAGCTACTCAAATGGATGCTATGCTTGTAATGAGTTTATATCACAAGGACTTTGAAGCTCGAGAAATTCAATCTTGTATAATAAGATGTAAAATAAATGGCCCAACCTTTGCCCTAGCTGGAGACTATGTTTTAATATGGTGGATAGCAAACAAGTCTACTGGTAGATACTGTATGTCTATCTGAACTCTATATTGGCATGGTTGAGAAGGTGTTCCGATAAAAGCTGTCTGTGTCTCTACTCATAAGATTGAAGAAACATGAGAGACCTATGGAGAACTGACTCAAAAAAATAATAATTAAGCTTTAAAAATATGTAATCTCTTCAATTACTTGGGCTTACAGTTACAGCCTGTCTAATACTAATCCTTTCCTTCATTCCTGGGTTAACTTTAACTTTCTTACTTTTCATTTCTAAGAAAACTTGCACAATGCAATTTTTTATTTCCTGTGTCTGATATACACATTTACAATAATAATTTTATTTTTATTAATTCATTTAACTCATTATTTTAATTCCATTTTCTCAGATATTGGTCTTGATTGCTAAGTTTGTCAACTTTATTTCATTTTATACTTTTAAAAAATATTTTGTGACTTTTTTTGTTGTGTGTTTATCTTTTATTTGATATTCCCTATTTCCTTATATAATATTTTCAAATTATATATTTTTTCCAACTCTGACCACAGTAATCTTAAAGAAACAGTATGTGGCTTATAATGATTAACTTCTACTGTCTTACTTATTTACAGTGAAAAATCCCCATTCTATCATGACTTTATAGTCTGATGCTCATTGTTGTCCTAATGCAACAATCTCCACTGTTTCCTGCTTGCTACAAATTGAGGAGGAAAAGAAATTCAGACTTCTAGTTTCTTTGCATTAATATTTTAAACCACAGTTTTAGATATTTCCACTCCTAAATATTCTTATCATATATATTTTCATATATGTACACACACATACATACATCTATGTATTTACCACAGACTGGATAGCTTAAAAAAAAAAAGGATCTTTTTTCTCACAGATCTGGAGGCTGGAATTCCAAGACCAGAGTGCCAGAGTAGTTAGGTTCAGGTGAAGGCCCCCTTCTGAGTTGCAGACTGACTTCACATGGTAGAAGATCTGGGGAGCTCTGTGGGGTCTCCTCTATAAGAGCATTAATCCTATCCACGAGGGCTTCACCTTCATGACATAAAAGCTTCCCAATGGCTCCACCTCTTGATACCATCATATTGGGCATTAGGATTTCAACAATAAATTTTGAGGAAACATAAATATTCAAACCATAGCAGAAAAAGAAAAGACAAAATCAGAAATATGATTAATGAATAAAACACTATCAACTCTGAAAAAGGTACATCTTTTAAAGAAATATACACTTCCTTAGAGTGAAAAAATATTGTTAAATTTGTAATTATAGACTCAGTGGTTATTTTGCAGCAGATTAAACATAAGGAGAGAGAAATTAAAAATCCAGAAAACTGGCTCGATTATCCAGAATGCAATAAGAAAGACTTATGTATTGGAAATAGAAATTAGGACATATAAATGGGGAATGAAATGAATGAAATGAAAAATTCATACTTTAACACTAATCCGACTTTCAAAAAGAGAAAATAGAATAGAGGATATATATATATAATTATTTGAAAATGACATGAATGAAAATTTTCTTTCTTCTTCTTTCAAGATTTTATATATTTATTTGACAGAGAGAGAGAGAGAGAGAGAGACAGCGGGGAGCAGCGGGCAGAGGGAGAGAGAGAGAGAAGCAGGCTCACTGAGCAGGGAGCCCGATGCAGTACTCGATCCCAGAAGTCTGGGATCATGACCTGAGCTGAAGACAGATGCTTAACCGACTGAGCCACACAAGCACCATGAAATTTTCTTTATTGAAAGTTTCCAATGAGTACTAAGCAAAATAAATGAAAATCAATGCATAAAAGTGAATAAGTAAGGGGGTATATTATGATAAAACTGTAGAACTCTGAAGAAAAAGTTGTTAAAGCAATTATAGGGAAATGAATTTTGTATAAACTGAGCTTCTCAATAACCTCATTAGAAACCAATAAATGAAAATAATAGCTTGAAACTACTAAGAGAAGCAGTTATTTTTAGAGTTTTGAGATTCTTTTTTTGTGTGTCTATGCATTAAAGCAGGTATTTGATTACAAGTAACAAAAGCACACATGCTCCGTCCTAAACAAACAATGACCATTTATGTTAGGGTCTTTCATGAAAACTCAAGAGCCAGAATGTACAGCAGGCCTCCAAAGGAAACAGAACCAAAAGTGAAGAGGGAACTGTAGCAGCTTGTTTTCATTCTCTCGTCTTTCTTTTGCTCACTGGCTCTCTCGACTCTGCATGCCCATGGATGATCTCAAATGCTCTGTGAGTATTGATTTGGGTTTTAATAAATACATTTTAGCAAGTAGATGAATTCACAAATATGGAATTCATAAATAATGAGGGTCAATTGTATAACTCAGTCTCAGTATTCCACGTCCCATGTTGCCCTGAATGTTCTCTTGAATAATGTCAAAGAAAACCATAAGTCCTCAGTCAAGATCTATGACAGTTTTTCTCCCTTAGCTATACTCTTCTAAATGTCAATCATTAGGTTGACCTCGTTAGTGTTGGATGAACCAGTATTCTGTATTGTGAATTTCTTTCTGGCAAAAAGAAGAGAATCAGCTGTGTATGATTCTTATATCCTCACTGTGAAGTTCAGTTTAAATCTGTTTGATTTAATATAACATTTATATTTTTGGTTTGTTTGGTTTAATATATTTTTGGTCTGTTTGGTTTATTATAACACCTTAGTTATGTATATGTTAAAGAAGACATGACTTAATATGAAATTGAACCATTTATCTAAAAGAGCATAACAACTTAATTCCATGTTATATTTATTCAGCATATTTTCAGTTGCAGTGACTTTTCCTATAAATGTTTTTACTGACTACAGTCTCCAAACTTTGATGCAGCACTTTAAAGTTTAATTTCATCTTAATTATGATGAGCAAATTGTCCCTTAATGATTTTCAAACCCAAAATTTGCATTAAAAAATCTCATTGACCATTGGAAAGTAATGTGCAGTGTGCTCTCATTAATTCTTGATTGTGGCTTTGCAAAAAGAGTAATGGCACACAGAAGATTTCTGCCTTTACAAAAATGTGTACGTCACCATTAAAGAATAAATATAGGGGTGCCTGGGTGACTCAGTTGGTTGAGTGTCTGCCTTTGGCTCAGTCATGATCTGGAGTCCTAGGATTGAACTCCCCACTGAGCGGGGACCCTGCTTCTCCCTCTGTCCTTTGCCTACCAAGATATCCCCCACCCTTATTATCTCTTGTGCACACTGTCTGTCAAATAAATAAATAAAATCTTTAAAAAAAATACAAAAATTACCCATTCACTATACTCAGGTTTCCCCCCAATTTAATTTGCTTACGCTTGTATTTTTAAAATAATATTATAGTAAGTTTACAAAAGAAAGGAAAAAGTTACTCATGAAGACATAATTGGGGGCACGTGACTAGCTCAGTTGGAGGAGCAGGCAACTCTGGATCTTGGGATCATGAGTTCCAGCCGCAAGTTGAGTAAGAAAAGTAAGAAAGTTATAGTTAACCCAGGAATGAAGGAATGGATTACTTACATAAAAACAAAATGAAGCAAAAAATGAAGACATACTTAAACTTAACATTTAAGAATATCACAAAAAATATATAATTTCAAAAGGGAATATAAATGAATATAAAAAATAATATGCCATCAACAAAGAAAGTTTTTTTTTCCCCAAAATCATCAGTTGCATATTTTATGTTAAAATTAGGAATAGTCAACCTGGGGAAATGCCCATTAAAATTGCTAATAAAATAAATTATCAAAATCTGTAGAACTTAATATTAATCAAAACTTTCCTAATTGACTAGATGAAAAGGAAACAAAGTTATATCTAAACAGATAATGAATTCATTATTTATTAGTTATATGGGAATATGACCAATAATTTCATTATTCACTGATTATATCATCAAATATTTAAAAAAAACAAAGAGATTGTTTAAGAACATTAGTGTATTAAAAGGAGTTAGTGTCTGGTTAGAAGATAATCATGTGGAATCATGATTGTGTAATATGTGTGCCAGGAATAACCAGCTTCAAAATAAATGAAAGAAATTATAACAGCTCTGCTACCAACTAAAAGTATTTTGAGGTACCCATACTGAGAAATAAGTCTTACTAAAAAGAAAAATCCACACACATTCATTAAGATAGTAAATCAGGGTTATGAAAATGGGAAAGCACAAGTATAGTGGTGAGATGAGATAGAGTCATATTTCTTTGGTGAATAATGTCAGATGTATTTTTTTGCCTATATTTAGAGAAAGAGATCACAAGTATAGAGAGGGGCAGAGGGAGGGAGAGAAGCTCAAGCAGACTCCCTACTGTTAGGAGCCTGGCATGGGACTGGGTCCCAGACCCCTGAGATCATGACCTGAGCCAAATCAAGAGTCAGACACTTAACCCACTGAGCCACCACTTAGTTCACTGAGCCACCCGGGCACCTGTTTCTTATACTCCATCTTACAGTTTCTCTTAAGAGATCTGTGAGCAAACACATCAGAGAACAAAATCAGAGAACATCTTAAGTGTCTTCTTTCCACATTCCCTTCCTTCACTCATCTTCCTTCTGTCAAAGCTCTGATGGCCACACCTTCTCCACACCTTCCTTTTTTTTCTCCCTAACACCACTGTGCTCCATACATTTCCAATATCTGGAGATGCACTCTCACACCTGATCTGATAGTATCTCTAGATATAATGGGCAATCCCTCCCTTCTGTTTTCCAATTTCATTCCCTAAGTCTGCTAAGTAATTATATTTCTTTTCATCATGTACTCTCTCCTCTTTTTTTTAAATAAAAATCATAATCATATTTCAAAGTCAATATATAATCATCTGTCACATAATATTTTAATCGCATAGGGGCCCTTCGTTGTATGAATATTTACTATTACATCTAACCCAAGTCTCAGTTGTTGAAAAATTTGGTTAAGTTTTTCACTACTACAAACAACTGTAAAACAAACAGCCTTGCTGTTAATTATGCTAAAAGTTTGACCATACGCTTAATTACTTCCTTAGGATAAATTTCTAGTAATTGAATTTTTGGTTCATTGTTTATACATATTGTTAAGGCTTTTGATACACACTATCAAATTACCCTGCAGATAGCTTGTACACATTTAAATTCACTCCAACAGAAGCTGATAGTTTAAAAAAAAAAAAAAAGAAGTATCTCATTGTTATTTTAATTTGCATTTCACAGTAAGGTAAGAAGGTAAGAAATTGTTTGATCACTTTACTTTTGCCAAAAAATGTAGCCAATTATCTTCATAGCATTTGTTGATTAAACCAGTTGAAATTGAAACTATTAACAACATAGTATGATATACACAAATACACATGTACCCCAAACGTGTTTTTCCTCTGCACTGAATAAACACACATGTACAATAAACGCATGTATGGAGCACAGTGATTTACTTTACTTTCACATCACTGGCTGATCACTTAACAAATCAAATAGACAGATGCCTAACTCCCAAATAATAGTATCAGCCACATAAAGCAGTGTTTTTCCGTCTGTTTTCTAGCCCATGAGTGGTTTGTATAATGATTGGGGGAGTTCAAGATCAGCATTTTCCCAACCACCACAGAACAGAACAAAACAAGATACATCTGTGAGTGTATGTTTCCTTAGTAGTATATAAAATGTGTTTCTTGCTGCGAGCTGTGATCAGAAAAGTTTGAAAGCCACTGATACAATCTGTAGCATTAAATGCACTAATTGATGTAGTGAGCTTTTTATAACACCTGGCATATGAAAAGCACTCAGTACCTATTTTTTTTTTAAGTATTATGATCATTACACACAGGCATTTGTTTAAGGCTTTTTGAATTAAAATATGCATTCTGATATATGCATAACAAACCTCTTTATAGAGCTTCACCACTGGTGACTTCTACAAATAGGTGGCCCCTCTTGAACTTAAGGCTTCACTACACACTCTTTGAAAAGATCTAGTTTCTGTTAATTGAGTCCTGCTTGACATAAGAGTTGTGAGGATAGGCTTATGCAAATCATAACATCCAACTACTTATAGGCAGGAACTGAAGCTGGAAAGTCTCCTGTCTTCCAGATGGGACGTAACTATTCACAAGAGCCAAAGTAGCAGAATTCTCCTCACTTAAGTCCAAGGCTTCTACCTTATTTGTAGGAAGAAACAGAGATCAAAGAACAGGTGTCTCAGTAATTTCAGGATGCTTGAGTAGATGTAAATCATAAATATTCATATTTTTAAGATAATTATATATATTTCTCAACTCATTTTTCTAGTTAACACTATTCTTTAAAAGTACATATTCTTTTTTTTTTTTTAAAGATTTTATTTATTTATTTGACAGAGAGAGATCACAAGTAGGCAGAGAGGCAGGGAGAGAGAGAGGAGGAAGCAGGCTCCCTGCTGAGCAGAGAGCCTGATGCGGGACTCGATCCCAGGACCCTGAGATCGTGACCTGAGCCGAAGGCAGCGGCTTAACCCACTGAGCCAGCCAGGCGCCCAAAAGTACATATTCTTAATCAAATTATGAGTTAGAATTGTGAGCATTTTGCCCTTGGAAAGGATGTGTCTTCCTATTGATATTCCTAATTTAGATTTAAATGAGACCATTCATTTTTTCAATGATTTGATGCTAATAATCCTTCTTTGCCTAAGAACAGTCTTAAAATACATTAATTCTTCGTTCTTAACTTGAGCATCCACTATGTGATAAATGGATTACAAAAGTTATCCTCATTAATTAAAGGCCCAAGGCATAACCAAAGCAGGAAGAGTGGTGATGGGCACATTGAGAACCACTGGAAAAATGGCTCCTTCTTCTAGTCCAAACCATGGGACCAGAATGGTGTTGATCCTCAAGAGGTATCAGAATATAACTTAGAAACCCCTGCATGATCGGATCACTTTTTACATCTCTATTGGTAATTCTGATGTTTTATTCTCCACAATCATGCTCCAGTTGTAATCTATAATTCCAAGCTTCTCAAATATTTCTTTTTCCTATCCTGCCCTTGGACCCTAACCTCTGCATTTCCCCTATGCTAAGTCTATGTCTCTGCAGATGTGAGACATGTCCCATAAGTGGTATGAGAAACCATTTTAGACTGATGCTCTGGGCTTTCTTTGGCTATTGCTGTATCATAATATGAGAAGGGTCCTGTATCTTCAGACTAGATTGCATCATTGAGAAAGTCTCACTTTTATACTAAGTGAATTTATTTGTTTCCTTAACATGAAGATTGCTAATATCCCCTTTTAAGTGGGAGGGAAAGTCTTAGGCTCAGAAATTTCTGCAGAAGGCAGTACTTGGCTAAGATTTAATTACATGTTTTGTATCAATGTATTTGTTTTCAGAGATATCTTCTGTCTATAATACATGATCTAGATTTTCTTCTTGAGAAGTTCATATAAACTTGTCCTTTAAAGCAATTTCTATTTAAATTATAAAAGTAAGTTGATAAAAATAAGTATCCAGTAGATAACATTAATGGATATATATTAATATCACAAAAGCCATAAGCTTGGTAGGTATACAAGTAAAGTTTTAGAAATCCTGACAGAATATTCTTCCCCACACTCTTTCTGTATCTTCAGTTCTCATCTGAAATATCACTTTTGTCAGAAAGACATCACTGACTCTAAAATCTGATTCCTTTTTCCTCAGACTCTAAAATCTGATTCCTCTTGTTTGCCGGAAGTTCTCTTTCTCTTTCTTTCTCATCTGTCAAATGATTTATTCCTTTATTCCTTAAATCTGCTGATTTACTTACCTTTATCCCTTGTATCAAATTCTGTGAAGGTAGATGTCTTTCAAAATGTCACATGATAAGTATTTGTTGACTAATTAAATATGGAACTTAGACGAACAAGCACTTAGGCTGTTAAAAGGGTGATGTCATGATTGGTTTTCTAAAACATGGACTCTTTGGCTTTTTTTTTTTTTTTTTCAAGGCTTAGTTCTTCCTTTTAGGAAAAAAAAATTACTTACAATTAATCTTGAGAAAGAGAGGTTCTAACTCTAGACCCACTAAACAGTGGTATAAAAGAAGGAGGCTAATTCCAGGTTTGACTCACTAGCTAGAAGGGGATTCACAATATTCCATCAGCTTCAGTTCACAGACTCAATGTTTGGTTGAGCTGAGTCACCAAGAACCCTGTCATACTAAACGTGTGGTTGGAACTGGGACAGAAAAACAACCCCCCTGTTGATAATTAGTCTCAGAGTCTGCAATTGTTGTTGGTATCTTGCTGACATTCCAGGCATGTTAGACATCCATGAAAAGAAGCTGATCTGGGGTGGGTGTGACTGTGAACAGAAACTTATAAACCAGGGCTATGAATAGAAATGAATGGCAGAGATTTAAGAAATTCCTAATTTTTACGGGAGTATGATGGATGCTGAGGGAGTCGGTTAGCCTGGGTAATTGCATTCAGAGAATATCTGTTATTGGAGAGATGACAACTTATCAGTTAGTCAGTAATTGAGAATTTGATTAGCCAATCAATAATTTACTACCTTAACTGTCCATAAAGTATTTCATTGCAAGATCTTAAATGAATTTTGAAATTACTGGCACTAATTAAATTTCTTTCTTAGGCAATGCCTATGAAATCATAATATTCCTTTATTACCGCAAACTAAGAGCTATTTAAAGAGAAAGACCACTGCACAGAGGGGAAAAAAAATGATACATTTCATGTGCTTAATATGTATGATATTGCAACATATAAATCAAATTATTATTATATTTTGCAACATAATGTATCTCTTAATGAACAAACAGATTAACCCCCATGAATTTTTTTTTTTTAATTCTTAGGCTATTTGAAGTTTAAAAAGGTAAAGTGTTGGGGCGCCTGGGTGGCTCAGTGGTTTAAGCCTCTGCCTTCGGCTCGGGTCATGATCCACGTAGGGCTCTCTGCTCGGTGGGGAGTCTGCTTTCCCTCCTCCCCCTCTCTGCCTGACGCTCTGCTTACTTGTGATCTCTGTCTCTCTGTGTCAAATAAATAAAATTAAAAAAAAAAAAAAGGTAAAGTGTTTTAAGAAGCCTAATTTGTCACCCATGGGAACCACTTCATTGATGAATATGCTGAATTTGCAACTTATAAGAATTTGTGGACACTTCATCTAATTACAAATATTAAATTACTTATTTCAAAACTAAAACTAAAAATAGAGCAAGCTTGGAAATGATGTATGATCCCATATCATTTTAGAGATAGGTAGAAAGTTGTATTCTCTCATTGACTTAACAAATATTTTATTGGGGCACCTGGGTGGCTCAGTTGATTAAGTGACTGACTCATGGTTTTAGCTCAGGTCATGATCTCGGAGTCTTGAGATCCATTTTGGGCACTGTGCACAGTGGGGAGTCTGCTTGAGATTCTCTTTACCTCTCCCTCCACCCTTCCCCCTGCTTGTGCATGTTTCCTCTCTCTCAAATAAATAAATTTTAAACAAACAAATATTGATCAATACATGTACTGTAACATATACTGTAACATGTACTGTACAATGTGTTCTCTGCTTCTTTGGAAATTGTGTTTTTTATTTTTATTTTTTGTTGGCAGAGTTTAATTTTTCTATACTTATTTTGGAACATATGGGGTCTCAGGAATTATTGTGATAGAGACTGGTAACTATCTCTCTTCTCAGCACACACTTCTACATGAATTCTCCATTCTCCCTTGTAGTTAGATGTGACCTAGACACTGACATGTAGACAGTGGAGTATGAGTAGAAGTGATTGTGCCTGTCCCATGAAAACTTCATATTCTTTCCCTTCTACCAACTGGATATAGATTAATAAATCCTGGGAGATGAAGGATACTAGATCCTTAATCATTGAAAACTGGACATCTTATCCATAAGAAGAACCCAACTCTTGTTATATCGAAAAAGAAAAAAAAACAAAAAACAAAAAACCCTGACCTCGACTTATGCTTTCTGTCACTTTGGACAGTTGTGTAGTTTCTCTCCTTTTAATTTGCCTCATCAGAATATGAGGCTAATAATTATAGCCACCAGGAAATGGTTACTGAGAAGAAGAAAGGGGTTTACACATGTACAGGGATTCAAGCAGGCCCTGGTACGTAAAGAGGGTTGGCTATTTTTATTACTATTTCTCAGAAGATCCTTAAGAATCTAAGAAGAAAGCTAATGTGGACTCATGATGATACACAATGAAAAGTAAAATCTCTGACAACCTTGAGCAGTTGACTAGAGGACATATGACATATAAAAGAGTTATAGGATCAAGAACATGCTTTCTGATGAGAAAGCTGACAATATACCAACCTCCTCACAAGATGTTGTAAAATTCTCAATTCACCATGGATTTCTATATTTCAAAGATTGCCTTATATGGTTATACCTTTCTGTAGGGAATAAATTCCCCACAATACCTGGAGAGTCACACATTGCTGTGAAGGAGGTAATACAAATAGCAGCTGAGAAACAACAAGGGAAGGAGTTCAGGGGAAGAAGGAAAAATTGTCTCAGCAGGGGCAAAGCCAGGACTAGAAAACTTGAAATCCTGAACCCTTTAGGGAAAGGGCAGAATTGAGGTGTCATGGGAATCCAGAAGGTTCAGCAACAACCCATGCTATTTCTTCCCTTAACTTATCAGGGTAAATGAATTGGAGGTATATTTTTCCGGGGGACCAACATGTATGAACATTATACTCAAGTCCACTAGTCAGAGAGCTGTGCATCCATGATGTGTCTGTGACATCACCCACTATTGCCATGGTAGGTATAAGTATAAGAAAGGGGAACATTTATCATCCATTTTGAGATAAATGCTAGACTGTCTTAGAATAGTTACATAGATTTATTTAACATGTATTCCCGCAAGATGGTAACCTTAGGTCCGCAAAATAGAAATGTTCTTATTGTGCTCTCACTTACTAATTTTTATATAAGGAAGCAAAGCACTTTAAGAAATTTTCTATTAACTACTTTGACAGCATTTATCTGAGTGATCCTGGTTCTGGGAAGTCCAAGAAAAAAATTTTTTTTTTATTTGACAGAGAGAGATATCACAAATAGGCAGAGAGACAGACAGAGAGAGAGATGAGGAGAAGCAGGCTCCCTGCTGAGCAGAGAGCCCCATGCGGGACTCGATCCCAGGCCCCTGGGATCATGACCTGAGCCGAAGGCAGAGGCTCAACCCACTGAGCCACCCAGGCGCCCCGAAATTTTTGTATTTCTCCTTTTTATTTGACTGAAATCATTCTAAGTATTTCTAAGGAATATCTTCCTGGCTTTTTAGATCTTGCTATGACAGGTGTTCCTTGTAAGAACTGGGAACTTTTGCAATTCATATTAGAGAAGAATTAGAAGAACAGGAGGTAAATGGGGAGTGGTAAGAAGTGCTGGGCTAGAAGGCCGTCACCTTGGATTCAGTGTTTAGCTCTGGCACTAACACAAGTGATTATAAGGTTATTGCCCCTCACGTTGACTTTGAAGTTCTCATTTTCAAAGTGGATGAGAGAGGGTAGTTGTGTTACTTATTACCCAACAGCGTTCAATGTCTTTCTGAAATACTGCTCCTCTTTCATCTGATGGGGATCTCAATTACATGAGGTGAACATGTGACCTGAATGGAACAAATCAGAATCAGCCCTGGGAATTTGCCTAAACAATCAGAAAGGAGGTCCTCCTTCTCTGAGATGGAATTGCTCTGGCAATTAAATAAGCTAAGAGGTGCTTCTGGTGATCTCTGTCTGAAAATGAGTTCACCACAGATGAAAGCAGAGCCAAAGATGAATGAAGTGAAATTATGTCTTCATGAAAATACTTGACCTCCTAGAGCCAGCTGTCCTGTTTCACTTATCGACAGACCATTTGGTTATGTCAGTGATTCTTAGCATTGTCCCCAGAGCTGTAGCAGCAGCAGCACCTGGGAGCTTCTTAGAAATGCAAAAATCTCAGGCCTTAACCAAAAATCTAGTGATTCAGACTCTCTGAGACTGGGGCCCAACAGTCTGTGTTCAAACAAGCCCTCTAGGGGATTCGATGCATGCTAAATTTTGAACACCCAGGGTTATGTGAATTGCTGTACTTCATGTGCTCCTTAAAGCACACATATGCCCAATAACTATATGTAATCCATCCATCTATTTAAACAGAGAGTCTATTCCTGATTTAGCATGCTATTCATACATTCACCGGTTCGTTTGACAAAATTGACTAAGCTCTTGGCACCTACAGTTTGTCTCCAGAGGATGAGAATGAGAAATGAGAAGTTTTCTCATTTCAAAGAACTTTCAGAATATAAGATAACTGGGACTAATAAATACTTGAGCTGTCACTCTTCTACACACATGACAGTCACTCTTAAATAAATGATTCTCATGGTTCTTCCCAATAAAGTACTTCGGTCAAGCAATACTGACCTAACAGAATTGGCTCAACATGATACATGAGCCATCTCTGGGAATGAGAGGAAAACAAACAATTTTATTATTAATTTTTAATACAACATATAAATAGTATTTTGATATAAAGTGGTTTGGGTCACAGATATATATAAAGGATCTTTTCAGGGTGAGTCAATAAATTGTTGATTAATCTTCTTGGAACAAGATGCTTTATATTATATTACCATTATACATATATATATCTTCATAGTATTGAGACGTTCTTTATTTAGAATTGTATTTCATTTACTCAGGAAACTTTTAGATATGTGATGTAGAATAAAATACCAATTTTACAGATGTGGGTATTGATGCCAAAGAGAATGCTTCTCGCATCTATATCCTCTGCAAACTCACTGCACTCCAGGTTACTGACAGTACATGATATGATACAAATTCTAATATAAATGTACTTACAAATACCAGAATGAGGGCACAGAAGTCAGGTCTTGTGGATCAGGTTAAGAAGATAGTCATTATCAAGGAAGTGGAGAACTGGGGTGGGACACAATGAATATAACATGACCCAGTTTGTATTTGGATAAGATCATTCTGGCTAAGCAGATTGAAAGACAATAGAACAGTTAAGGACAATAGAATAGTTAAGTGCCTCCAGCTGCTAACTGAAAAAATAAACAAATATATAAATGAGTGAATAACTAAATGAAAAGAGTGTGCTCTGCTTTTTGTTAGACATTTTTGGGCAAGAGGAGTAGGCAGTTGAGCTTTAATTTTTTAAACTTGCAGCATTTACATTCTCTCCCCATTACAGGGTCAGAGTGGTATCGGAAGGTACTTTTGATTCAGTGGTTCTTGAAAGACCAGGATAAAGCTTAGGGGTGCTAAAGATGCAAGGAACAACCATCAGATTTGTCAAAGAGGACTGTTCGTTTCCTTCATAATTTTCTAATCCAGCTTCTCAGAACTAAAATATAGTCAAGAAAAGGAAAAAAAAAAAAAATCCTATCCTGTCCAGGAAGAAAGCTGTGTTTTGAGTGTTAGGTACCCATGGGAGATTAGAAGGCAATATAACATGATGGTAAAAGAGTTAAAGAAGATGGCCACAGGAGTTAAATAGAGGGAAATTACAAAGTGAATTTGGTTTGTATTTCCTCTGGAAATAATAGGATATAACACTGATGCCGTAATCTAATCTCAGATTGCCAGCCAATCTTTAAGCAATCGGTTTGACTCTATGAGTTTCTGCCCCAGGATTATCAATCTGTTCTTTGGTGTAGGGATTCTGCTTCAGGAAATTGGAGAAAACAGACAAAAGTGTAGAGAAAACATGGAGATAAAGAAAACCCGCAAAGGGTCATCCAGTTCTGTTTCATACCTTGGATTTACCAAGTTTCTTAAATGTGATGCCAAAAGCACGAACAACAAAAAATAGATAAGTTGGATTTCATGAAGATGAAAAAATGTATTCATTAAAGGATTCTCTGAAGAAAGCAAAAAGATGACCCACAGAATGGGAGAAAGTATGTGTGTATCACAGATCTGATAAGGCTTTAGTATTAAGAATATTAAAGAACTCCAACAACTCAACAGCAAAAGACAAACCAATAGAAAAAAAATGGGCTTATAACTTCAATAGCTATTTCTCCAAAGAATATATAAAAATGACCAACAATCACACGAAAAGATGGTAACATCATTAGTCACTTGAGAAATGCAAATCAAACCACAGTGTGATGCTGCTTCAAATTCTCTACTATGCCTATATTAGTAATTTTTAAAATATTTAACAAGTGTTGGATAGCATGTAATTGGAAGCCTCATAAATTGCTGGTGGGAATGTAAAATGGTAGATCTACTGTAGAAAACAGTTTGGCAGTTCCTCAAAAAGATTAATATAGAATCACCATATGACATAGCAAATTCACTCTTGGGTATTTACCCTCAAAAACTGGAAACAGGTGTTCAAGCCAAACTTTGTATTAACGTTCATAGCAGGACTATTACCTAAGGAAAGATGGAAGCAACCCAACTGTCTGTCATTTGATGAATGGATAATCAAAATGTGGTATATCTATACACCGAAATTGTAACCATAAAAAGGAATGAAGTAATCATAGATGCCACAATGTGAAAGAATCTTTAAATCATCATGCTAAGCAAAAAAAACCAGCTATAAAAGGCCATAACTTATATGATTCTACTTACATGAAATATCCAGAATAGATAATAAGTCCATAGAAACAGAAATCAGGCTAGTGGTTTCCAAGAGCTGCAGTGAGTGACTGCTTAATGGGTGTGGGGTTTGCTTTGGGGGTGATCAAAATGTTCTGAAAGTAGAGAAAGTTGATGTTTGCATTCACATTGTGAATTACTAAATGTCACTGAAGGGTATACTTTAAATGGTAAATTTTGTCATCTGTTTTCTATCACACATACACACACAAATTATGAAAAAGAAAATCATCTGGTTTTTAAGACCAAAACTGTGAAGGATTGGAGATCCCCCCTCCCCACAAACCCCCCGGCACACTAACAAGTCAGACTTCCAGGGGTTTATATGTATTCACACACCAAAAGATCTCTACAGAAGGGAACAGATATTTTTATTTACAGAGTAAAAATAAAACAATTGCCTGACTCCTCAAATTCTCATGACACGCAATGAGAGCGAAATGTCACCTGAACATGTGGCAGGATTTTCACCACAGGAGAGAGATTCCAAAATTTAAAAACTGAGTGTATACAGAGCTGCTGGCGTACCTGCCCTTCTATTCTCGTCTCTGGAGATATAGACAGAAACCTTATCTTCTACTCTGGAATATAAACAAATTCTCTCTGGGAGAGCAGAGAAAGGTCTCTACCCTAGAATGTAAGCAGTTATCTCAGGGGAGATATCAAAATAATAATAATTATTATATTAATAAAAAGTCATCTATAGACTCTATTACCCTTAGAATGGAAGCAAAATAGCTCTGGAGAAAAAAAAAAAAAACAAGTGTCCCAAGTCTACCCCCTCGGAACGTGAGCAGATGACATTCTTTCTTTCTATCCCATCAATTTCCATAATCCAGAAGTCTGGACTATTTTGGAACATAGGAAAGAACTAGTTAGGACTGTCTTTCAACTCTGGTCAAAAAAAGCTGTCTGATCTAAAGTTCCATTTCAGTTTCTCACTATGCATCCCTCTTTCCTCTTTGAATACTTCCAAGAAACTCATTACCTTCTGGAGCCATTTACTATATCTTTGAAACAAATTCATGTTTTAGACAGATTATGTGCTAGGTTTTGAATATACTTAGGCCATTGAGAGAAAAGTATTTGTTATACACGGAATATAAATATATAATAGTATAATCTATAAATTAATAAGATTTAATAACTTCTAAGATTTAATATGTAGACAAGTAGTATTTAGCAGCTTATGGAAACCACTACTATACTATGACATTAACTTAATTCCTAGTGCTATACAAACTTTTACACTACCTTCCAGTTTCATTTTACAATCAGTCAATTATTTGATGAACTATAATGGGTATTTTTCTTCCTATTTTTGTTTCCATGCTATAAAGAGTAAACAGAGTCTATACAATTTTGCTCTGAAATCTGGCCAAATACAATTGGCTCTGAAAAGTCTGGCCCAAAATGTACATTTCCACAAATTTCTATATTAATTGGCCTATTTTTAATTGTAAGGAGTGAAGAGTGGTACTGTACCTGAAACCAAAACAAAACAAGACAAAACAAAACCAGTTAGTAAACAGACCCCTTGGATCACAAGAATTTTTAATAATTCAGGCATCTCTCTTTAATACTCCATTAAAATAGAGGTAGCGTCTGCCCCCATAAATTGCATGATAAATGTTCAGAATTCAGAATTAAGATTGAAGAGTATTTACAGAGCCTTTTCTTGCCTCTGTGATATTTCCCTCGCCCTAAAGAGAGAACAGAATGTATTAGGAGCTCTGTATGTCATAAGTGAGGACACCCTTAAATGATGATGCATCACATAGCTGAACCCCATTTGTTCTATCCCAATCTTACGCTTCTTCAACATGGGAAGGAGAGAGATCTCTTTTCAGGATGCAGAGCCACAAAGTACCATTGAGGTAGGCCCAATTGGTGACTCAGACTCTCTTCTTCTTCAAGTAAGTCAGTAACCTTATTAAGGTAATGGAAAAGGGACAGAGATTATCAGGGATGAGGGGAAGCTTGCACATGACAAGAGAGCAAACCAATTAGAATGATTTTGTCTAGATTAAAAGAGGTGAGAAGGGCCTTGACTGAAGTATGCAGAATCATGATGTGAGTAATAAGAACGGCTCACACTCTCTGCTCGCTGGCCTATAATCACAGAGTAATAGTCTCAGTGATCTGTGATCACAAAGTGCTTATAGTTCACTTATCAGCTCTTCTCATAACATTAACCTTTTCCCTACCTTATTGGCATGGGACATGATAGTAAATGTTCCAGTTATCTTCAAAATAAGAATGGACAGGTTTAGTGGGACTGTTTTTAGGGGGAGGAGAAAACTTTTATAATATGAATACATATTTTATGCCCGGTGTCCCAGATCAGAGACTACACAGTCATTTGAAGACAGAAATACGCTCCTTCAGTAAGTAAGGAGCAACCATTCTTGGGAGATTGGGGGATGAACTTGTTTATGATTTCAGCTAAGTGGGGCAAAATCTATACACATAAATCCCACCTCCTTCCTATGCAGTCACATGCCAAAATTCCAGAGGAAGGATTCAAAGTAGGACTTGTAATCTTGAACAGCTAACCAATTGACATTGACCAATCATTTACATTCTGATTATTCACCTGCAAAATGGGATAATTACACCTGACTTGCAGAGGCATTATGCAAATGAAATAAGAAAAGTGCCTAAGATAATAAACCAGTATTTTTTTCCACTGTGTTGAAATGTATTCCTTTTCTTTTTTTTTTCTTTTTTTTAATTTTTAATTTTTTATTTTTTATAAACATATAATATATATTTATCCCCAGGGGTACAGGTCTGTGTATTGCTTTTCTTGTGGCACTCTTTATCATCTTATATTATCTTGGCTTTAAAGAAATGCCTTGAAGGAAATTTTCCTGACCCCCTCACTCAGAATTCTCCACCATATTAGGCACTAATATTATACCATATGTTTTCCTTATGGACCAGATCAAAAGACATGACTATATAATTCTGTGATTACTTATGTTTTGATCTTTCCTTTACTAGACTAAAAGGTCCATGAGGGACCAAGACTACATCTGCTGGCTTACCTATTGCATTTCTAGCATCTATCACATTTCTTTTATATTTACGTGCCCAGTAAATATTTATTGCATGAATGAAAAAGTTTATTAATTATAAGTAAATGGATTTTTAGAGGAGAAAACACGAAGACATTCAACTGAGCTGCTGGAAAAATGAGCATTTTTAATAATCATGGGAGGAAAGGGACAAAGTTTAAGGCATAAGTCAAGTCTTAGGGAAAAAGGTAGTCCTCACGTACAGTGTTCTTTTTACTCAACCTAAAAGGCATTGAAAAAAATCATGTTGACCCCAAATTGGTTATTTTATAAGTAGTCACTCCACTAGAAAAGGTGGTATGGAGACCTTCCATATCAATCAATGCAATTAGTTAACTTACTGTCTGTATGTGTGAGACTGTCTGAGGAAGAGGAAGTTTAAGTTTATAATCCATTTACTCCCTTTACCAGGGGAAATTCCCAGGAGAAGGAAAAGAAAGACAGGTGACACAGTATAATATCTGCAACAGCCCAATGACTAGACTGTGAGCTGTAAGAGTGGGTTAGCTTAAGTACAGCCATCTTGTCTTGGGCAGCCATCTCAGGCCCAAGGGCTGAACGCTCCCCTACTTTGCTTTAGTTCCAGGGACCCCCTTCCTGCTTTAGTTCCAGGGACCCCCTCTCTGCTTTAGTTCCAAGAAAGTACCCCACCCTGCAACACCCCAGCTGTAGCTAATCAGCTTAAACCCCCAGGACGGCTAGGCAGTTGTGGCAGGGGGACCAGATATTGAAGAGAGCTTATCTTACTAAACCACCAGGGGGGTGCAAGACAAAAGTATGTATGGTTCCTGAAGTGATGGAAAATTACTGTGAGTTGGATGTTTAAAAATATATATATGCTATATAAATCCTTGGCTTTGAGGGCTTGGGGTCCTTGTTGAAACCCGCTGTGCCAGGCAGATACTTGGACCCCAGCTAGCTGGAAATAAACCTCACTGTGTGACTTGCATTATCAAGAGTGTTCTCTGTCTAATTGAGGGGTGATCAACTCCGTATCCTAGCAGAGCAAATGGACTAAAGATATTTGTTAGGAAAGCAGGTCTTATCTGTTGAATAAGGAAGTCACTTTTTAAAGACTGTTTGTAGTGGAAGAACAAGAAGGAAGAGGAGGAAGAGGGAGAAGCAGGAGCCAGGGTATAAAATGGGGATGATTCATAGACGGAGTGCTTTCTACTTTTGTGACTAATGAAGAGACCTTATATTTTCTGGAGCAGTGAGTGTGTGTCCAGTGAAAAAAGTTTTAAAAAGAGCACAAGAGAGAGAACAGTGAAGAACTGCTTTGATTTCCTATAACTTGGTATACTTCTTCTGAGCCTCTTGACTGTACTGTTGAGATTACTAAAAAGGTTGTGTATGGAGTAACATTCCTCATTCGTAGGAGTCTTCTTTGACATCACGTGCTTTATATTACCTCACTATCTACCAAACCACATTCCAATCAGAGATGTCCATGTGCAATATTGACTCTGGCCCAGGAGGCACTAAAAAAACCCTCTCTGGCAAGAATTCCAAAAACATTTTGCTTTCCTGACAAAATGATGCATACTAAGAAAGTGTATTTGACTCTTGCATTCCTGGCAAAAGGACACATACTAAGAAAGTGTATTTGACTCTTGCATTTTCCTCTTCTGGGAATGTAGATATGATTCCTATAGAAGCCAATGCTGTTTTGTGACCACAAAGACAACAAATTTAATAAAACCCAAGAGTTTAAAATAAGTAGTAAACTTGATATATAGAAGGTGTTAGAATAATGTCATCAGCCAGAAAACTATGGAATTATTATTAATGATAAGCAAATCTCTATTTAAGCTACTGTAGCCATTTTTGGCTACTCACAGTGAATAGAGAAGTATTTCTAAATTATAGAGTACCTATTAGAATGACAGAATCATCTCGGTTAATGTTTTGGAAAATCAAATAAATTTTAAAGTGTTACAGAGAAAAATCTCAATAAATCCACATGATTATCCAGAAACCCTTAAAATAGTTCAGAAGTCTGTAATAACTGACATACCCACAAAGGAAATAGTAGTTTTCCTTTAACTGTGTATTAAAAATACATAATACATAGTTAATACATACATAACTATGTATTTCAAACATTTTTATCCACAGATTAAGCTAATCTATGCAATCTGTCAACATAGAATTTATACTATATATTGCCTGTTATATATATATACACACACACATTTTCATTTTATTTATTTATTTATTTTTTAGTTTCTGAGAGCTTTCTCAACAAGCTCAAGAAATGAAAAATCTCTCAGATGGAACTTTTATTAACTCTTGATTGTCACATTAATTTCACTTGACAGGACAGGGACATGTTTTTCATTTAAAATTTACCTTTTGTCCCACAACTACTTGAAAACTCCAGATTATATCCGATAATTATTTCTTCCCCCCGCCTCTTGTCGCCCCACTTCATTTCATTATGTGGGTTTGGAATCAGAAAAATTAAATCTGATTCAAAGTTGATTTGATACATACTCTTTTAACCCTTGTTCCATAGTTTATTTATGTCTAAAATGATGGGAAAGATTCCTACCTCACTGCTATTTTAAAGATTAAAAGAGAACATCTATTCACAAGAGTATCTTTTTCCCTTTGGTGCTGGTAGAAATAAATGCAAAGTTGGTAGCTGAACTCATGAATTTTGAACTGTGATTAGTACTTAAGTTTTCCATTGTTCACTCAAATGGGAATAGGGGAAAGGTCAAAGAATCAGAGAAGCATCCTCTGAACTCCATTAATTTGTAACTGAATCAAAAGAGAAACATAAATGACATCCCCAAATGACTTCATCATTATCTTCTTAGAGTATAAAAGTCACATTGTCTTTTGTAGTAGGCAACATTTATATGGAAATGAGGGTGACTCAAGAAGGGAGTATAATGGCTTTCTGCCTGGATGCATTGACTTTTAAGATCTCTGTGTAGGGAGCCCTATGCACATGGTCATTGAAACTTCAGATAAGACCATAGTTAGGAAATCACAGAAGTGGTCTCTGGGGTTCTTACCTGGGATCAAGATCAGACATAGGATTTATTCATATATGCTCAGAAATGCACTCTTCCCATATAAAGGAATAGAATACAAAGAGGACCGTATAAAGAATAGGATCTCTCTCTTTTTTTTTTTTTTTTTTAAAGAACTCAAAATGGATTTTCTGACTTTTGGAATACCTAGATTTATGGAAGGTTCAAATGAGAAGAGATATTAGAAGTCATAAATTCAAAAGTCTTCATTTTACAAATGAAAAGTATAGAGTCCAGTGAGAAGAAGTAATATAAATCACATAGAAAGTAGTTAATGGTTAGCAGGAGAACCTGGGTATTTTAATATGTAGCTGTGTACTGGTTTTATTTTCTTTCTTACCATTATGTTAGAGTAGTTTCCCTTTCCAGGTGAATGTTAAGCCATGGATAAACCCTGTAGGCAAGAAAACACCATATATACTTCTGGAGCAAATAAATAATATTGTAAATAATATTACCTCTGTGAGATGGCTTTGTAAGAAGGATAGACAATAGAGGACTTGAATTTTCTTTGTATAATAAATGGAATATGTGGTCTTTGAGTGGCAAGCCACTAGAAATGTTTAATATTACTGAGCTGATGACCTACTGCCATTCTCATTTTATGTGTTCCCCTGGCTTACATTTAGGTTTGACGTTCTGAGCCTACCCCAGCTTATTTGCGGGGACATCAGTCTGCCTGATTGATCATGGTGTTAACCCTAGTTCAATCTTTGTCAATCTTCACTCAACATCTCTGGGTGATTTCAATGATAAATCTTCAGAACCACTTAGAAACTGGTAGCCCCACTTGAATGAATATGAGCCTACTCTAAGTGAAACATAGTCACAAAAATACATAATGATCACAACTCATCTGAATTAAACTCAAATTTATCAACATACATTAGCCATTATAATTTGGCCCATGTTGGACCTACAACTTGGATCTCCACTTGAACATTCATTATTGATCCCTAACCTAATTCTCGTTTTTTTTTTTTTTAAGAATGCCACTGAGGTTTTACCATGGTCCACACACACACACTAGGGTGACAAGTAGTGATGATATTGTATGGTATTCGGCACTCTCATAATAGCTTTATAATTCTTCCAAATCCAATTTGTTTGGGGTGGGGGGGCGAGGTGGATAATTCCAACTATATTGATTGTTTTCATCAACTTTCTGTTGTAGGCACAGCATTCCATCACATTCCATTTATACTTATTAAGGACTTTGATGGTATCATGAGCTGTACAGCAATGATTATTTCCTAATATCTAGTCTTTTCTTAGTAATTTCTTTTCCTTTATAATAAGGCTTTGTTTTTTTAAAAAAGATTTTATTTTTTTACTTGACAGCACAAGCAGGGGGGGCAGCAGGCAGAGGGAGAGGAAGAACCAGGCTCCCCACTGAACAGGGAGCCCGATGTGGGGCTCTACCCCAGGACCCTGAACCATGACCTGAGCTAAAGGCAGACACTTAAACGACTGAGCCCCCCTGCAGGCACCCCAGGGTTTTGATTTAAAGGCAGTGATATGCCTAACTAAAAGTTTACATTTCTTACCCCCACTGGAGGCAGGCATATGCATGCACATAAATTCTGGCCACTGAAAGGTAAGAGGATATGAGATGGTTCTGACTTGAAAGAGGCTTCTTAAGTGAGAAGAGAAACTGGAATGAAGAGTTACTATTCTCGGAGGATAATGGATATGCATGATACATAAATGCATGCATACATACCAACTTCCAGAAAGCAAACACAGAGGAATCAAGGAGTGATTAACAAGAGTATCTTAAGAGACTAGAGCATGAGGCCACACTTTGGGTTAGCCCAGGCAGTGTCTCCATAGCCTCCCTTGTGATTAGTGGATGACAGGGCTGTGATTAGTGGATGACTGGTGACTAAGACTGTTTCACATTTCTCTTTCCCTGAGGTCATTTTCTAATATGAACTAGGCACCATCCTCTATCACTGTATATTGAGTGTGTTGGACAGGGACAATTTGTATCTTAGCTTATAGGTCACTGGGCCACTTGAAATGATGAAGACATCCCAGATATTAAAGAGATAAAATTTTGAAGTTGCTATGTATGAAGAAAAAATTTCCCCAAAGACACTCATTATGGCAAGACTTTGCTTTAGTTTACGATATATGTTATTTCCTGATAACTCATTACCAAAGCTCTGACTCTATCTTACTATCACTGGGTCTACCCAACATCAGACAACTTTTCATATGTAGAAAAAAGCCAAAAATTTTTTAAAAAAATTTTTTTTTAATTTTTTTTTTTTTTTCAGTGATCCAAAATTCATTGTTTATGCACCACACCAGTGCTCCATGCAATATGTGCCTTCCTTAATACCCACCACTGGGCTCCCCCAAACCTCACACCCCTTTCCCTCCAAAACCCTCAGTTTGTTTCTCAGAGTCCACAGTCTCTCATGGTTTGCCTCTTCCTCCGATTTCCCCCAAACAATTTCTCCTCTCCATCTCCCAATGTTCTCTGTGTTATTCCTTATGCTCCATAAGTAAGTGAAACCATATGATAATTGACTCTCTATGCTTGACTTATTTCACTCAGCATAATCTCTTCCAGTCATGTCCATGTTGATACAAAAGTTAGGTATTCATCCTTTCTCATGGGGGCATAATACTCCATAGTATATTAGTATGGACCACATCTTCTTTATCCATTTGTCCATTGAAGGACATCTTGGTTCTTTTCACAGTTTGGTGACTGTGGCCATTGCTGCTATGATCATTGGGGTACAGATGGCCCTTCTTTTCACTACATCTGTATCTTTGGGGCAAATACCCAGTAGTGCAATTGCAGGGTTATAGGGCAGCTCTATTTTTAATTTCTGAAGGAATCTCCACACTGTTTTCCAAAGTAGCTGCACCAACTTGCATTCCCACCAAAAGTGTAAGAGAGTTCCCCTTTCCCCACATCCTCTCCAACACTTGTTGTTTACTGTCTTGTAGATTTTGGCCATTCTAACTGGTATAGGGCAGTATCTCAATGTGGTTTTGATTTGAATCTCTCTGATGGCTGATGATGGTGAACATTTTTTCATGTGTCTGATAGCCATTTTTTTTTAAGATTTTATTTATTTATTTATTTATTTATTTGACATAGAGACATCACAAGTAGGCAGAGAGGCAGGCAGAGAGAGAGAGAGGAGGAAGCAGGCTCCCTGCTGAACAGAGAGCCCGATGCGGGACTCGATCACAGGACCCCGAGATCATGACCTGAGCCGAAGGCAGCGGCTTAACCCACTGAGCCACCCAGGCACCCTCTGATAGCCATTTTTATGTCTTCTTTGGAGAAATGTCTGTTCGTGTTTTTTAAAAAACACTTTTAACCTTCTTTTCTGTTACTAACAATTTCAATTATTTTCTTAGTCTGTATCCAGCATTCCTTTAATCCTTTAAGTTCTCATCTTCAACCATCTTTATAGGTATATGAAATTAACTACTTAAAGATCATAATTCCTTGTGCAGTTTTTTTTTTTTTTTTTAAGTTTTAACATCCTGTCCATACACAACTGTCCCTACTTTGGTAAGTATTGCAACAATTATACTAATTAACCTATTAAGTTATTATTCTATTAGTAAAAATATGGATTGTTCCTGAAATAGAGGATGAAACAAAATAAGTCAGTCAGAGAAAGACAAATACCATATGATTTCACTCATATGTGGAATTTAAGAAACAAAACAAACAAGCAAAGGAAAAAAGAAAGAGAGAGAAACCAAGGAATAAGTAAATTTGGGTAAAATGTTTTGCATATATTACTAGGAATTCAAACTTTCATTTCATCCTATAAAGAGCAAAGAACATATTATCAAGTAACTGGTATAAAACAATCCTAAGTGTTCATGTGATTTTTTTTTCCCCCTAGTTTTGCTTTAGACCCAGGTAAAACCTTCACCATATACAGAAGATGGCAAATTAGTAAAAGAGCATATTGTCATCTGTGGTTGACTGCATGCCATGTGCTAAATGTTCTTATTACATTAACACATCTTTATGAGTTAGTGGTTATTTTCTTCTCTGTATAGATTATTATATCAAAACCAAGATAATCAAATCACTTCTAAATTTTTACACATCCTATAGTGTTGAAACCAGAATGAGAAAGCCTTTTTTTCTATTTAACATTAGAATTAGTTATTATTAAAAATAAATTATATTTATTATATAGGAGAGAGATTGTGACGTATTGCTAGGAATAAGAGTAGGTGGGCATTTTTTGGAGGGACTGAGACCAAGAACTAGATCTGTACCCTGAGGTGAGGTGGGAAGCAGGAGAGGAGCCACAGCTGCTGTGAGGAAAGTGATTTGATCAGAGGAGTCAAAATGTGGAAGATGTTATTGGAGGAGATTTAGTGTGGCAGGCAAAGTTCTCAGATGACCACCAAGTTAACCACCCTCTTGTATTACAGCCTGAATAATCCCCTCCCCTTGAGGTTCTAAGAAGAACCTGCTGTTTTCTTCTAACCATAGAATATGGCAGAGATGATGGGATACCACTGCCTTGGCTAGGTTACATTATATAGCTAAGGTGAGGGGATTTCATTCCCATGATTAAGCTGAGTTACATAAGACTCTCTCTTGAGAGACAAGAGCAAAAGGTATTCCTTCTTTCCTTAAAGAAGCCTGTTGCTATTCTCTGAAGTTCTTATGGAGGGGGCCATGTAGGAGGGAACTGTAGGCTGCTTCTAAGATCTGAGGGCCTTAGTATGATAGCCACACAAAAAAAATGAATTCTGCCTACAACCTCCATGAGCTTGGAAGCAGATCTTTTATGCAGTCAAGCCTCCAGTGGAGAACACAGCCCAACCTACGTCCTGATTGCAGCTTTGTGAAATCATGAACAGAGCATCTAATTAAGGCATGCCCAGATTCCAGCCCCCAAAGCATGGTGAGATAATAAATATGGATTATTTGAAGCCACTGAATTTGTGGTGACTTATTACAAAACAACAGAAAGCTAATACATCTAGCAGGTGGCACCAGCAGGTCCAGTTCACTGTTTGTGGGTAACATGACAGGAAGATAGTACCAGAAAGGACCTCTTTTCTGGAAGGGCTAGGCTCCTAGATTCTAAATAAATGACTCTAAATAAGTGACTCAAGAACAATGTAGGATTAAGTTATCTACACAAGGGCACAGTACATGAGTATAGATTAATAGTAAAGCAGGCCCAAATGGGCACATTTGTTCATGCATTCAGAAATATCTACTAATAACATAAGTAACTGATAAGGAATAAATGAACTAGAAGAGCTATCTGAAGAAATGACCCAGAATGAGGCAGGCAAAGGGAAGAAGATAGAAAATATTGAAGAAGGTGAAAGCCTACGTCTCCCTCTAGATATACGAATCATTAATGGGGTAGGGTGTGGCAATCTGCTTTCCCTGCAACTGATTCTGATGTACACTACAGTTTACAAACCATCCATAAATATGAAGAGAAATAAAAGAAATATATTCTGACTTTAAAAAGTGATGGATTATGAAAACAATGGTCTTAATTTTACTGTTCTCTTATCTTTAGCAACAGTATAAAAAGGAAAAAAGAAAGTAATATATGCTCAATAAGTGTAACATAGAAAATATCAGCACACTTGGAGCATAACAAATATCATGGAGGACAAGGGGTGTTAGAGAGGAGAAGGGAGTTGGGGGAAATTGGAAGGGAGGTGAATCATAAGAGACTATGGACTCTGAAAAACAATCTGAGGGGTTTGAAGTGGCAGGGGTATGGGAGGTTGGGGTACCAGGTGGTGGGTATTATAGAGGGCACGGATTGCATGGAACCCACTGGGTGTGGTGAAAAAATAATGAATACTGTTTTTTTGAAAATAAATAAATTGAAAAAATTAAAAAAAAAGAAAATATTAGCACACTTAAAACTTTGTTAGAAATTATGGACTAGTAGGTAAGCATTATGTAATTATAATTATGGCTCAGTAAGGTAAGCATCTACCTTTGGCTCATGTGACGTGGCCAGGGTCCTAGGATGGAGTTTGCCTTTTCCTTTCCCTCTGCCTCTCTGCCCACTCATTTGCTCTCTCCCTCTTTCAAATAAATAGGTAAAAAAAATTTTAAAAAGTTATGGACTAAATGTTCATATCCCTCCAAAATTCACATATTGAAGCCCTAATCTGATATTATTTGGAGACAGGTCTTTGAAAGGTGACTAGGTCATGGTAATAGAAGTGAACGCGAGCTAGCCTTTTCCCCAGTATGTGAGCATCCAGCAGAAAGATGGCATAAAGGACAAAAGATGTAAACCCTCACCAAGAACCTGACTGAGCCGGCTCCCTGATGTTGGACTTCTAGCCTCTAGATTTGGGAGAAATAAAGATTTGTTATTAAATCGGGCAGGTTGTTAAGTCTATTGTAGTGGTCCAAATTGACTAAGGCAGAAGTAAAGAGAACTGGTTTGTAAGTGAATCTGAAAAAAAAAAAAAAAAAACCAACAATAAAGGACATGGGGAAGTATTGAATTTTTACTTTGTTTTAATGTCACATGGCCATAACGTCATTAGATAATATATATAAAGCAACTATTTTTCTTTTTATCTGAGTAGCATAATGGGCATTTCATTTTATAACAAATCTTTCTGTTTTAAAATATCACTCTTCTCTTGGGACCTGAATATTTTATTCTGGGGATTTTTGTTTGACACTAGTTAAACTGTATATTCTTTGATGTGTGCCAGAATGACAATGGATTGGAAACTTCCCAAACTGTAGGCATAATTAATGAATCCAACTGATACAATATGTAAAGTCAGAAGAGTGGGTACTTCCTCCACACATGCCTGTCCAACAAAATGTCAGATTCACTTTGTTTCAGTGGTTGCTTAATATCAAATATTACAGGTACATGACCGCTCAAATAACTTTTAAGTGCTGATTTTTGCTTTCTAAAATGTTGAATACTTCTTGTATTTTGAAGGCATTCAGTTTTGAAGATGCATTCTAAAATCTTGAAATTAGGAATCAAATCCTGGCAATAAAGTTAATCAGGTAGAAAGCAAAAACTGGAAAAACTTTGCAACATTAAATTCATAAAACTACTTTTATAGGACTTATATAAATACTTTTTGACCATCTAGATGGCTCAGTTCGTTAAGTATCTGATTTCAGCTCAGATCATGATCTTGGGGTCCTGAGATCAAAGCCCAGTTGCAGGATCCCCATGTAGAGGGGTGTCTGCTTGTACTTCAGCCCCTCCCCCTATTCATACTCTCTCTCTCTCCCAAATAAATAAATAAAATCTTGAAATAAAGAATTTATATAAATATTGTATTGTTAAAAATTAGAAGTCCTGCCTTTAAAATTCTTTCTATAGTATTGAGTATTTTAAAAATTAGACACTAGTGCTCTGCCTAGCCTTGCTTCATCTGGAAAACAAATACTTTAGTTTCCTGAGTAGAGACTCCTTTTGAGGAAATACAGCTCTTTGATAACATTGCTTGTATGGGGTTATGGACTGAATTGTATTCCTCTCCCAAATTCATATGTTGGAGGCTTAACCCCCATGTGACTCTATTTGGAGATAGGGCTTATAAGGTGATAATAATTAAGTGAGATCATAGGGTAGGGCTCAAATTTGATAGGATTGGTGTCCTTTTAAGAAAGGGAAGAAACACCAGAGTTCCCTCTTTCTGAAAGCACCAAGAGATTGTGAAAGGACACAGTGAGAAGGTCTTATCTGCAAGCTGGGAAGAAAGGTCTCACCAGAAACAAACCTTGCTTACACCCAGATCTTGACCCTGCAACCTCAGAACAGTGAGAGGAAAGAAAAATCTGTTGTTTAAGTCACTCAGTCTGGATCACGGCAGCCCGAGCCGGCTAATGCATATGGGCATGCATTGATGTATCCAGAACAATGCCTGTCTCGACTTACATCTTGAGGATATATTTATCCTCATATCCATATCCTCAGATCCACAGTAGCCAATCCATAAACATCTAAGAAATGCCACTTCAGGCTCTTTGTAAATTGTGTGGGTGTGTTTTATTTTAAGTGTATAACTATGCTTACATAATTATAAAAAGTACATTCTTACAGTATGAAATGTGTTTGTATTGCATTTAAAATATAAGTCAGATAAAATCAGAGTAAAAGAATTACCCTTAACCCACACTGGGTTCTGACAACAGAGCCTCACTGCAATATTCTTTCAGTACTAGAGCAGGTAGACAATGGACCCCTGAGTCCAAAGCCCTGTTTTGCCTACAGGAACATAGAAACTAGGGAAAAGAATGATTTAATGTCTTTTTAATATTCTGGTTTCCATACCAAAAGCAGTTTAATCAGTGACTTCTTCTCAGAGCCCATTAGGGCCCTTAGTTGAAAGGAATCTAGGGGGCACCTGGGTGGCTCAGCAGGTTAAGCCTCTGCCTTCAGTGCAGGTCATGATTCCAGGGTCCTGCGATTGAGCCCCACATCAGGCTCTCTGCTCAGCAGGGAGCCTGCTTCCCCCTCCCCCTCTACTTTCTTCTCTGCCTACTTGTGATATCTCTCTCTCGCTCTCTCTCTCTCTCTGTGTCAAATACATAAATACAATCTTAAAAAAAAAAAAAAAGGAAGCTATGTGCTATGTAGGACCGCATGGATAGTAGTTGAACAGTAAATGTATCTGCCACATAATCCATCTTCAGTTCCAAGTTTGGGTGGCTGCTTATTAGAACTATTCTGGGATCACTTAATTATTATCACCTTATAAGCCCTATCTCCAAACAGAGTCACATGGGGGTTAAGCCTCCAACATATGAATTTGGGAGAGGAATACATCCCTGCATTGGGCTGGCTCGCTGCTCAAGAAAACATTTCAAGGATTTAATACAAGAAATTAGGTACTTAAAGTATACTTGTATGGGATGATATAAAGGTCAATAAAAAAAACAACAATGATCTCAGGGAAGCAAGAAGTTTACAGGTTTTTCTTTGTGAGCTTATGTTTTGATTTAGTATCTCTTTTAAAACCTCCAGTTGACTTGATGAATTTACCTGGATAAATTATTCTTCTCTTTCACCTTGCAGTGTAATCCCTATGATGTTGCTTCTCCCCTTCCCTGGTAGTGCTACCTGGCAGTTTTCTGCAAAAACAGTGGTATGTCATTTCCCCCTTCAGTAAATTCCAAGTTCCTCAATCTCTCCTGGCTATTTCATGGTCTCTTTCCTCTAAAATTTCCCCTTTCCATTGTATACCTTTACTTATCTCCCCTTAGTATTTCCAGATTTTGTTACAGTATATATCATTCCTAACTTGTGGTGACTTAACATGCTTGTATCATGGTTACCATCTGAATAAAGTCACAATTAGCAAAATACATGAGAAAAAAAGTCAGCTTACAGTCAATGGACATTTGGGGCAGAGCTGTGTTTATGAGACTATGTACTCTAGAGTGTGTGGTCCTGGCAGCTATGGTGTGATTCCCACAGTAGGCTCTGCATGTTTCTCAGGCTTCTACGTGCTTCTGCCCTGACTGCATTTCCCTCTCCATTTGATGCTTACAATCTCCCCACACAGTGGGAAGCACAACTATTACTTCGGTCAATTTACAAGTGAGAAAACAATACATTACTTCATTACGATGGAAAAATTGTGAATCACTCTCAGATGTGTTGACACCAAATTAAGTAAGTTTCATATAGACATTTCTGTTAGCTATAACACCACATATTAAATATATATATATATACACACACATATATATGTTTACATGTGGAAATATATATGTCTATGTACATATTCTAACTTGAAGAAATGGGACAGAGCAAGAGACACTGAAGATGTAATACAAAGACTGCCATTTACAATGACACAAAAACTCACTAATGCTCTCCTAGGAAGTTAGAACTTATTTTGATTCAGTTTTACGATAGAAGAAGTATCCAAACAGAATATGAGTTTCCTTTGTTAAAACAACTCTCAGACAATCCAAATCATTAAATCCTTTAACAATAATCCACAACAGACAAGATTCTAGAATCAAGAGATTAAATGATTTGTTAACACTATAAAAAATTTGGGGTGCCTGGGTGGCTCAGTTTGTTAAGTATCTGCCTTCAGCTGGGGTCGCTGGGGTCGTGGTGATGCTGGATGATCCCTGCATTGGGCTGGCTCGCTGCTGAGCCCAATGCCTCTCCCCTTGCTTGTGTTCCCTCCCTTTCTCTCTTTCTGTCAAATAAATAAAACCTTTAAAAAAAATTGATGGAGAAAGCTAGACTAGAACCTGCCTTTAAAATACAGATCTTTGACAATTTCACTATAATGTATTTCCTTGACCAGGGGAAAAGTTACTCTTTTTCAACAACCAGTAAACTCTTAATGATGTGCAAAACAAACTCAATGAACCCATTGGTAGGAAGTGGTACCATTAACTGAAGTGGAAAAAATCTGGAAGAGAAACAGGCATGGGGGAAAAATGTAAGCTTTTTAATGAACATATGGGAATACATAAGAAAACTGAGGTTCTTGTGTATTCCTATTAATACATTCATCTATGCAATTGTTTTCTTTTAATATGTTAAAGAGCTATCTTTCTGAATGAAGATATACAAACCTACTTTCTTTATAATATTTGCATGTTATTCCATTATAAGAATGTGCCATACTAAATTTAAATAGTTTCCTATTTATGGAAAGTTAGGTTTTATTCAGGTTTTTGTTACTATAAATAATACTGCAGTGAAAAATCCATGTTCCAATAACTCAGCATACTTCTGTAAATATATCTAGCACATTACTATTGGCAGCTTTATTTACATACCATAAAATTCCCTGTGTAATGTGCACAATTGAGTGAGTTTTGACAGATATACTTTGTCATGTAACCGCTGCCACAGTCTTGTGCTCATTTCTATCATCCCAAAAGTTCCCTTGTGTACTTCAGTCATTCCCTTATCATTTCCTCTGGTCCCTGGCAACCACAGATCTGATTCCCATCACTACAATTTTACCATTTCTCTAATTTCATAGGAATGGGGTCATAGAGTTTATATTCTTTGATCTCTTTACTTAGAATTCTGCTTCTGAGACTCAACTGCTTTTCCTGTATTACAGTATCTTGTGTGTTTATATCTATTCTTTTTTATATATAATACATAGTGATACAGTCTATTATATATAACATAGCCTATTTTTCTATGGGTCCTCATAACTTTTGATCAATCAAAACCTAAGCAGTTTGTGCTCAAATAACTTGAGTCTGTAAGGTTTCCAATCTATGCTGATTGATCTGTGGTATTTGCTAGAAAGTGAATGCAAATGAGTGCTCCAGCTTTTCCTTTCCACCAGTCTCTCTCACTTTTTGTCTACATAAGCATGTGGATTTTGTCAGCAAGGATGTGTTGGTGCCCTGGGCCCTGTCTGATCTCTGTTGCACATGCATACTGCCCTTGGTCAGCCTGGGGTATCTACTGGAGCTTGGCAAGACACTATGGCCATCTCAGCCCCCAAAGCTCCTGTTAAATCCCCAGCTCCTCCTTTGTTATGTTACTTTCCACCAATTAAGCCTGCAAGTCTTTGGCTCCCCTTGTCCACCTGCCTGTTTGCCACTTGCTTTGTTACATTGCTATTGTTTAGTTAGTTATTGTTTCTTTAAAGAGAGACAAAAGTGAACATAAAACTTTCCAAATAAGTTTTCTTTATGACCAGTAGCATGTTAAAATCTCCTCATATAGATTTAATGCATTTTTAGCAAGTGAATTCCCAATCATTTTATGTTTTTGGTTACCGCCTAAAGGGAACCACTTTTTTCCCCCTCATAAATGTCATATTGTATATTAATTGATCAAGAAAATTCCAAATATAAAAGGGTAATATTTCAACAATAGAAAGATTATTACTTTCACAAGCAAATCCTATTACTTCTTGCTCATAAAATACTTTAATTATAAGTCAAAATCAAACAGAAGTTCAGAATAAGGGTAATACAAACTCTAGTCAAATGTCATAAATATTTTATTAGGCATTTAATTTACTATTTATGTTTTTTATAACATTGACATCAGAGATATGGGGATCAGGACTTGCCTTGAAAAGGGAATGGTTTTCTTTAGCATATACTGGAGTTTGTCAGTGCAGACTAACCACGAAACTATACCTCAAAATTGAATCTTGGCATTTTACAGATGAGAATTATAAATACTGACAAACAAGGATATAGGATCACAAAGATAACATTTTAGTTGTATGGTAATTTAAAGAATACAAATTCTCCTCTTTCCAACAATCTTATTAATAATCATAGAACATAAGAAATAAGATTAAGAGGCAAAAGAAGAAATTTCTGAATTTCCTGGAAGCCAAAGCCAAAATGCAACCACAAACAATTATGTATCGGTCCCACATGCATGCATGTCTGCACACACTTATTTTCTATTTCATACCAGGAATATTCTCCGCTTGCTTCTATCCTCTTGCATGTGTATTTCAGTGACTGGTATGATAGTCTGAGAAGCACATTTCCCAGAATTTATTACCAGTGCTTTCTAGTTTGCATTCTGTCATTGAGAGTTAACTGCCATGAGGTTTGGAAGTAGGATGTGGCGGAATCTGCATACCTGTAATGTCACTGCCAGGCGTGGACTTGGACATGTGCACACATGAGGCTTTGCAGCAACTTCCCCAAATTTTTAAGACAATCACCTGCCTCGGGACTGCAGGCTCTGGTATCTTCAAAGAATCACACAATTCTTGCTGCCCTGACACCGAGACCTGGGCAGTGAATGTGCTCATCATGGCTGCGGCGCAGCGACTCCCAGGCCGACGGCTCAATTTATTTTTATTTCTACTTAGATTGAAAACTGGGCGCTCACACAGATACTTCGATTTCCTATTCTACACAATAGAATTGACTCTAGTTTTCTCTGATTTTGTGTTTGTACCTCGTCTCCCAAACAGTGAAGAATGTGTCTCCCAGTACCCCGAAATCTTTACTTGTTTAGTCAGTCCACCTTGTACGTAATGAGTCTGCTTGTTAGCAGCTGAGTGTCTTCTCTCACATATCCCTCAGGCTCTGACACCGTGCCCTGAGTCACTCCCACGCCGTCTCTCATAGAGGTGCTCTTCTGCCCACTCCTGGACTCCACCCACCTGCTCTGGGCTCCCTTCTCTGTCCCCTCAGCACCTCACTCACGCTCTACCTCCCCTCCTAGGGCCACACCTGGGCAGCCGGCCAAGCGAGAGGACACAGGATTCCCTTAAGAAATGCTTTGGGGATTAATACTCTTTGCTTTCTGGCCCTTTTCTCTCCTCCCCATAAAGAGGACCATTTCAAACTTCGGTGGAACAAATTCTCCTTTTCTAACGTCTGTATTTTACCATGGCTGACATCCCCTCTGATGGAAGGCTGTATTTGTGTCTTTATCATGTTCTACCCTCTCATTCTTCCCAGACTCATTAAAAGTGCAATGTCTTAGTTGTCTGCCATAGAAAACCAATGGATAAAATAAAATACTAGGGGCAGGGAAAACTGCCGCTAATATTTAAAGATATAGTTTGCCATCCATTTTTAAGACTGCTTAGTCTTTACACCAACCCTGTAATATAAAAATTTATAGTATTAATTTGATAAAGGAGGAAGCTGGCAGCACTCCCGAGGTCTTACAGTGTATCTGTGGTAGAGTTTTGATTGACGGGTCGGCCTGATAACAAAGGGCTTGCCCCTTGCATTATACTCTGCTCCCCAGATCTGGGTTTCTTCAGCCTGCATATTAGAGGGTCCAAATTAATTCCTCAGAGTCCACTTCTTAAATCAACTCAATATTGATTTGTTCTCTATCTACATAATGGGGCTAAGGTCATATAAAATGTATTCTTGTAAGCCATCCTATGGAAGGATTTCTACAAAAGAGAATAATGTGTAAATCCTCACTAAGATTACTAATGTCCAGAATTCATACTCTGTGAAGGGTAAAATTATTCATGGAGATGAGTGGTTATCAACCCAGGACCAGAGAAGATTTCTGAAACATTTAAGACATACATGCTTTTCCTGGGACATATCTGTCAGATCGGACATTTAAATTATGGTAATTAATGACACTTACACTATTTAAGAATGGAGATATAAAACAACTTTTACTTTTCCCCCCCTGTACCGTGAGTTCAGGGTCCCCACTGAGCCTCCTGAATGCCCTCCAGCAGATATTTTTAAATCTATTTAGATATCCTTTTTTTTTAAAGTCATGTTCTATCTAAATGTTCTCTTTTCATGATTTAGCAAAAAATCTTCTAAATGTCATCTCAGTTAAATACATAAGACTTTTTATCCATCTCTCCTTCTAGAGTTTAAATTCCAAAATACAGAGTTTTGCTTTATTTATAGCAGTTATGACTACAGATTTATACAATCATATTTCTGGCAAAAGATAAATGTCATCTGAATTTAAGAGTTGATATTGACAAATAACAGTTACAATTTACTATTACTACAAACACAAATTATTTTTTATGTATAAAACTAAAGTGTCTTTTAAGATTCTGAAATGTCCAGAGCTATGTATGAAGACTATAGTTTACAACACAGGCATTGTGTTCAAGTAACAGTAGATTCAAGACAAGTATACTGAGTCAGCCTGCAAATGATCAGTGTGATTAGGTCACAGCAAACACAGACAAAGGCTCAGAGTTCTCTAGAAGTCTTGGTTTATTTTACATCTCTGCACATCTGTGTGAGCTGCTTCCTGAGTCTGAAATTTTATCCTTCCCTTTACATGAAAAATGAATTCCTAAATGTCCTTCAAAACTCAGATGCAAAGTCATAAATTCTTCTTTCCTTACCTAATCTCTGCAGTTAAACCTCACCTTTGACTCTCACCACACACCTCTCCTAGCACTCAGAATGTTGTGCTTATCTGTCACTTGTCTATCTCTAGATATCTCTTAGATGATGGTAGAAACTTAAGTTGTATATTCAAATACATTCTGTTATGACTTTCATTTATTCAATAGTTTAATATGTATCTATTGAGCATGTATTTTGATGCAGAAACAAGAGAACAATATTCTCTTGTTCATCCCATGATGAGGTTTGAGAAACAGACAGGGAGTCTAGTCTGAAAGTCTTGCATGCCCTGTCAAAGATATGGGGTGCTTTTTCTTATCTATGGTACAATGGAAGCCATTATAACAGAACAGAGCTAGGGAACCATTGTTAGTGTTCTTGAACCATGTGAGTTCACATCTTAAGCCTGAACATGCCATTTGAGACTCCTGCATTGGAGGCAAACTATATCCAATGTCATCATCATCACCATCTTGGTAGCAATATGAAAGGGGAATACTTGTGCAAGAGAAGTATTTAGCTACCCCAGGACAAAGAATTTTCAAAATACATAAGACAAGGGGCATGTGGTTCACTCGGCTAAGCCTCTGCCTTTGGCTCAGGTCATGATCTCAGGGTCCTTGTATGAAGCCCCACGTAAGGCTCCCTGCTCAATAGGGAATCTGCTTCTCCCTCTCCACCTGCTCATACTCTCTCTCTCATGCTTGTTTTCACACTCTCTCTCTCAAATAAATAAATATAATCTTTTAAAAAATTAAAAGAAATAAAAATCTCTGTCCTTAAATTTTTAACTTTTTAAAAAATTTTGAAATACTTACATCTTTGCAAAACAATTGAAGATGCTATGGAGAGCTCTCATATATTCTTCACTTAGTTTCCTTTTATGTTAACATCTTCTGTCTTAGTATCTGGTACATTTATCAAAACTAAGAACTTATCATGTGCACGGTAGTATTAACTAAGTTTTTCTACTAATGACCTTTTTGGTTCTAAAATGCAATCCAGGACACTTAGTGTATTAATTTTCTAGGCCTGCCATAACAAAGTACAATGGACTCAGTGGCTTAAACAGCAGATATTTTATTTTCTTACAGTTGTGGAAGCAAGAAGTCCAAGATCAAGCTGTAAACAGGGTTGATTTCTTCTGAGGCCTCTCTCCTTGACTTGTAGATGGCCATCTTCTCCCTGTGTCCTCACCTGGTCTTCCTTCTCTATGCGTCTGTGTCCTAATCTCCTCATTTCATAGACACCAGTCATATGGGATTAAGACCCATCCCAATGACCTCATTTAATCTTATTTTAAAAATTCCAATTAGTTAGCATACAGTGTAATATGAGTTCCAGGTCTACAATTTAGTGATTCACCACTTCCATAGAATACCCTGTGCTCATCTGGACAGAGACCCCCCCCCCCCTTGATCCCGATCACCTAGTCCATCCATCTCCCATCTCCCTTCTGGTAACCATCTGTTTGTTCACTATGGTTAAGAGTCTGTTTCTTGGTTTGCCTCTCTCTCTCTTTTTTCCTTCTTGGCTCATTTCTTTTTTTTTTTTTTTTAATGTTCTACATATAAGTAAAATCATATGGTATTTGTCTTTCTTTGACTGGCTTATTTTCTCCCTCTTTTGTCATTTTTAAAAATTTTATTGATATATAATGTATTATTTGCTTCAGGGGTACAGGTCTGTGAATTCTGTCTTACACAATGTACAGCCCTCACCACAGCACATACCCTCCCCAATGTCCATCACCCAGCTACCCTATCCTTCTCATCCCACCTCCCAGCAACCCTCAGTTTTTTGTTTTTTGTTTTTTGTTTTCCAGAGATTAAGAGTCTCTTATGGTTGGTCTCCCTCCCTGGTCCCATCTTGTTTCATTTTTTCCCCTCCCTTCCCCCCAAGGTCCCCCACACTGCCTCTCAAATTCCTCATATCAGAGAGATCATATGATAATTGTCTTTCTGAGATTCCTTATTTCACTTACCTTAATATACTCTAGTTCCATCCACGTCATTGCAAATGGAAAGATTTCGGGGTTTTTTGATGGCTGCATAGTTTTCCATTTTATATATATACCACATCTTCTTTATCCATTCATCTGTTGATGGACGTCTAGGTTCTTTCCATAGTTTAGCTATTGTGGATATTGCTGCTATAAACATTCAGGTGCATGCGCCCTTTCGGATCACTACATTTGTATCTTTGGGGTAAATACCCAGTAGTGCAATTGCTGGGTCCTAGGGCAGCTCTATTTTCAATGTTTTGAGGAATCTCCATGCTGTTTTCCAGAGTGGCTACACCCGCTTGCGTTCCCCTGCTTGCATTCCCACCAACTGTGTAGGAGGGTTCTCCTTTCTCCGCATCCTGGCTAGCATCTGTCGTTTCCTGACTTGTTAATTTCAGCCATTCTGACTGGTGTGAGGTGGTATCTCCCTGTGGTTGATATGTATTTCCCTGATGCCCAGTGATGTTGAGCACTCTTTCATGTGTCTGTTGTGACTGGCTTATTTTGCTTAGCTTAATACTCTCTAGCTCCATCTGTGTTGTTGAAAATGGCAAGATTACTTTTCTTTTCTTTTATTGCTGAGTAATAGTCCACTGTGTGTGTGTGTGTGTGTGTGTGTGTGTGTGTGTACCACCTCACCTCTTCATCCATTCGTCAATCAATGGACATGGGTTGTTTCTATAATTTGGCTATTATAAATAATGCTGCTATAAACATTAGAGTGCTTGTATCCTTTTGAATTAGTATTTTTGTATTCTTTGTGTAAATTTCTGGATTGTAGGGTAGTTCTGTTTTTAACTTTTTGAGGAAACCTCATACAGTTTTCCATAGTGGCAGCCCCAGTTTGCATTCCCATCAACTGTGCAAGAGGGTTCCCCTTTTTCTACCTCCGTCCCAACACCTGTGATTTCTTATGTTGTTGATTTTAGCCATCCTGACAGCTGTGAGGTAATATCTCATTGTAGCTTTGATTTGCATTTCGCTAATGAAAAGTGATGTTGAGCATCTTTCATTTGTCTCTTAGCCATCTGTATGTCTTTGGAAGAATGTCTATTCATGTTGAGTTTTATAAGTTCTCTATATTTTGGGTACTAACCCTTTACTGAACATGTTGTTTGCAAATATCTTGTCCCATCCCACAGATTTCCTTTTAGTTTTGTTGCTTGTTTTCTTCATTATGCTGAAGGCCTTCATTATGATGAAGTCCCAGTAGTTTATTTTTGTTTGTTTTCCTTGCCTCAGGAGACCTATCTAGAACGAAGTTGCTATAGCCGGTGTCAAGGAAGTAACCACCTGTGTTCTTCTCTAGGAATTTTATGATTTCATGTCTTCCATTTAGGTATTTAATCAATTTTGAATTTATTTTTCTGTATGGTGTCAGAAAGTGGTCCAGTTTATTCTTTTGCATGTCGCTGTTCAGCTTTCCTGACACCATTTATTGAAAAGATGGCCTTTTTCTCATCAGATATTCTTTCCTGCTTTGTTGAAGATTAATTGACCACATCATTGTGGGTTCATTTCTGGGTTTTCTGTCCTATTCTATTAATCTATGTGTCTATTTTTGTGCCCACACCATACTGTTTTGATTACCACAGCTTTGAAATCTAGGATTGTGAATCCTCTTGCTTTGCTTTCCTTTTTCAGAATTGGTTTGGTTATTGAAGATCTTTTGTGTTCCCATACAAATGTTAGGGTTTTTCTAGCTCTGTGAAAAATGCTTTTGGTGTTTTGATAGGGATTGCATTAAACGTGTAGATTGCTTTGGGTAGTATAGACATTTTAACAATATTTATTCTTCTAAATCGAGAGTGTGGAATGTCTTTCCATTTCTTTGTGTCATCATGAATTTCTTTTGTCGGTGTGCTGTATCTTTCAGAGTACATATCTTGCACATCTTTGGCTAGGTCTATTCCTAGTTATCTTACTATTTTTGGTGCAGTTGTAAATAGGTTGGATTCCTTAATTTCTCTTTCTGCTGCTTCATTATTGTTGTTTGAAAATGCCACAGATTTTTGTACATTGATATTTTTATCCTGTGACTTTACTAAATTGGATTAGCAGTTCTAGCAATTTGTTGGTGGGGTTTCTCAGGTTTTCTATGTATAGAGAGTATCATGTCATCTGCAAGTAGTACAAGTTTTAATTCTTCGTTCCTGATTTGGATGCCTTTCCTTTCTTCCTATTATCCTATTGCTTTGGCTAGGACTTATAGTACTATGTTAAATAAAAATGGTGAGGGACCCCTAGGTGGCACAATCTGTTAAGCATCAAGCTCAGGTCGTGATCTCAAGGTCATGAGATCAAGCCTGCGCTGGGCTCTGCACTCAGTGTAGAGTCTGTTTAAAATTCTCTTTCTTCTCCCTTGGCCCCTCCCTCCTGCTCACACTCTCTCTCAAATAAATAAATAAAATCTTTTTAATAATTGTGTGAGCGGCCATCTCTGTTTAGTTCCTGACTATAGAGGAAAAGCTCTCAGTATTTCTCCATTTAGGGTATTAGCTATTGGTCTTATATGTGGTCTTTACTATGTTGAGGTGTGTTCCCACTAAACCTACTTTGTTGAGGTTTTTTATCATGAATGAATGTTCTACTTTGTCAAATGCTTTTTTTGCACCTATTGAAATGATCATATGGTATTTATCCTATTTTTTATTAATGTGATGTATCATGTTGATTGTTTTGCTAATACTGAACCACACTTGCAAACCAGGAATCAATCCCACTTGATCTAATATTCTCTTATAATTATTAGTATTTCTGTGCTGTTCCCCTGTGTGCTCCTCTCTCTCAAACACATTTCTCTGCAATCACATCTCCCTCCCCTCCACAGCACCTGGGATCTGTTTCTCCCCCAAACACTTCTCTGCACTTCCTACCTTCTTCATGGTGGTCTCTTCTCTCCCTTTAGTTGTGGTGTTTGTTTTGCCCGTCTTCAGGTTGATTTCTGGGGTACTGAGGATGATTTGATAGTTATGTAATTATATCTGTGGGATGAGGTGAGACTAAGGTCTTCCTATTCTGTTGCCATCTTCCTGTCTCTGACTTCATTTAAATTCAATTACCTCTTTAAAGACCTATCATCTGAATGGTCACATTCTGTAGTGCTGCGGATTAGGAATTCAACATGTGAATTTTGTGGGGATGCATTTCAACCCATAACATTAGGTTTTATTTCATCAACATATCTCTTTAATCTCAACTCATCCATGACATTTTGTCTCCTCTCCTCGACCTGCCGCACCTCCCAGCGTATTGGTTTTAGGAAAGAATACGATAGAGGTGAAGTACCTTTCTCATCACATTCTTGGGGGGGGCGGGCATATGACTTAGGACACAGACCCTGATTGTTAAGGCAATATCTGTCAGATGTCTCACTCTAAAATGAGTATTTCCCCCTTTCTATAATCGATTCATTAGAAATGTGTCACTAAGTCTAGCACCTGCACTAAAGAGAAGATAATTAAGTTCTACCTCCTAGAGGGAAAAGTGTCAAATAATGTGTAAAAACATGACAAAGCCACCAAAGTAATTAATAAATATTATGGGAGAAGAACCTTGAAGTTCTTCTTCAAGAACTGCAAATATTGTTTCTCTTTACATTTCACCTTTATTCATAAATTTTTATACTATTAGGTGACAGTCTCTTGAAAAAAAAAAAAAAAAAAGGAACCCAATCTGTTCTAGGGATGCAAGTCCCTGAAGATCTGTTGTCAGCAGCCATACCAAAGGTTTTGCAATTTAAGGGGATCTCTTTAAGAAAGAGAATACAAAATTGTAAGTACATAATTTGGTATTAAATGAAATTTATTTTCAATGAGAAAAAAGACTTGCAAACATTTACTGGGTTTTCAGATATCCACAATTCTTGCTTTTGGGATTTCTTTAAACAATATTTCAGAAATACATTTGTAGAAATGCAACCTAACTTCTTTTCCCGCAAATACTATACTGCTCTTAGGAACTAGCTGTCCTTGCTAGAGCCCTTGCCTATAAGGGGGTCTTGAAACGTAAGGTTTAGGCCCCTCTGCCAATGGTGCTTTATGGGATAGAGATATCAAAGTGACAAAAGCAAAGAAAACCTAGAAACAAGATGCAATTCCAAGTCAGATTTGTGCAAGGACATAATTTAAGTCATCAAAGCTACATATACATGAAGTAAAAGTGAAGCTCTGAAGGAGGGGAGGTCAGAAATGGGGTAAATACCAGGAATCATAATACCTGGGAAGGAGGCAATGGGGTAACTGAGTCTGGATTGAAATATAAAAAAAAAATGGGTCATGGGAGCATGCCACAGAGACAAGGAAAAGGAAACAAAGACACATATACAGGCCTGTCCTTGAATTTCAAAGCATAATTCTGTGTTTGGCTCTGAACTTGGCATCTTAAAACATTCCAATGCCCTAATGGCTTGGCATCAATCAGAAGATGAAGTAGTACAGGAGATGATTCACATGATTTTTTTTCCTTCCCTGATCTAATAGGATTTTAGCATGACTCACGAATAAGAAAAAATTCCCCCTTGCCATAAGGGAGGTGCTCTAGTGTCCATTCTAGAAATGTAGTAAAGTTCCCAAATGTCCTTCATGCTCTTTTCACTTGCTACTGATGGACACCTTGAGTGGACAGGTATACAGATCTTGTTCTGTAAACTGAGAACAATCTCAGTTTCCTGAGAAAATCTACATCTTCATTAAGTGAGGAAATTATATTCTCCTTCCGGGAATGTATTTTTCTATTGGACCCAAGAAATATCCTCTATAATCAACAGATTGATTCAAAAATGTGGAGGAAAGGAAAATGCTTCTTAATATAAACATTGACTACTAAGCTTTGGTCTTTTAGGAGAGTGGAATAATTTATACTGAAGTCAGGTGGGTTTATTGTTTTGGGAAAAATATATTATTTAAGTATAGAGAGTAAATATTCTAGGGGAGGGATAAATTTCTCTTGCATAATGAAGAAACAAAAATTTTGAATTTTGAAGGGACAGACTTGGAGAAAGAGAAGTTTTTGTAAAAGCAGATAAAAAAAGATGTATGAGAAAAATTGACAGAGCAAAGAGACAGAAAAAGGGGAAACAGGGAAAGTGAGATAGTAGGAGACAGACAATATGTGAGGGGAATGGAAGCCAAGAAGTGTTTTAGTCACTTGGGGACATTCTTGTAGCAGCAAAAGTTTAATATGTTCTATAGAATATGTTTAATATGTTTAATGGGTTCTATAGAAGAGAGATATCAGACTAATCCAAATTTCCATCCTGCTCTTTGTTGTAATAATTGTTCATTGTTACCCTTGAGCTATAAGTAGAGGTGACCCATGCATAATCACTTTGTGTTACAAATATGCCAGGGGAATGTAACTTGGGTGGAGCCTTGCCCAGAATTACAGGATCATCAAATGTCAGGAAGAGAATAATAATGGAAAAGCTCACTGGCGTGACCAACTGTCCTAATTTTCATAGGACTGAGGGATTTCTTAGGACATGGGCTTCAGTTCTAATACTAGGACAGTCATGGGCAATTTTGACAGTTGATTACCCTAATAATGTATCCTTTTAAGCAAAACTTATTTACTTGCCTTAAGAGAATAAGAGAGATATCTATCCTTGTATATGGATAGAGAAGAAGAAAGCCATATATTGAGAAAGGTAAAGGGAAAAGATGAGAGAGAATTATAGAGAGAGAGGGAAAGGGTCCTACATATGTAAAGATGTTTGTATGTTTATATGTATGTATCTTTCTTTTTTTTTTTAAGATTTTATTTATTTATTTGGCAGACAGAGATCACAAGTAGGCAGAGAGGTAGACAGAGAGAGAGAGGAGGAAGCAGGCTCCCCGCAGAACACAGACTCCAATGTGGGGCTCGATCCCAGGACCTTGGGAACATGACCTGAGCTGAAGGCAGAGGCTTTAACCCACTAAGGCACCCACGTGCCGCTATACGTATGTATCTATACAGGTATTTCTCTATGTGTATGTAGGTATTTTTAGAAGAGGAAAGAGAAGAGAGAATGATCTTAGTTTCAGTCCTCACTTTGACATTTTATATTTAATCTTTGGTAAATCATAAGATGTATCTGATCCTTGGTTTCCTTTCTATATAGTTTCTTTGTAGGACTGTAGTAAATACTTAATATAATATATATATATTAGCTATTAAGTATATAACACACAGAACACAAAATTTTTATAATATGTACTTTTATTATCTCTCTCTATATATATACATGTGTATGTATATATATTTAATATACCAAATCCACACCACATCATTTGCTGCCAAGGTCAAATAGAAGTCTATCCATACCAGTTCTTCAGTGCTTTCCTTCTCTTGTTTGGAATATACATGAAATCTGCTGTGTATCAAATCTATGAAATCATGAGAAAGGCCTAGGCTTTAGTCCTCTGAAATTACAATTGCTTCTTGTTACATGATTTCATGAATAATGTCATACCAGATCTTTGGGTGTTCTCGGAGCACTGAGCTCCAAGGACCTCTTTGCTGACCTTATGTGAAGTACTGGACAGCCAGGTTAAGAATTGAAACCTCATTGATAGCCAAGCAGCTTTCACCCAGCCAACATCCTGGCTCCTGAGGGGTGTTCTGTGGCAGAAAAGTATCCTGCTGCCCCTTGTGGCACCCACAAAATCCTGTCCTCCTTCTTGTTCAGAGAACCTTTTACCACCTTGGCTGCCCCCTTTGGCCCCCATCCAACAGCAAAGCTTTCAACACTTGGCTACTCACTGCTGGAATTTGTCCTAATCCCTTCAGGAGCCAGGATTCTGAAAATTCTACTCAAGTGAAAAAGGAAGCCCAGAACTCAAAGGCAAAATATCTGATGGTCTCTTGACAGGGCAATTTTGTATGCTATAAACACATATTTTGCTGATGGGTTTATAGCAGCTCCCCCAAGAGTGACACAAATTAATAATTTGTGAATAATTTATCCTCTACTTTTAGTACTGTTATAAAGCAGATATTCAACGCAATTTTAGTAGCTTTTTTCTTTTCAAACCCTACACATAAAACATACCCAGAACTATTTCTGCTTCCTCTGAGAACTGACTAATGAGGAGATACTTAGGAAAGAAAAAATGTTCCCTACATATCCATTAGTGAGAATAAATTTTTAGTCACCTTAATGGTACTGATGATATGTAATAATTAATGCAGCCACTTATAGTGATTCTTTATTTAAAAGACTTTTCAATTCCATTTGAATTTACCACCCATTCTAACATGGTGTATAAACAATTTCCTGTTTGAGAATCCATCTCCATGTAAATACTCAAAGGAAAATATTCACTACCTAACACCCTGTAATTCCCAGGTAGTTGAGATGTTGTCATAATTAAGAACTACAAAAGGGGGAATTCTAGAAACAGAAGATCTAGACAGTTATAATATCAATTTTAACTTTTCCGAGATTCTTAAGTATGTTCGTTTTAGTTTCCTGGTACATGCCAGTTTATTTTGTTAATTTTCTGTCTTTTAGTTATTTTGCAAGAACACCCTCACAGAAATATAAGAGGCAGTAGACTGGGAATATGGAGAGACAAATTCTTACTAAAGTCAGAGCTTAGAAATTAGAAGGATATTTCTTCAAGATAATAAGTATAGACCCACAGTAAGAAGGGCAATGGAGAGTTATCTGTTAATTTTCTTTTCTGAAGAAACTGTTTCTCTCATCACCACTGCATCCTTTATAGCAAACATTTTGTACAGTATAATCTAATTGTGAGCATCTAACTCCCAGTTATTCCCTTTTCCAAGAATTTGGAAAATTCAATTTCAAGAGAGGACAGTGTACCCATGGAGCAGATGGACAATTTCAGGAATGGAGGCAAACCATTTTTTGCTGTTGTACTCCTCAAAGCAGATGAAGTTTTTGGCAGAGAGTAAAGGGAGGGGCAACATTCAAAGATGGCTTGGTAGCCCTAGTGGTTTTCCTGCCCCTTGTTCTAGGCTTTCCTATAACCTGTTGCATTAATGTCCTTGGGTTCATGAGACATATCTGCATGATTATAAGAAATTCTTATTTGTTCAACAATGTTTGAGTTAGAATCTGTTAAGCTAAAAGCAAAAAAGTCCAGCCTGATACATATAACTCCTTTGTGGCGATGTGAGAACCAGCACTTCTATAACTGCTTATCAAGTAACCTTCATCTCTTTTCAACTTTAGTTACACAGGTCTTTAATCCAGGTATTAGCATTAACACCTTAAGTTATGAAGCTTTGACCTCCAATGTCTTACCCTCAGACCACAACATCCTACCTGTCCAAGTGTTTTGCACCCATTTCTATAGCTTTTGATTTCTTAGAAAACTCCAAACTCTTGAGAAGTCTTAGACATGGGAATCAGACAGATCTGGGATTTAATCTTAGGTGTAAGTGAAATGATTTTGGAAATAAAATTGTTCAATCTTTTAAGGCTACATCGATCCAGCTGGACAAGGGGAATGATACCAATAATCTCTGGACTTGGAAAGCATATTCATTGAGCTTATGCTTTATTCAGCAAAGCACCTGGCACACTGTAGACACTCCATAGATGTCATCTATTCAATTCTCATGTTGTTATTGCTCTCTCTATTTTTCTTCAGTCTTCCTGGTTTTTCTCCCTTCCCTAGTCAATTGTGGATGCACCAGTTTTATTCACACAGCTCATATTCTTAATATCAACTCATATAGTCTGGTCCTTCTGTCTTGATCAGGAGAAGAAACTCAAACACAGGGTGTATTTTCCAACTACCTTGTTTCCCTTCTACTGCTCTCCCATGAAGATTCAGATTGACAGTCACTCCATGCTTGTGGTCTACAAACTCAGCTTGGTTTCTAGAATTGCCTTTAAATCATTTTCGTTGATCAGCATCTCCCACCATTCCTCTCAATTTCTAAGTGAAACATTTCCTTCATTCCTTTGGGCCTCTGGCCAAGCAAGCTACTCTACTTTCCACAAATTGATGCATTTAGATTCACTATGAGTGTGATTTTACCACCATGTCACATTCTAACATCTACATTCACAACCCTTCTCTCTCTTTTTTATCAGTCATGGAGGATGATGTGTCTATTTTCCCACTATCCAATAAGCCCATCCTTTTACCTCCTTTGGGACTTTGCTTTGCATTAGACTTCTCTTTTATTTCCTTCTTCTTCATCCTTCTCTCTTCCTTCAGGCTCTTCTCTCTACACTAGCAAATATCCTCATATAATTCTTACCTACATATACAAGCTAAATTGTTAACATACTTTTGACTTCAGTAACATAATACCAAAATAAAAGTGACTTAAAGTGATTTCATAGAGTAGGAAGCATGAGGATAAGTGTCTCACCCTAACTATAGAGAAGAAAGTTCTAAGGCATCTGATTTGCTGAAACTATGAATCCTCCTTAAACAACCCTGATGTAGGCAATATTTGGTGGTGGTGGGTGCATTGCTCATGTTTTGAAAATCTACATGCAATTCCAGACTGGTGCACAAATGTAAATGAGAAATTACTGTGACACGGTGTTTTCTGAAAGCATTATGTCTCAGTATGTCTACTGAGCCAGTGGATATTCTAAAGTTAGCTGAGATAATCCCAGGTTCAGAAGCATTCTTGTTGGGTACTGTCTATACTGTTGGAGAAGAACAAGCAAAATTAGGAATATGCAAATGAAAACATTAATTGATGATAATCATTTCAGGCCAATAATTGTCCATTACCAATCTCTCACCAATGAACATAAGAACTCAAAATTGACTGAGATGAAATTTTCACCTTTGACTTTACTAGTGGAAAGGTGGCTCATACAAAAAATTAAATTTGGTTTATAAGGCAGAAATACTTATAAGACAAATTTTTGTGAGTATCTGAGGTTTGAATTGAAAAATCTCCCTATGATTTCTTAAAATGGAAATATAATAACCCTACCTTTTGAAATATTTTAAAGCTTTCTTATTCTTGTGGAACACAGTTCAGATTCCTAACATGGCCAACATAGGCAGTATAGCTAAGGGTGTAGCATAAAAGCTCTGAGTTTAAATGATGGCCTCCCTATTAACACGTGCATCCTTTAACCTATCCAAACCAGATATCCATTAACACCTCTAAATTTCAGTTTCTTGTAAGATGGGGATGAAGGGTACTAATCTCACAGCATTATGAAAAGATTAAATAAAATAATCCAATTAATTAAAAGATTAAATAAAATAATCCATGGGGGGTATACTATAGCACCAAGAACCATAAGGTACCTGGGAATAAACCCAACTAAAGACGTAAAGGATCTTTACTCGAGGAACTAAAGAACACTCATGAAAGAAATTGAAGAAGATACAAAAAGATGGAAGACCATTCCATGCTCTTGGATCAGAAGAATAAACATTGTTTAAAATGTCTATACTGCCTAGAGCCATCTATATTTTTAATGCCATTCTGATCAAAATTCCACCAGTATTTCTCAATGAGCTGGAGCAAATAATCCTAAAATTTGTATGGAATCAGAAGAGACCCCGGATTGCTAAAGAAATGTTGAAAAACAAAAATAAAACTGGCAGCATCATGTTACCTGATTTCCAGCTTTATTACAAAGCTATGATCACCAAGACAGCATGGTACTGGCATAAAAACAGTCACATAGACCAGTGGAACAGAGTAGAGAGCCCAAGTATGGACCCTCAACTCTATGGTCAAATAGTCTTTGACAAAGCAGGAAAAAATATACAGTGGAAAAAAGACAGTCTCTTCAATTAATGATGTTGGGAAAATTGGAGAATATTGGAAAATATGTAGAAGAATGAAACTCGACCATTCTCTTACACCATACACAAAGATAAACTTGAAATGGATAAAAGACCTCAACGTGTGACAGGAATCCATCAGAATCCTAGAGGAGAACATAGGCAGTAACCTCTTCAATATCAGCCACAACAATTTCTTTCAAGATGTCTCCAAAGGCAAAGGAAACAAAAGCAAAAATGAACTTTTGGGACTTCATCAAGATCAAAAGCTTCTGCACAGCAAAGGAAACAGTCAACAAAACAAAGAGGCAACCCACAGAATTGGAGGAGATATTTGCAAATGACAGTACAGACAAAGGGTTGATATCCAGAATTTATAAAGAACTCTTCAAACTCAACACAAAACAGATAATCACATCAAAAAATGGGCAGAAGATATGAACAGACACTTCTCCAATGAAGACATACAAATGGCTATCAGACACATGAAAAAATATTCATCATCACTAGCCATCAGGGAGATTCAAATTAAAACCACATTGAGATACCACCTTATACCACTTAGAAAGGCCAAAATTAGAAAGACAGGAAACAATGTGTGTTGGAGAGGATGTGGAGAAAGGGGAACCCTCTTATACTGTTGGTGGGAATGCAAGTTGGTGCAGCCACTTTGGAGAACAGTGTGGAGATTCCTCAAGAAATTAAAAATAGAGCTTCCCTATGACCCTGCAATTGCACTACTGGGTATTTACCCCAAAGATACAGATGGTAGTGAAAAGAAGGGCCATCTGTACCCCAATGTTTATAGCTGCAATGGCCACAGTTGCCAAACTGTGGAAAGAACCAAGATGCCCTTCAACGGATGAATGGATAAGGAAGATGTGGTCCATATACACTATGAAGTATTATGCCTCCATCAGAAAGGATGAATACCCAACTTTTGTAGCAACATGGATGGTACTGGAAGAGATTATGCTGAGTGAAATAAGTCAAGCAGAGATAGTCAAGTATCATCTGGTTTCACTTATTTGTGGAGCATAACAAATAACATGGAGGACATAGGGAGATGGAGAGGAGAAGGGAGTTGAGGGAAATTGGAAGGGGAGGTGAACCATGAGAGACTATGGACTTTGAAAAACAATCTGAGGGTTTTGAAGAGGCAGAGGGTGGGAGGTTGGGGGAGCCAGGTGGTGGGTATTAAGAAGCACTGGATGTGGTACAAAAACAATGAATTCTGTTATGCTGAAAAGAAATTTTAAAAAAATGGGGTGGGGTAGACAAATAGTCATTAATGTTATTCACCAAACATTTTCAGTTCTCCTGAGATCATGACTGGAATATCTTTCCTCAGTACCCTATCATTATGTGCAGCCATGTGATCTGATGAGGCCAGTAATAGTAGTTGAGGTCATATGTATTAACTTTCTGAAAAAAGTTTTAGGAACTAAGGTGCAATTTGTCATACCCTCTTGTTCACTGCTATGATGACTGACAATGCCCCAAATGGCTGTTGCTCTGTCATCAAGGGTCTCAGAAGGAGACAAGAACAAACGAAGCCCCCAGTTGATCTAAAGCCCAAGTGAGAAATACTTCAGTGCTGTTCAGAGCCGTTGATATTTTGGTGACTTTATTACTAGTGCTCAACCGGCACATACAACTAGTGCAATGGCTAAAAGATATTTTAGATATTGTTGCTGTTATAGTTTCATCATCATCCCTGCCAATGTCATCATCACCATCAATATCATCACCATCATCATCATCATCTCCATCATCCTCATCCTCATCTACATCCTCCTCTTCACAATGCCCTCTTTCTGTTGTTTTCTTCTTTGTAAACTTTTTTACCTTTTGTCTCCCTTGCCTCTTCTTCCTGCCTCAGCCATGGCAGTCTCTGTCTATTTTCTTGATTGATGCTTTACATTTAAGGTTTTAATATTAGATATGCTATTTTTTTTCTTCCTGCTTGGATCCCTCTTCTTACCATCTTTAGCTAACAAGAAGAGGTCCTTAAGTTAAACTTCATTTTATCTTAATAGCATTCAATAACACTTTGGAATTATTGCCTGAGCTCTTTTACAATAAAGCACTGTTGAGTTTTCCGAACAGATCTTTTCTCTCATATTTTATTTTCCTGTAAAGTGACACTCTTATATAACATTCCTAAAATGAGAAGCCCAAGAGTTATCCACATTTCCTCTTTCCATTACTTCATATTAATAAAGAATAGTGTCTTATTAATTCTATCTGAAAAACACATCTTCAATGTATCAACTTCTCCCGTATACTTCATGTTTAGTGAGTCAAACAACCATCACTACTCCTCAGAACACAAAATATAGTCTTTTTATTGGTCTACACCTTTCCAACTCTTTTCTTCCATCCTATTATTTACACACTAGCCAGAGTAATTGGGGGGAAACGACGACAGCAACATCCATAACTTTGTCATGGTATTTGCTTCTTTCAGCCCTCTGTGTCTTTTTCATGCCTTGAATTAAAATCCAAACCCCTTAGCATAACTGTAGATCTCTACCATAATCTAACTCTTGCCTGTTCTTCAGGTTCACTTATTTATTTGTCTGCAGCCTTACTGGCCTCCTTTCTCTTCCCTGACCTTCTAAAGTACATTCCTATTTAAGAGCTTTTGTGTATGAAAATTTCTCTACCTGGAATGATACTACCTCTACTCTTCATATGTTTGAAACAGGGGGTATAGCTCAGTGGTAGAGCATTTGACTGCATATGTTTGAAACATACATGGGCTTAAATGTGTTTTCCCTAGGGGGACTTTTCTTAACAATCTGCATGAGTGGGTACCATGTCACCTCTGCTCTGTGTCATTGTGACCTATTCATATCCTTCATGACACTTATCATCACACACACACACACACACACACACACACACACACATTTGTTTCTCTATTAATTTTGCTATCTTAGAAATTTACTGTAAGCAGTGAAGTTTGGGACCATTTCTATTTTATTAACCAATATCTTACCAAGTTGTTGAATGAATAAATGTTGGTCACAATTTCAAAGATCATCATATAATTCTTGCAAAGCATTAATTGTTAGAACAATAAGGGAGGAATTCTTAAACTCTGCCCCTCAATAATACCTTTATTACCCATATAACAACATGTCAGCTATCATACATAGATTATCATCACTTTCAAGTTATCCGGGCTGAGAAGCCACCCATGCATTCTAGCTCCAGAGAGTATGGGACTGAAAACACAATTTGAACTGTACGTTAAAACCAATGAAATCAAGTCTAAAAATTGATCTTCAGCATGTAAAACAGCAAAAATGCATACTATGCTTCAATTTTCTGATATTTAAAATTTGAAAACAATGTCTTAAAAAATATATATATCGGGACAGACATGGGTAGTGTGATTCTACTATCAACATGTGTTATGATGATTTTGGAGAATGAAAAGTTATTGTTGAATCCTCCGAAGGTCATAAATGATTAACATCCAGATTTGGGGAGTTGGAAGAAACCTTAAAGATTATTTGAGGTGAAACATGAGAAATTCCCCTGTAAACATAACCTACTAAATGAATCATTTTCTTCTCTGTCATTGTGTAATTGTTTTCTTGTGCCCCAGTCCCACCAACCACCGTATCTCATCTGTGTTACTCCATCCACCTCTCATCAGGTTCTCTGTCACCACTCTCACCACCCAGAAGCCACGTTCTCTTTTTTTCTTTTTTCAGAAGCCATTTTCTATACAGAAGCTAGAGTCATCTCTTGAAGAAAATGTGAGTAGATTCCTCCTCTCTCCTTAAACTAGAATGATGTCTCATTACTCTTAAATTTAAATCAAAACTTTATACCATGTCTTATGAGACCCTAGATGACCTGGCTGTGTCAGCTTACCCTGTATAATAATCTCCTTCAACCCATCCTAGTTAACTTTTGCAGACATCCCAGCCTCCTGGTTCCTGTTCCAGTGTGCCTCAGGGCCTCACACTTGCCATTTCTTCCATCTGGGTTGTCCTTATACTAGGTCTTTGACTGTGTGACTCCTTTTCTTTATTCAGTCCTATTTTGTCACATGTGGAACTCCTCAGAGGTGACTTTTCCAATTACCCTACCTAAAATAGGTCCTTTCTCTCCATTCTCACCCAGCTCCTCCCCACTTCCTTAGGTTTTTCAGTAGCAAGCTGAAATTATATTATTTAATTGCTTATTCATTTATTGGCTGTCTCCCTCAATGACCTCTAGCCCAAGGAAAGTGAGGAGCTCATCTGTTTTGTTTGCCACTGCTAACTACTGTTCTTAGAACTTGATCTCACACATAGTAAGCATGCAATAGATGCCTATGGAAGGGAGGGAGACAAAGAAGGAAGAATACACGTGAACATGTTTACATGTAGGGGACCTATGAGGAAGATTACATTACCTACTGTGTCTACCCAGTCTCTGCACAGGAAAAACTTGGTCACTACAGTCTTTAGGGAAGAAGTGAGAAGGCTCCTGGCAAGGCCAGTGCTCTTTCTCACTGCACAGAAAGCACCATGGTTAGCAGCACAATATTTTTTCTTGCCTGTCACATGGGCTCTGCTACTTGATGACTGATCTCCCCCCCTTGCCTTCTCTGGAGTCAGACTTCACGTTGTCAAAGGGCATAAATACACATTTTAGCTTTGCTTCAGGGAGTAGTAATAATTAATGTCATTTTATTGATGATGAATAGAATTCTGTGAACCAGCTCAGTATCACATAAGATTTTAAGGAATTTTTTTGAACCACTCCAAATCCATTCTTAGTTACTAGATTGTCAAAAAGTGTATACAGCTCTTCCGTTTGCCAGGGGCCAGCAGTTTTCATGGATGGGTTGATGCTGGGGGCTATCTGTTAAGTATTAAATAATGGACAAAATGTGCATCAGCTTCCCGAGTTGGAAAGTGACAGAGAAGAAAGTTGCCATTTGCTCCTGGGTATAAAGGAAATGAGAAAGAAATTGTTACAGCAACTTGGTGCTGTTGAGCAAATATGTCTAATCTCTGGAAAATAGGAAGCCTCAGGGGAGAATATAATATTGTCCTGCTTCTTGTTGCCTCCACTATAACAAATACTCAATTGCAATGCAGAGGAGCGGAACAGAAGCCCCAGTTAATCAAACCAAAGAGGCATGCCAAAAACAAAAAGGCAAATCCCTTCAAAGAAAACACCATAAAACAATGTGCTAATTAGGATTTGTAAGGATGGGAACAAAGACATTACTTTTAATGGGTTATTGAAATGGGTTCCCCAAATTGGACTGCTGAAAATTATATTTAACAAATTTTCTTAATATAAAAGTAAAACATGTCCATCATAAAAAAATAGAACATGCTGAAAATTCTATAAAATTCTCAACATCTTATTACACATAAATAACCATTGTTAATACTTTCATATTTCCTTCCAATAGCTCATATTGAGAACATTTTCTAAAGCAATCAATATTCTCTTTGAAACATGGTATTTAACAACTTAATACTAGTCTATCTTATTGCTATATTGTAATTTAATTTTTTTCTCTGTAGTTGTGTTTTTGGCTATTTTTAAATTGCTGTTATTAGCTTTGTTTTATTATTATGTATATATACACATAAGAAAAAGATGGGAAGGAACATGATATATTAATGTATTATGCTATACAGTTGTAATTCAGTTTTATCCTATCTCTTAAATTCAGTGTAATACTGAGAACAAAACCTAAGAATATTTTAACTTCAGAGGACTTAATAGAATTTTATCATTATATAAAATATCATGAATTGTTTAATCATTTGACGTTTTTCCTTTTTAAATAAAGGCATAATAGGCATTCTTATAAATGAATTCTTATGATTTTATATATGAAATATTCCAGCCACAAATAACTATTATGTATTATTTTTAAGATCTCTTAAGACAGTAAATTTTAATGATCTATTTTATGAACATTAATCCAATTTTATTATATATATTTTTATAAATATCAAACTAAAAATTTATTCCTGTAAATATAATCCAAATTTGAGTTTTCTCTTTGTTTCTTTTTCTAAAAAGTTCTTCCAACTATATTTCTTCTGGGTATCATTTATGGTTTTATCTAGTACATTTAACTCTTTAGTTCATCAGTATTTTATCATAGTATGTGGTATAAGGTAGAAACCTATATTTATCTTTTTTAGGTTAGCCAATTTTCTAAAACCTTTTCTTACATATGGCCAAAACTTATTTCATACCTTTCTTAAATAAGGTATGAGCTTAGATTATAATTTATTTTTTAAGTTATAATTGAAAATGTCTCGAATTTCTATTATGTTGTTTTTTCTTAGTGTGTTTCTGAGCTTTTGCTTATGTTTATCTTCTTTCAATATCTGCATCAACTCAGTAAGGTTTAATAATTTTAACATTATAACATCTTTGATTATATACTAAACTCTCCCTCATTTTTTCCATAGTTTTATTTTTCAAACTGGTTTTGACAGTTCTTATCCATGTATTCTCTGAAATATTCTTAGTGTCTTTCATTTGGATGCATTGTATTTATGAATAAAACCACAGACACTTGACAAGTTTAAAATATGGAATTTTACCAATAAGAGGAAAATGATATTCTTATTTATTTAAATCTTCAATTAATTTTATTTCATTTGCCTCTCCTTAGGTTTATATCAAGGTAATGCATGATAATACTGCAAATTAAATCATATTTAGCATGATTTCTAGCCATTTATTCTATTCATAGGCTTACTGCTGAAATCATTTACAGTACCATTCTGTTGACTCATGAATTCTCTTTTGGATCATTATGATTTAGTTTCATCTATTTTCTCATTCTTTTCTTATCCCTAGATATTTCCCATTTTGTTAATTTAGTTAATAGTATTAATAGTTAAAGATTGACCTTGTTCTTCACTCAAAGGGAGATGAATCTAATGTTTAATTGCTATGGTCTAATACTGATCTGATAATTGACTTTATGTTGTTAAGGAAGTAAATTTTTTTCCTCTGTTTGACTAAATGTTTATTCCAGATTGGAAATTGAATCATATCTGATTTTTGCTATTTATGGAGATAAATCATGTTACTTAATACACTAATATTAAAATACCTTTAAATTGCTGGGATAAAATTTACAATGCCATGGTGATTTCTTTTTTAATACTAGTATAATTCATTTGCACATATTTCACTTAGATGTTCTCATACATAATTATAAGTGACTTTGGACAATATGATTTTTCCCAAAGACAGTTTTGCCAAATAATAGTGAATACTACAAATGTTTATTGATTGATAAAAGGTTTTGTGATCCAAATATTAATGAGAAATAGAGCTAGATATGTAAAGGGAGAGACTGGCTGAACTCCCTCTTCTTTCCTCATCTTTCCCACTTACTGTTTATGGTATCTGACCCAATGGTTAAAAACAGGTGGTGAGGAAATAAGAAAAAGAAGAAAATGATCAAGCATAGTTTCCACACTTTGAATGAGGCAGATGAAAAGTTTTCTTTCATGGAACACTTTTTTGGGTGTTGCTGGAGATCCTCCACTTGAAGAGCTGATGGCTCCTCCTGGCTATGACCTCTTCTCAGCCCTGTATGACCTCCACAGACTGTCTTGGGTCACATTGATGTCTTCTTGCTATAGACCATCACAAGGTGGAGGAAGCATGTATTTCTACTTTGAGACAAACAAATCGATTGTCTCTCCTCATGCCTCTGTGTCTCCTCAATCTAGCAATTGGCAGTAAGCTTCAGCCAAAATTTTGCTCTTCTAGTTACTAAGGCTAGAACCTCCAGGGGCCATATACCATGAGATCACAGGAGGCTCTATGAATGCCCTCTCACTTGGCTTGATATGAGAGAAATCCATCCTTCCTCCATTTTGAAAATTAGAACAGCATAGAATTCTGACAATCCTCTCAGAAGGAACTGTCTTTCCTTCAAAGCACACATTTTTATGGGTGAAGTGTGTGATGGCTAATATAAAAGAAATGGCTTTAACATTTAGGGGCATATCCTTCTGAGGTGATCTAAAGATTACTGAAGGAAGTAGAGGCATAAGGCACCTACTGCACTTGTCTCTCAGTCAAACTTTGGAGAGAGAATCCCATTTTAGCATCTTGTGTGTGTGTATAAATCATATACTAATTACACAATATGTAATTAATACATATTTTACATGTGTGTATGCACTTATATGTGATATAGATAGATATCAGTATATTGATATGAATAACTTACATATAAATCTATCTGAACCTGGAAACTCATTATAAGTGGTTAAGTAGAATTCCTGGAAGGAAAAAAAAAATCATTTATTTATTTTCCCATGAATATTTCTATAATTCAAATTTTCTGCTTTTAAGTCATTTGGTACATTTTATTTTCCATGAAAAATCCTAATTTTCACAGCAATGAATAGAGTTATGCTTGTCAACAATAATTTAAAAAATATTTTCCATGTTTGTGATTTATATGTTTTTTGTATTTATTTTTTATTTTTCATTTAAAAATTATTCTTTTCCTAACTTTGCATATTTATTTTTCAAAGTGTTATTATTTCTACTTTTTTTCTTATTACAAATATCTAATTTTCTGCCTTTACACCATTTCTCTTATTTTAAAAAATGGATTATATTATCTCTAACTTTCTCAGTCGAATCCTCAATTGAACACTTCTCTCTTCTTTTAATGTTAAATTTATTTAAGACTCTCAGGGTTCCACTGACTATAGCTTTAGCTGGTTTATGTCTTCCTTTTCATTTTCTAAGTTTTCTTTAACTGAATTTTTAATTTTCTCTTTAGAGCCATAGGATTATTTTTGTTTGCCTTTTTAACATTTAAAAAAATGTTCTATTATTATTTTTAACTTCTGAAACAACATATCTTAGGGAGGAAAAGTAAGAAATTAAACACCTATGTTTCCAACTCCAATCCTATTGGAGCATAAATTAACATTTATCCAATTTTACTGTTTACTAGTTCTGTCAGACTTTAGTTCTGCTTTCATTATTTCTTCTTCTGTAGAAAATAATTTCCTTTACTTTGATTCTTTATATAATGTTTGCTTTTTCAGTGAGTCTTACCCATTGCCCTTGGTCTTTTACTTCATTTCTGAAGTATAGTTTTCTTGATATAATAGTTGACAATTTCTAAGGGGCAGCAGTAGAGCAAATCTCATTTTGAAAGGAGTCATGACTTCTACATATTGAAAGCAGTATGTTTGGCCTTTGTTCTTGCCTGCAAATGACTTCACTATTCTCCTGTCTAATAACGGTGAGTGTAGGAGAGATTGAGTGAATCTTTATTTCTTCTATTGACCATGTGCGCGCACATACAAAATCCTTTTTTCAGATCTTAGGTTTGAGGGATGATTGGTATCAATTTATACTAACATTTCAGTGATGTGGCAACTTGCAGTGAATGAACCGGGAAGTAGAGTCATGAACAAAGCACCAACTCTTGCTTTGTTGAAGCAGATGACTTGAGGACCATCATCATTCCTCAAGTACTCATTCCTCACTTAATGGAAACTGGAGGTAGCCAAGGGCATAGGTATGGTCCCTCTGGTCTTCTTCCTGCCACTTCTACCTATCATATTTGGGAGGGGGAGTAGTAGTTTTGGTAACTATCTGATAGCTATATTCCATATGTGAGAATTTCAAATGACCCACAAAATTGGATATATAGAGTCCCACTCATTAATTCTGTGCTCTGCCCTTATTTTTAGCACTTGTTATATTTATTTGCTGGATTTAGTGAACTGAAATAAGGATCATCTTCACTTAGCCTTAGAGACTCTACTCTATCCAGGACATTTGAATTATAAGAAATTCCTCAAGATAATGAACAAGATTGGAAAATAAAGGTAAGCCTGCATGAATTCTGGCTTGAATGCCAGCCCCTTACAATTCGTTATCTGTGAAATCTCAGGCAAGTTTCTTATCTTCTTTATGCCTCAGTCTCCTTCTCCTTATCTTTAAAAATGGGAGTGATGTGCATACCTATTTCATAGGGTTATTATGAAGACTAAGTAAGTTAACATATGTAAAACATTGAGTGCTGGGCGTGTTCTCAGTTCTTTACAATGGTTTGCTTTTACCGTAATGTCACTCCTCCCAGGTTCCAAAGCTGATGGCAATTTTTAAACCATCATCTTATTTTTTAACACTAAGGGTTTTTTGTTTGTTTGTTTGTTTGTTTGTTTTTAAAAGATTTTATTTATTTATTTGAGAGAGAAAGTGAGAGAGAACAAGAGCACTACAGGGGAGAAGGTCAGAGGGAGAAGCAGACTCTCTATGGAGCTGGGAGCTCCATGTGGGATTCGATCCTGGGACTCTGGGATCATGACCTGAGCTGAAGGCAGTTGCTTAACCAGCTGTGCCATGGGGCTGAACACTCAGTTTTTTTAATGCAGATTGGGAAAGGACAATGTAGTAAACTGTACAGAGGTTTCTCTAAGGCTTATGTCTTTTTACCCACCTATCTACATTAGCAAATATGGTGATTTTGGTGACCAATATCCCTCAGGGGAGCTTCTCCAAAAGACAATACTGTGAGGGAACCTACTATCTTTGTCTACCTATACTTAGAAATATGCTTATGCCAAAAAATTAATGCATAGGTGTACATATAATATTTAAACATTGACATAAGTCAAATGCAAATATTTAAATGTAAATATGTACATATGTAAATGTAAACATGTACAAATATAAATATTTAAAAATCATTTGAATAACATTGTGATGTTTAAAGAGCTCTTTGAAAATATGAATGTGCTTCATCCACATAATGACTTATGTTGTCATTAAAAATATGTGTACTACTTTACTAATTGAGGAAATTATCAGAGAGCATATGTAAATTTAATAAAGCAGTATAAAAGGCTTTAAATACAAAATGACTCCAATTTTGTAAATGATATATGATGTCTATATATTTATTCAATTAAAAACATTGGAAGGAAATATACTCAAATACTAATAGTTGTTATCTCCCAGTGGTGATTTTTATTTTTCTCCTTACATATTTTATGTGTAAGTATGTAACATTTGTCTAATTACAAGTTAAAATTAAGCTTCATTAAAATAATACATTTCTGATGAGACCTACACCATTGTAACTACCATGTTTTATATTGCTATGCAAAGTAACGAAAAAAATTCAAGTAACATAAAAATTGTATATATTAGCCACTTCTAGAAATTAATTGAGTAAGCTCTAAAATAAATATCCAAATTGGTCATATGAAGACAGGAAAAAGACCAGCGGTTGCTCATGGTTGAGGAAGAGGGTGAATGAGTAGGTGGGCACAGAGGATTTTTAGGGCAGTGAAAATGCTCTGAATAAACATCATTATACATTTGCTGAAACCTATCACATGTATAACAACAAGAGTGAACTGTAGTGTAATAGCTATGGATTTTTGGTGACTATGCTGTGTCCAGGTAAGTTCTTCAATTGAAAGAAATGTACCACTCTGGAGGGGGATGTTGATCATGAGGAGGCTATTGTGTGGGGATGTGGGGGTATGGAGAGTATATGGGAAATTTCTGTACTTTCCCTTCAATTTTGCTATGAACCTAAAGCTTCTTTTAAAAAAAAAAAAAGAAGTCTAATTTAAACTGTAAAATAAGTAATAAAGTAACTTTAAAAAGTTACTCATTGACCCAACCATATAAACTTCTTCAGTGTATAACTGGGAAATTACTGAAGGAGTTATTCTTATCCATTGAAGTTCACACGTTTCGTTACTAACCTTGTGAAATTTTTTGTTAGAGACTTTCTGCCCTACCAAAAATACACACATACTAACCTATACACCAGCACAGCTTACACTTCTGAGCGTTTATAGACCCTATGAAAATTGTTCGTGGACCTGCAGTTTCTCCTTCCAAAAGAAAGAAATAGTAATATGTATTCTATGATACTAATTGTGGAGTCACTTATGGTAGTGAATAAATTGAAGCAATTTGAACTTCAATTAATAATAAAATGTTTAAAGAAGTCATAACATACGAACAAACTGGAATTTATGTAGCCTCTAAATTAAATGTTTACAAAGACAATGTATTACCATGGGACAGTATGATATATTATTTTTTTAATTATAATGCAACATAGTAGGAAAATAACAGTGAAATATGCACATATGTGGAAAATGAGAAGAAATTTTACAAAAACACTGTTGAGTATGGTCTTAGCATTGTTGAATTCATGCTGATCATTTTCTTATTTTTCACACTTTCAGTGACATTAATTTTAAAGATGAAAAAAAGCAAAGCAGAAAGAAAATCCATTAACTCTATCTGTTGTGCAAATGTTCATGGCATCAGGTATCTGTCTCTACTTTCTAATTGGAGACAGGTCCTCAGGGTAATGCTTCATTCATTTTTTCAGCTGGAATGAATGGAGTTTGCAAGACAAGCTACCTTATTACTGAAGGTCAAGCTACTATGGTACACCTTTCAGTTTAGATTTTTGATCCAAGGAACACTGCAACTTCTTCTTCTTTTTTAAATTTTTTTAACTTACTTGTGTTTTTACTGATGAAATTATACAATGACTGGATTTTGCTTCAAAAATAATACTGCAAGAAAAAAAAAGTGGAAGATGACCCATAGAAACAAAGCTGGTTATATAGTGATAGAACCTGGCTTGTCTTGTGGGTAAGGGGGCTTTGTGTTAATTACTAACTTACTGCCATAGACTCATCTCAGATGCTAGGAGTACCTGGATCTCTAGTTCCCTAAGGCATTCCTAGGGAGCTTGTTCTTTCCTGTACTGCAGATCCATATATCTATGTCACACATTTTAATTTTCAGAATGTGTTGACATCTGTCTCCATATTTAATTCAGTAGCTTCATCTATGTTCAGCTTAAAATATGGAGCATTTGGTGAAAACTGTCAATAAGAAAAGAAGAATGCATTAGTAGATAATGATTTTGTTCTACAGATCTGTATAATTTTTCCCATTTTAAACAGAGATTTTCATAAATTTTGTGACAAGTTTGAAGAAGTTCCAAAGGTGGAGACTTTACTATATTTAAATGTTTGAGCTCAGTAGGTATAATTAATGCCCAATGGAAATACTGAAGTATGAACTATTATTATAGAAAGAGTTTGGTCTATAGAGAATTATTTTTAAAAAGCTCCACCTTATTTTGCAAACCATTTACCTAATAATTCTTTACATTATTTTAACCTTAGATTTTAGTTATTAGTATTTTATGTGAAGCCTTCAAAAATGTTGCTATTGATTATTTTTTATTCATGTTTAAAAGATCACTTTATTTATTGCTTTGTTCTTTTACATAAATTAATTTTTATCTTTATTTCTTACAAAATAGAAAATGTAAAAAAACAATAAGAAAGTTGAAAAGTCTGTTAATAATATTTGGAAAATTAAAGAACCCTAGGCTATGTCTGTATATGAGAAAATACTGGCTAAAGTCATGAACCTTATTATCACTTACATTGGAAACAATACAAGTTTAATTCTCCCCTACCAGAACTCAAAAGAACAAAGCTATTTTCCTCTACAAAATCACATTAGTCTCTCATTTTGGCTCGATATTCTCTTTAATAAACAAGAAGATAAAAGTAACATTCAGTAAAACCCAACCTAAGGGATCTGAGTGTTCAGGTTCATCAAAGACTACTGAGAAGATGCACCAGGAAAATAGACAAGGATTCCCTCCACAGATGAAAACTTACATGAAAAAGTCAATATTATCATTAAGTTGATTAGTAATATTGTAATTTTTAATAAGAAATGTGATATATTTCCGTGAAATGCAGTGTCACATAATGTAACCAAACTTTCGTGGGATGCCAAGGGACAAACAGTATTATTTCCCGTAGCCTTCATATCTACTCCAGAGTGAAGTATAGCATTTTCAAATACTTTCTTGGAAGGGGAAACATATCACTCCTTAAGATAAAATTATTATCACAGGCACAAGAGATTTTTTTCTGTTTTAAAACAAACATTGGTGGGGGGTCTGGGTGGCTCAGTGGGTTAAGCCTCTGCCTTCGGCTCTGGTCATGATCTCAGGGTCCTGGGATCAAGCCCCACATCGCATCCGGCTCTCTGCTCAGCAGGGAGCCTACTTCCCCTCTCTCTCTCTGCCTGCCACTCTGCCTACTTGTGATCTCTCTCTCTCTCTTCAAATAAATAAAATCTTTAAAAAAATTTTTTTAAATGACTGAAGATATTCTGCTGACCATTTTGTATATATTCTTTTCTGTGTGACTTCCTTTCTTTATTTAAAATATGGACAAATGAGTTAATAACATGTATGAATTATGAACAACTAGGGAATTCATTTTTCACTGTGTACAATTGCATACTTGAAAAATAAGAGGGCATCAAGGTATTTTCCTCGGATTATCTTTAAGATAGTGGCCACTGGTAAATGTGTGGAGATTTTAAGGTAAGTAGTATAATTTTCCATTTATTCCAGTTTGAACAAATGTGTCTAATCTCCAGACTTCTTTTTTTTTTTTTTGATAGACAGGATTCAAAAGAAGGCTGTATAGAACCTTCTATACATGTAACCTTAGAAGAGAATCACTGTATTTTCTGCTGTCTGCATTTCATATGAAACATATCTGAATCCAAGGTCATCCACATAATGAGACATTGGACACATTTGGGTGAGCTATAAGAGAAAATTCTAAGAAAAAGGAGGACAACATTGAATCTTAACATGCTGTGTGTGTGTGTGTATAAGACCTTCAACTTTCGGAAAGGACAATATCGAATATCAATGTAAAGTGGAACAAGGCTGTGAATGGTTCATCAGACCTCTAAAGACAACAAAAAGTTTTTAAAAATCTGCATTTTTTCTATTTTGACTTTGTAAACAACTACATGGAATCCATAGAGCTTTAAAAACACAACACAAGTTAATGAGATTTACTGTTTTGATTTACCTATTTTAACATTCTGCATTGGTATATTGAAGACTAAAGACTTCAGACTTTGGGATCTTGATGAAGAAAAATTATATGGAAGAATTAGTGCTACCTGGATGGTACTGGAAGAGTAAATTGATATGACTTGTCAGAAACAGCAATTAAAACCAAAATTAAGTAAGTGAACTCTGCAATTTTTTGTCAATTGTGCCCCCCTCCACTCCAGAACAGGATTGTTTCCAACTAAAATGTGAAAGTGTCCCCAGAGACTTTATTCATTATTAGTTGGAGGGTTTGTGTTAAGGAGTTTGATGTGCAAAATAATTGAGACTATCAAGAAATATCCAATGTATCCAGTAAGAGTATGTCATTGCTTCTGTGAGAGAACATCTTCAAGGTATCAGGCCTTCTCAGAAGAACTCCCTACTCTGGCTTTGATAAAGATTCACAAAGGATACACTTAAAAAAAAATCCACAGCAAATTTTAATCCAAAATCTGGGGCAAATTTTGATGCTCAAGCTTTGAAGTTAGGTATTTTCTTTGCTATCCTTTATTGTTTATTACCTGTCCTAGGTAAATTTACTTTAAAAATGACAAAAGTGATCCTATTTCTCTATGGAAATGGAATATTGTAAGTGTAATATATATATGATATACAGGTTTCAATAATTGTTGAGTTTTACAAGACATAGCTACTAACTTTCCAAGGGGTCATGAAACGATTGGATGACAAATGACCAGGTAAAGTCTGAATTAGAATGATCAGATAACAGGCTATTTATTATTCAGTTTGGAAGGAAAGAGAAGATGAACTTGATCATCCTCCTTATTTGACAGATGGGGTCATTAAACTACTAATATGTATAAGAAGGTCACGAGCTTTCACAAAGATGACTCTCAACATGAATTGTTTGCTATTACACAATTAATTATTTCATAGGCAACAATACCCATGCAATCAATGTTTATGAAAAAAAGTTTCCAAAATACTAGAAGCCTGTTCTCTATTTTATCAGGATGGTGTGTGGTCACCTCTACTATCACCTGTACATTTTCACTGGGGTATCAAATATTAACATGTAATATCCTCCCCTCCCCAGTCTGCCTTGACCTCTATTCCTCACTAGAGCCCATGTGCACTTGAAGCCAAAGCTACCTGTATAGGAACCTTTGGGAAAACTTGTATCTATATTTCCAGAAAATATATTTGATACCATTGTACGCTATAGGGACAGCAATCATATACATCCATAGTTTAACCTTTACTTCTAAGAGATAATCTAGCAGAGATTTTATTCCAGGGTCTAGTAAATTCTCCAACCCAAGGATTTCTGCTTACCTAAGAAAAGGAAAGAACTGAAAAAAAACCCTTGTGTTATCTAAACATTGTCAGTTTGACTGGTCTGTAAATGATTTGATTTCACTGGCATTAACTTTAATTTTTTCAAATTAAGCAAAAATAAAGCTAACAAAATAATTAACCCCCTAAATTTAATATACATACACATCATATATGTGTGTGTGTGTGTGTGTGTGTGTATGCTTAGATATGTATACATGTGTATGTGTGTGGAGTCACAGTAGGAAACAGGTAGTTATAAGAAAACAAAATGGATCTTAAGGAATGAATTTCTTCCTTTACCCTCACTATTTCTTTAAAAGGGAAAGAAAAAATAAAAAAGGACGAGATAAAGCTTATTTAAAGGCATCATTCCCCACAACATTCTATTCTCAATTTTAGATGCTTCCCGCCCAGAAACATTGTGCTGATCTTTCCTGGATGAAGACTGAATTTCTGAAGACTAAGGTATAAACACAGTAGAGATATGCTATCATCAAATACACTGTACTGAATCTATACAATCGAATAATAATAAAAAAGTATTCTTTATATATAAAATGTTTCCCGGATACCAAAAGATCAAATAAAAATCCCACCCCTCTTGCTGTGTTCCCAAGTATAGTATATACTCGTTTCGGAAATGGTTCACAGCACTTGTCTCAGGGCAATATTTTCTGGCTTACAGGGCTGGGATCAAAGGAACCAGCATCTCCCCTCACTTAGGGAGCCATGGTTTCCTATAGCACCATAGAGCAGATGGGTGTGCGTCACTGCCTCATACATCAAGCGTATTCTGGTGGAGACCTGGTTATTGACAGCCTTCGCCATGGTCGCCAGAGGCCTCACTTACATTTTAACTGTCATTCAACCTGGAAGCCAATGGGCATTCTCTCAAAGTCAGCTTGGTTCTACTTTTCTCTTTTTGGTAGGTCTGATATCTTCTTATCATCAAAAGAGATTGTGAAGTCTTAAAACCAGCACTTTTCCTCCTCCAGAAGTCCTTGCTATTGCTACTTAGAAATGATGTGAAATATTGAAGATGTGATAAATTTAGAAATTTTTAGATCATAGCAAGGTAGATATTGGATTAGAGTATAAAACATAGAGCATTTAATAAGGTACATGGGAAAACCAGAAAGAAAATTTGGATGCCAATTCTCCAACATCATTTCTATTTTGCAGTAGCATAAAATTTGTCATACACTTTGAACAACAGTGTTCCATGGCCACTTAGAATAATATATGCCTTGTATATAAAAAAACTAATTAGAAAATGATTCAGAGTAAAAAACTCATGAGTGACATTCATTCTTCAGTAAATGACTAATATGCAACTTACTTAGTTACAAATCTCCAAATATCTATTCCCATAATAAAGACAAGGAAAATGAAACAAAATCAAAGGTGTCTTGTAGAAATAAGCACCTCTCTGTTAGGCACATGAGCTTGAAGGACAAGGTACCAATGTCTCTGGGGTTTGCCATGTTAGATCAACTTTGAAAGTCTTGACACTAGGAACGCTTGTCAGCTGGTGCCCAAACATGTGCCTTTTGAGCTTGGGCCCTTTTCAGAGGAGAGCTTCATATTCCAAAATGAGAAAAATGGCCACTGAAATAACCGTTAATATTTTTTTCTTTAAGGAATATTTTGTCTTGATTATCAATTAGGAAGTGCATACTGTATCTCTAAACTTTACATCAGACTGCCAGTGGGTGCATCTGATATTAAGGCTCTTCATGACGCACCAGAGTGTTTATAATCACAGAATATATTGTTCTACCTTAAGAAAAAAACAAAGTGGGGATTGGATTAGTACTTGTTTGATGGATAATATTTAATCTTTTCAGTGTGAATTATGTATTAAAGTAATTGCTATGAGTCACCTAATTATCACCTCCTAATTAGGTGAAATCTGTACGAATCTTTTAGGTATGCCACAGATAACTTTTTGATGAAAAACCCAAGAAACAAGGTCGACTTCAACAGATCTGTGAGGTCTTCCAGGTAATGTTGGATAATACTGATAAATTTCAACACAGTAACATATTGGATATGCAAGTCACGGGGGTCATAGATCCTTGTCCCAAAGATACAATATTTTTAAGTGGGAGCCTAGATGGTTTAGACATTATAAGTTTGTGATAATCTTTTAAGAGTCTAACAATAGTACCTCTACATTCAAAATAATGTAAGTATAATAGGACAATTAATGAATACCAAAAGCCTTTTGTTAAGTAGAAAATGCATTTCTACCGAAGTGTTTTCAACATCTGAGACCTTAAGTTCCACTGAACAGTGCTGGTAAGAACACAGTGTTTGCCTTCCTCTGCGTGACATTATGTCTACTAAAGAATGTCCTCAAAGAGCAATTTGTAATATATTTTTAACAGAAAAAAACTTAACCTCAGTAAGAATTGTATATTAAATATTTGATTCAGAAATAGTTAAATTTTCTTCCATTGTAATGTGAATCTTCCACAAGGAAATTTTAACCAAAGTCTTCCCAGACTGCAGTAAAAGAAATCTTTTATATACTTTCAAATACTGTGCCTTTTTATTTAAAACAGTGTAAACATAACAACTCAACACCACCAATAATTGGAAAAAGACTAGTTATGTGAACACTAATTTCCTTGAATGCCCCATGAAAATAAGGGTAAATAAAACAGACAAATCTTCAGGAGAAGTTTCAGTTCACCTTAGCAGTGGTAAAAATATTGCTTTATTCCAAATGAACATACAACACAATTTACTGTTCTTTTGGGGGCTTCCTGTGAACTGAAAAGTCTGGGCTTTGTGATTTCAACAATTTATTCTTTCCATATTAACCACAGAAGCCAATGTCTTGGTCCACAAATAGTAGACTTGCTACAAAATAAATAGTAATGAGGATGACGAGAAAGCAAAGGGTAACTGTCAATTTGATAATTGGCTTGTGTAAATCATTTAAGTATGCATAATTCAAAATAAACACACATCCTCAACTCGCCTTGTGGTACTGATATCATTAATGAGCCAATAGTTATTCCTCTCAAAAGTATTCACACCAGAAAATGATCTTGACGTTGTCAAGAGTTTTATAGGATCCCGCCATGCAAGTGACCTTGATTTAAGAACTTACGAACTGAACTTGATACTTAATGGATAAATTTAAAGTGAACAGATCTGAGAGGGAAATTTTTTTTCTGAATAATAAATTCCCTGATGTTTCAGAACAAATTTTAGCAAGCTTAATATGCACACACATGCACACACATACACACAATGAACACATGTGCATACAGCATACCTGTGCTCGAGTGAGCAAACCCATACCCACACACGGGTGTGCGCACGCATGCGCACACACACATACACACACAGGCACACACGCACACACACTGAGAAAGGCTCCTTTGGAGCCCCTACACAATCTCAAAGAAAAACACTTCTACTCGCATGATTTTAGTAACACGACATTGTGAATTTTCTCATCTCTTTTTCTATAATAATTTCCTTCACACCTCCCTCTGAGATTCTGTGCCTTCAAATTTCAGAGGGAGCGGCACGTCAAGAGTAGCTAAGATTGCCCCAGATTACGCCTTCTATCTCCCGCCCTCCCTCTTCCAGAGTCTTTGTGCCATTCTTCAAAAATGAAAGAGAAAACACTACATTGGTTGACATGACATAACCTGTGAGGAGGCTGTCGAGTGAAGAGAAATTTAGGGGTTGGGACCTGCAAGCCAAATGCAAGGGCCACCTGCTCATTGGCACGTCCGCCCTCAGGATACAGCTTGTCTCTTTGAAACCGGGGAACTGCCAGTGCTTTTTTTATGAGGACACTGGTGCGGTGGGGCTGAGGGTCTGAATCACCCACATCTACTAAGAGCCAAAAGAGGCCCCGGTGTTGGGACTAACTGAAAACGTATTCACAATTCTACCCAAAGCTTTAGTTGTAAGCTTTATCCCTCCTGAAACGTTTCTTTCCCTTTAAAAAAATATTTTGTTAAAAAACAGTATGATATGAGGGCGATAGACTATTTGGTTTCTTCTAAGTAGATGCTCTTAAATTAATGCATATAAATAATTTGTATTTAATTTCCTCTCTTTTCCTGTTGAGCAAAGCATAGAACACACCGATTCCTCCAGCTCCAGTCACTTGGTCAACGCGGAGTCTCTTTGTATTTCATTTCTTAAGACAAACTGTGCCTCTCGTTCTGATTTGGCCGTGGGACTCAGGGGGAGAAAGGCTGTGTTTTCACTTGCACTGTCCTCGGTTTCTACACTGGCCAGTTCGTAGTCCTCTGACCGCCTGGCGTCGCTCAGAATTCGGATCTGCTCCTGGACAGTTTCTAGCAATATTTTCACTTCTTGTTGTTCTGCTATAAGACAATCGCTGACTGGAATACTCACATTGACAATGTCAGCAGAGTAGGAGTTTTTGTACCATTTGATGCTTTTGACTTCAGAAATCCCTGGCATTTGCATGCAGGTGTCTTCTAGACCCACTGAAGGGATGATGGGCACGGAACTGGCCCGCGCGGATGAATATCCCATCAGGTCCTTTTGATCCAAGCTATTAAAATAGGAATTTGTCTCTCTTGAAGGCAGTTGCATATTTATGGATGCATTTTGTTGGGTTTTTAAACCACTGGAGGAATACCTGAAAGAGAAACGCGGTGTTACATATCCTGCTTTCCGCCGTGCTTCCTTAGAGCAATATTCAGTCAACAAAGCACTTCCACATGCACCATCTCACTGAATTCTCACAGCAACCCCATGAGACGGATAATATGCTCCCAGTTAAACAGAGAAGTAAACTGAAGCTCAGAGAGGTGAAGTGACTTGCCCAAGGTCACACAGAAAAATAAGTGACAGACTGAGACTCAAACCCAGATCTTCTTACTTGAAGTCCAGGGATCTTTCAACACACCACAGCTGTATAGGCAGGTGGGGTATAGTCTTCCTGACCTCTATCCTAGAATACAAAGTAAATGGGGATTGAGCAGGTAAGTGTGGCCTTTCCATAGTGACAAACAGGAAACCCATAACGGCATTACTCCACTCCATCCATGTGACCACCCTCTCAGCCCGGGTTTAGTCTGTAGACTCGCGGCCACACTAGCTGGGGGCGATCAGGAAGCCCGGCCTGGAAGCATCATTGTACTATCGTCCTGCGTGTTTCTGTTTCACATTGAGTTTAGGGGACCCAGGTCCAATTATCATTGGCTCTCAACTCTGTAGAAACTGCCTCACCTCCAGACAGCTGAGCCTACAAATGGGAATGGAGGCATACATTTGCTTTCTGGGGATGAGTGTGAAGTGAGGTCCATTGAGCCTCTACCAATATAGCAACTTTCCTCACATGGTTTCTGGAGCCAAGTAAGGTACTTCACTGGTGCACGGCAGTAGCTTGTCAAGAATGCCAACATGCCATTCCAAGTCATTTGAATATGCCAGGAACTGGCTAGCCCTCTTATTGCCTGTTCAGAGCTGGTGAATTTTCCTGTGCCAGAGAGTGGGGCAGGTATGTTGTGGATTCACAGAAATGTGGCTTGGGATCCTGAACAGTAATCTCTATTCTCTGTTATTTGTCTTTAACTTAAATGTGAAATGAAACGTTAACATTTAAGCATAATCTAAATATAGCCACCCTCCATATAATAGGTCTTATTCCCCTTGTCTTGCATTACGATGTAAATAACAATCATGTTTATAAATGGAAAGAATAATTGCAGGGAAGTGTCTTGCATACTAAATAGAAGTCTTTATAGCAAGGATGCAATCAGAGCAATTTAGGGGTCTGTCTTTCCACCACACGGGGAGAAAAGACGAGGATCCAGTGGAGGTGTCTCTGTAGCTCCATTCTCTCTTACTGTGCCTAGTACAGAGTTGGCAATCAATAAATCCTGATCAAGGGGATGCATGAATACAGGAACGAATTTTCAAGGTAAATGCTCCCTTTATATCCCAGTTAATGTCCATTTCAAACATAATAACAGCTGACATTTGCAAAATGTTTTTTAAAAGCATGCTCAAGTCTAATTACGTCATTTAATTTTTTAGAAACCTGTGGCTTATTTATTATTATTACCATGCAATGGGTAAATAAGCTAGATTAAGGGGCACTCACTATCTGAGCTTAGTGATTTAAGAAGAAAAGTCATCAAATTATATATCAAATTATACCTTTGGTAGGCAGCAGAGGAACAAGTTAATCCCGAATTGTCTGATTGTAACTCTTCTTATTAAAGCCATAAATGAGTGGGCATCCCAAGGTGCAATAGAATACCTTTTTAGAGATGTATAATATTTTTTACAATTATATTCTAATTGTATGGTCATGTAAAGGGAAATTCCCTGGGCAATCATATGCCTTTCACTTAAGTGTTAATCTGGTTGAAAATCTGACCCGGTAGTTTCTGATCACTGACTTAATTTCAACAAGAAAAAAGGGGACAGATGTCATCCTGCTAGCATCGCTAATAAGCATGAGGATAGAGGATGTTTGCTTATCACATTCACCAATGGCACAGAGCCAAGAAATATAATTGGGATAAAACTGTATTCCACATAGATACCTTCTGGGTGTATCAGTGGGTAGAATCTAACAGGTTGAAATGTGATGATGACAGGTGCAAATTCTTAGAACAGCATCTAAACATGCCTTGTAAAACTGTTGGGTAAAAGCATAAATCTCTCAGAGGACTTAGTAAATTGCAGCCTCCTGACCACATTGGCACGACAATGTAGTAATCAAAGGTAATTCAAACCAAACTTGGGGAAGTCTTCATATTGATGGAGTTGGGTGAGAAAGAGGAATGCCACTTAGCTTAGGAGTCACCTTGCAAGGCAGGTATGGGACATGTGGCTGGCAGTAACTGAAATCTAGAACGTCCATCACGTGGAGAGGACTTTGAACAATTAGAACTCTCCGAAAATGTAATTTTTGTTTTCTGTCACTTAATGGCATTAAGTCCCAAGGCCATTACAAGTTCTGCTGGCTTGGACAAATGGCAGCCCCACTTACATGTTTTCATTAATTAAAACATGGGAATACTGATCTAGGGGGACTCCTCTGGTGACTGACTGGAGTCATGCCTCTCCAGTATTCAGCCAGAGTCCTCTCTTCCTTCTCAGAGTTGCTACGAGGGTCCCAGCCAGCACTGGTATTCGAGTAGAAGCTATATACTATTCTCCAGAAGTTCAAGCGGGAGCTAAATTTCTAATATGGCTCTAGATTAGAAGACACTTCAGAGTTCTGTGTTCCTCAAGAGCCACTAACTCTTCCACAAGCTTGATCCATACGCTGTCATGCCTTGACTACAAAATACCAGTTTGAACTGCCCTTCCCCTGATCCCTCACCAAAGAAAGTGCAAGTGTGTCTCATTTGTCACTAGGGGAGTCAAAGCATCCTTCTAAAGAGGAGAAATTCCAAGTTAGTCACTTGATTTGGTTCCCAGGCATTCAGGGGTCCAGCCAAGGAGTTTGTGTCTCTGCACAGGCCTCCAAGCCTCCGTTCCTGGTATTTGTGGCATTGAAATCAACTGACTAAATTGAAGAGAGCCATTTTCCCCTCCGAAGCCATACACTTAGCTGTTTCCCTTACATATCATCATCCATGAATGTGATTTTCTTCATATTTCTTTCCTGATTTAGTGGTTCATTTAGTCAGAAAGGCCAGTATTCAATCTCAGTCCTTTTACATGGCATATGCCACCTCAAGTTAGCCATTGCAACTCTGCCATCCTTAGTGTGTTCATTTTATAAATTCCTAAAGGATCACTTACACCTGTACAGTTGCTAGATAAATGAGATGGGTATTCAGTACGTTTGGATCCCTTCTGCTTTGAAGGTAGCCATCTAGTTCTGTGATTCCATTTCTTTCTGGCTAGCATATGAATACATAAGTTTGATTTGCCTGACAAAACCTAGTTCAGAGCTCTGTGAGCCATTGCCATGGTTGTCCCAGGTCCCTCAGTCAGGGGGAAAAGCTCCTGAAGAATCTCCTCTCCATCTCATTCCTTCATCAAGAGCTCTCTAAGATATGTGCCGGGTTCAAGCTGGGCTACCGTAAGTGCCAAGGAAAGAAGCCATATACACCAGGAGCCTAACTAGCAGAGCGCGCCCACACCCCAGATAAACAAGCAGCAGATGGCTGATAGCTCTTGTAAATTCATTCACTCCCCCTCCGGGTTAGGGCCAGATTTGAAGAGGGCCTTTAGCTGTGAAATTCTATTACCAATCCCATTTCCAGTCCGGAGAGACGGTCAGTCCCCCAGGAGTGGAAAATAGCTGTTTTCAAGAACTGAGAATGAGATTGCTCCTTGAGATTCATTGTGCTGAGCACACAGTGACTTAGAGTCACCATTTATCAACATTGGGTGCATATCACACACAGGAAAATACACGTGGCCAGCCAGCTGGAGAGAATATTCCAAACCCAATGATGATTGAACCAAAACAAAACTACCACTATGCAGACAATAAGTGTAAGTCTCCCAGGAGGTAAAAGACAAAACAGTGCCTGAACATTCATGGAAATCTCTGAGCCTCTGAATATTTGTTTATGTAGGGTTCAAGCCTATATGCCTGGCAAGGGCTCCGAGCATCCTTATACCTGGGACCTATGGGATGATAGCCCATATCGGCACCCAGTGAAAAGAAAGACAGTACGGGCTGGTTCTCTAACCATCTACAAAATCTCTGAACTTGATTTCCCCTCACCCCATATATGTGTTCCCAAGTAACAGACATTATTAGTGATTTAAGAATCACTATCTGAGCTTAGTGATTTAAGAAGAAAAGTCATGATGAAACAAGATTAATTATAATTAGGGGCTAAGTGGAAGCCCCTTTTCTAGATCTAAGGCAAAGAGAAATGCAAACTGCTTCTTGACTTGCATTATACGTTTTGGACAACTTGGCTCTTATGTTGAATTTGCAAACTGTCACCCTAGGTCTATCCCGAAGGTATACACAGTTCATTTGGGATTGCTTCAAAATTACAAATGTCTTTCTGAAGAAATCTGTTGCTGGGTTTTGTCAGGGCGTGGCTATATGCATATCTTGCCAGAAACAAAAGGAAAAGGTAAGGCTCTGTGATGTATGTCTCCTACCTGCTTTGGCTCTCAGTTTGATACAGTCTGGAAAGATTCATCCAGGCCAAAGCAGAATAAAAGCCGGGCCTGCCTTACCCAAAGTGATAAAAACCAAATTCAACAAGAACCTGGCTTGACTAAGGGAGTTGATTCCTGATATTTCTGGAATAAACCCTGATTGCATTGCTCTTGAAATTAATAGCTCTCTAATAGTTCCTTGACAATAAGTGCCAGACCTACTCTGCTTACTATGCGTCAGGTACAAGCCCTTTTATACATGTAATTTTTAAAAATCTGCCCCAAAACCCTGAGGAAGCTGGTATTATTTTGCCGATTCTGTACATGAGAAAACTTAAGTTCATAAGATAAAATTTTTTTCAAAGATGCGATTTAAACTCCAGTCAGTTTAAGGAAGGGCTACCATGTTTGGGAGATTTATGCCAATTAGGTAAACTGGGGCTAAAATTCATCCTATTCTACTCACCATGCCGTGAGCCCTGTGAGGGTCTGCATCCACTCGTAAGAAAGGGCACCTTTTGCAGCCCTGGTGTGCAAAGCCCATCTTTCCACACCTATACCACAAATGAACCTAGACATCTGAGTTCAGCAAATTGTACTTTGACAATATGCTGTCTACACTGACGGAGACAGTTTCAAGAACACTCTGGACAGAAGTAGACACTACATATAAATACATTACAGGTTACTGTTGAGGGTAGTGCCCACAATATTGATTAGAGAATTGAGTAATTGTTTTTCAAACTTAAGAATGAAGGAACACATTAGTCCTCCTAAGAAATCTCTCTTTTTCTTTTAAATCAAAGATGCATCCCCAGTTGTTTTAGCAACTATATAATATACTGCCTAGATAACTATACACTGAGCTTGCTCCCTAGTTTTATTTTTCTGTCTCACATTTCCCTAATATCTATTTTCATTGTACCTATTCTTTTTAGTTTATCTTTTGTGGAACAAAGATCGAAGTGAGCATAAATAGACTATTAATGACAAAAATCAATGAAGAAAACCCTAAGGAACATAATAACTCAATGTAAAGTTTGAGCATTCATGACACCCTCCCTAAATTCCATTGTTTTTAAGACCTACCCTTGACAAGGTATCGTATCCTGGTCTGGGATCCTTGAGTCCTCAAGTTGCTGATATGCTGGTCCCACGATGCCGCCCAGCCTACTTCTGGGTGAGGGGGGTGTTCTCCTGAAGGCATTCCTATGGAGCATACCACTCCTTTGCCCTGGGCTGCAGCAAGAGGAGAGATTCCTGCTGGGATGAAAGGAAACGAACAGATTGATCCTAGCAAGAACCTTATATATGGCTGCTCAAACTTCTCAAATGCTGCTCTTCACTCCAGACACTCACAGTTCTAGATTAGGCTCTCCAACCATGACTGCTAGCTAGGAGGAGACCAGAAGTTGTTGAATCCATTAACCCTTGCAGGAACAAAGTGAAGTTCTCACATTTCTGGCTTTCTAGTTTGCAGCACAGTGGACCAAAACAATCTCAGCTTTCCAGCCAAAGATAAGAGGTGGGCTTAAGGAATTCTCAAGCTCCTGATTCTCAGCTACCCTCATTATCCAGGATATAGTGGCTATCTAATAAAAATAAAAATGGCTTTGTTACTAGATACTGACAAAAACCAAACACAGGAACTCTGAAGGGATTCACGGGGAAAAGTTCACCGTGTTAGTTGTAGAATAAATAAGCCTCCTTTGAGTTGGCATTCTCTCCCTAACATATGTGCTAAATTCCCAGTTCACGACCTCAAATTTTCATCAATCTTGAGAAACGAAATTGTTTTCTTTTGAATTTGCTTTTAATAAACATCTGATTATATGTTTTCCTTGACTCATACATCCAAATACCCAAATAACCTTATGTGTTTAGATGCCATCACAGGCAAAAGGCATACGTGGGATGTATCTTAGGTGAGATTGAGATTCCTACATAGATCATGCTAACCAAAAGAGCTGGGCTTTTTATAAAAATCAGTTGCTGATTTGACTTGTTACCCATTCCATGTCCATTTCCATCTCCACCTCACTGAATGTACCCTGCAGCCATGAGGACTGGTAAGAACTCTGTTCCTATGTAGACAGTCCATGCGATGCCAGTTTATGTGGTCAGACTTGTTCTGCGGTGTTCAGATAACAAGTGAAGTTAGAATCTTTTGCTATAGCTTCATTTTACCCTAAAAATACCAATAAAGCCATATAGAGAAGGATGGAAACCATTTTCAAAATTTCAGCAAACTTACCAAGTTCTAAAAGGACCAGTCTCCCAAAGTAATTTAACCCATGTCACTATATTATCTGGACTTCTGGAACTTTCCCTCGTGGCAACACTAGTGTTATTTCTACTTAGTAGTTACAATGAAAAATAAAGCAAAACAAAACAAAACCTCAAATATTATTTAAGATCAGAATTTGAGAACCTGACATTTGAGTAGACACTTTCCTGGTTTTGGCAAAGTGAATGATCAGATTTTACCTTCTTCAAACAGTATGTCCTACCTTGCAGCATAGTATACCTTCATTCTTTATCATAATATTTCTTGTATGTTGGCAATATGGGGCCTCTAGGTGGGTCACCAAGGCCACAAGTATAAAGAGTTCTCATAGCTGTTGTTTTTTTTGTTTTGTTTTGTTTTGTTTTCCCATCCCTCTAGCTTCTACCTGTATTATCCAGGAGCTTTTATGGAGTCTGTGGGGTACTCAGGCTTTGGTGCTAGAAGTAGCTGCATCTGGGGATGCATCTCAGGTCTGTACATTACTCACAGCATGATACTGGGGTAAGTATTTCTACCAGAGCCCTGAACAAGAGAGATGATACTCTAATGTGGGTCACTTTGGAGATTTTATTATTTACAAAGGTGTCTTCATTGTTTGAGAAGGGGAAGAAAGCCAACATGGGGTACTACTGTATGTCCAGGCAAGTAACAAGGGGAAACTTTTCCTATCCTTGCAACTGAAGGGACAGGGGTGGGGGAGATTATGAGAATGGAGAGAGAAGGGGAGTTGTAAGGAAAGGACTACCTGGCAGGCAGTGTGGCCCCCGGAAGTGGGACGAGGGATAGAGCTGAGGCAAGCAGGGAGGAGGGCACAGAAAGTCCAGGACTTCGGTCTCCCCCCATCCTTCCATCTCCTGCCTGTGCTTTGAATTGACAGCAGACAAGAGAGCCTGCCGCTCTTTCAGTGTACATGGCAAGGCAGAGAAAAGTAAAAACTTAATATGGGGAGGAGAGGTGCCAAAGGAAGGTATTCAGATCATGCTTCAGTATCTTCATAGGACTACTTTAGGGCTAAAAGAGAGAGAGAGTATGCATGGAGCCTGACCGGGAATAGGGGCTCAGTGCAATGAGTTCCCCTGACTCCTCCTCCACACCTGACAACTTGAAGGCTCATGGTAATCACTGAAAACCCTGGTCTTAATTTCATTCTAAAAACCTCCCATATGTGCTGTCTCTAAGAGAGTTACATTGCTAAAATGTAATAAGTATGACATAACATAATAGATTTTTTCTTTAAAAAGCAAGAGGATTGTTTTCCCTTTGAACTAAACATGAGAAATAATGGCTTTGAATTAATAGCTTTGTTGTAATGAGTTACCCAAGTAAGTCATGTTTGCAGTGCAAAAAAAGGAAATTAATTATTCATAGCTAGCCAAACTGTCACAACAACAGAGTCTTCCAGTATGAACTAGTGACCCATCTGCAAAAACACTTCTACACCTACTGATCAATCAGCTATTCAAGCCTTCTAACCTTCATGGCATTCGGGAAGTTATGGAGCAGTTTGCAGGATATATAAATCAGTAACCAGGGTTATCAATCATGAAAACGCTTAAGTCTACTGCATGTTTTACAAAACAAAAGCCATGATATATTAAACTATAATTTCCAAAGTTCTAAAAGCACTTTATAAATCAACTCTTGCCTATCTATCAGGACACAATGTATGCCAACAAATACTGCAGTGTCATTGAACCAAACAAAAGGGAAGATCTCTGAAAAATGTTCTTATTTAATTTGTAAGTGGTTCCCAGGAACATAGGAGAAGCCAAATCTAAGAGGGGGGTATCTCAATGGACAAGGAATAGGGTAGGTATTTGCAGCTCAAATACATTAGAAATTGTCATTCTTTTTTATTTTAACTTTAAAACATTGATGGTATAATATAGTCCTAGAGTAATATTATATATAATTATTTTACTCGACTGGATGGAACACCACTTCAACATGTATTATAATCAGCAGGAGAAAATGCTGTTTTGGAGAAAATATCCATCTTATAAAAGGCTGGTAATTTTGGACTTATTTCCCTAATTAAAGAATTTCCATTAGATCCAGTGAACTCAAATGCTTTTTTAACAAGGAAATATCTATAAATGCCTCAAATGATATAACCCCAAACTGGCAGTTAATCACTAAAGCAGTAATCCAACAGCCAAGTGTATTTCAATTCCAACTTGAAAAAATTTAAACCATTAAAAAAAAAAAAAAACCAACTTATCAAACCTTTGGTATCTCAGTCTCTACTCATGTAGAATGTGGGAAAAAAAATCCCCAACCCATAATGAGGATTAGTATACAGAGATACTGAAAACCTCCCAGTAAATGTGGTCAGCATTAAGAAAATCCTTTTTTAGGGGACTCATTGAGAGTCAAGGAAGGTTTTCAAAACATTGCCTAGGTATATGAAAACCAACAATATTTATCTGTCATTGTTGGGGACAACTGGCTGTTTATATACAATGTTATATTCGTTTCAGAGATGCAATATAATGATTCTACGATGCTCGCCACATAAGTGACAACTATTATTTTGTACCTTCTCCTTTTTTGAAATTTTAATCCTTTCATATACATATATTTATTTATATTTATATTCACGTATTTAATTTTATAATATGGTCCTTCTCACTAAGAAAGGGAAGCTAAATCACTGCACAACGTCCACAAAGACTGAGGATATTACATTCAGATGCACATAAACAGAGCATCAGTCCCAAACTTTGGCACTTGGTTTAGAAAAAAGACTGCATTTTCGGAGTTTCAGATTTTTGTATATGAAACGCAGCATGTGATTAGAAGATGCTAAAAAACCTGCTTGGTCTCAGAATGTTAGGACATTTATAAGATAACCTTAATTTTTGGCTCTCTCCCCCAAAGAACCAATTTCTATGGGCAGCTTGGAAAAGAGTGCCACCCTATTCAAAACAGATCTTATAAACCCAAGGAGAAGACCTGCGAAGCTTCCTCCCCCTGAACAGTTTTCTTTGTGTTAGAACCATGTTGGAAGACCTGGAGCATGTCAGATCAGCTGCCTAGGGAAGAATTAGTCATTAAATTTGCAGACAGTGATAAGGCAGGCTAGGAAAAATCATGTTTTTAATGGTTTTTCAGAATGCAATTGTTTCATTCACTGGTCTGTGTCTGCAGCTTTGATGGGTGTTGTTAATAGTTCCTCCGGCTTCTTACAAGGGCATGGCTGCCTGCTGTTAGCTTTGGTTTACTTGCTGTGAGCTGCTTGAGTATCCACTCCTTAGAGAAATACATGGGAAGCAAAAACAATTGTTTCTCCTGAATCAAGTTGCCATTTATTGGCATGTGTTGTCCAACATTAGACACAGTATGAATGTGCCCATCCCACCATGTGTAGCTACCTGTACCTGTGGTGTTTGACAGACTGGCTTCCTCTGTCAGGAGAAGGGACCTCTGGGAATGACTGAGGGCTGGCAAAACTTGACTCCATCATTTTCTCCAATGCAGTCACAGGATGCCTTTCCGCCTTTGAATACTGTGGAAAACCACATGCACAGAGTTGAGCTGGAGAATGAGTTATGAGAGGCGGGCCTATACTACTGCAGCTAGATATCAGAAGTTACTGAACTGAACTTGCCAGTATTTTGTCCAATGGTCCCCTGATCAGGAGAATGATAGAGACATCATTAGCATCCCATTTCTCACACAGTGAGTATGGTCTCCATCCTCCCCCCACACTCTCTGCTCAGATAAGGTCCATCCACGAGCATTCTTCACTTTAGAATTTTAAGAATGTCTTCTCATTTCAATCTACACCCATGGCACACTGTGCCTGACAGGCAAAAACACAAGTATTTTTTATTCAATATACATTTTATACACACAAAAAATTAATTAGTAGTTGGATAACAAATAGCAGGGGTTCAATAAATAGTGACTGAATGAACCTTTGAACATTCTCAGAATTATAAGGATATTGATTCAGAGTACCTGCTCTCAGGTCTCCATCATTACCTCCTTCAGCCTTTGCCAAGTAATTACTGGACTTAATAAGAGAAATTTGTGGGCATTTCACTCTTTATACCTACTAAGTCTCGGTTTCATCTTTGACTGTGGTATCTTATAAGGCTCAGGAGCCTTTTGGAAAGGTCTATAGAGATGACACATTAAGAAAAACTTTGCCCCAAGGGAAATATCTATGCATGGCATCTCAACCAGGCAGCACATTGTCCACTTTAATCTTCCGGGGACACACAACTCTTGAACAGCAGCAAGTGCTAGCAGGTTTCTCTTCCAGAAACTCTGGATTAAAAACTACCCTGAGAAATGACAATTTTAGAATGCTAACCAAGCCAGAGAAAATTTTGAAATATTGATATTCATACTAATGTATGAACATGAATTTTACAGAACAATGAAGACAGATGTGCAATATACATATGAAAAGGTATACAACTGCATTCATTGTGAAGGGATAAAAATCAGAATAGAGAAAATTAAGTTTCAAGAAGCTCTAGTAAAGTTACAGATATAAGAAAATTAGAGTTAGTACTAATATGTTGAGGTATAAATGGCCAGTAAGTTCCAAAATGTTAAATATACACACTCTTTGATCCAGAATGTTACTTCTAGGACTTACCATCATCAATATGATTGTAAAAATTCAAAATAATGTCATCACTAGAATGTATCAGTGATACAATTTTTAATAACAAAACAGAAGATAAAAATAAATAGAAATATCCACAAATAAAAACTACACAAATATTGAAAAGAAGTATGTATAATATTGCATAAATAAGGAAAATGAAGTAAACAGATATACATATATTGCAAGTGTGTATATGTGTATATACATATATTTAGCTTTATGTATGCATATACACACATATATATAAATTTTGTATGTACATGTACCTACACATTTCTGTGTGTGCACTTGTGTGTTTCCCATGCAACCCCACAGGATGCAGATTAAAAGAAAAAACAATTAACTGGATGTTCTCTTTGCGGAAAAGTGTATCAATGGTTACAGGCTATTGAGATTAGGCAAAATGTCAAGGTTATGTAACACCTTAAGGTAGCAATCTCTACTCTTATCTTCTTAAGTATTTCCAAAATAAACCACATGGGGCAGTCATAACCATGTCTTCAAACACAATCTCAAGTCTACAAAATGGACTCAAAGAAGCAGGTCTTTTTGCAAAATTGACACAGAGAAAGAAAAAGAAGATAAGGAGATGATTTAGAAAAAGTGGCTATTTTTAATAACCCAAAACTACAAAGATCCAAAAAATGATGTAAATACCTTCATGTGTGCTTTTTATTTGATGAATTAAAGTTAATTACTACAACCCATCCATGGGAAAAGTGCATTGAATAAACATGTAACTGGAATAAAATCAACATTCTAACTTTCAATCGGAACTTCAGATTCTATTAATAGACCAACTAGGGATTTGTTTGTTTGTTAATCTAATAAATTGTTTCAGAAAACAAACTTGGATGCCTGGAATGCTCAGCTACAGGAACAAGTGAGATGATCTGGAGACATCTGTGGCAAATGGGAGGAGGTAAGCATGTGCTCCTACAGAGAGGTCTATGGGAACAACATCTGCTAGGTTTTTCTGGACCATCTATAATTTCTAGAGAAATCACTGAATCATTAAAAGTCAATAAGCCTTTTTTTTTTTAAGTAATGTATGTCAAATAGCCTAATTATGTGTTGGGGCCATTAGTTCAGAATCTGTGCTTTTGGTGGGGGGGGATACCAATCACTTTTTACTTTTATTTTAATTCTAGTGTAGTTAAAATAGTGTTATATTAGTTTCAGATGTGCAATATAATGATCTAACTGTTCCATGCATCAAGATATTGCGCTCTTAATCCCCATCATCATCATCATTTCATCTATTCCCTTACATACTTCCTCATTAGTAACCATCTGTTTGTTCTCTATAGTTAAGAGTCTGTTGTTTGGTTTATCTCTCTCTTTTTTTTTTCTTTGTTCATTTGTTTTATTTCTTAAATGCCACATTTGAGTGAAATTTTATGGTACTTGTCTTGCTGTGACTTATTTCATTTAGCATTATGCTCTCTAGCTCCATCCATGTTGTTGCAAATGGTAAGAGTTAATTCTGCCTTATGACTGAATAATAATCCTGTATATGTAAGTATCTATATTTCTATCTATCTCCATATCTATCTATCTCCCATATCTTCTTTATCCACTCATCTATCAATGGATGCTTAGGCTGCTTCCATAATTTGGTTATTGTAAATAATGCTGCAATCAACATATGAGGTGCATATAAACTTTGCTTCAAATGAGAGTTTTGATCCTGAAAGCTAAGATTTTGTTCAAAATCCTGGATAAAAATTTTGGGTAAAATCAACCTCTGTATTTTTTCTGGCTATTCGTAGTGTCTATAATAGATACTATGTTCTAAATCTTTTCTTTCAAAATGTTTTCATTGTTGTTATACAGTTGCTTTCAATTCTATTGTTTTGGTCAATTAACACAAATTTATTTTCAAATTGTCTTATTTTGGATTTTGCCTCTCTCTCACAAACTTTATAAGAATCATTTTCATTTCAGTGCCAGCATTTAACACGAGATTCAGGTTTAAGTTGCTGTATTCCTATCCAGGATTGACTGAGAAAAAAACAGACAAACAAAAGACACTAGTAGATTTTAAAGCCTTTGGCATCTATAGTCACAGCAAATATTGAATTAAACCCATTGCTAACCAGATTAACATAAAATCTACACTAAACATCTGTTTACTTTAGGATTACACAATGTATATCTCTACCTTTTAAAAAATTATAAGGCATTCTAGTATATATATCTCTATATTTTATATATATATATATATATATATATATAGAGAGAGAGAGAGAGAGACATAAAGTAAGAACCAAACCTGACTCAGATACCACAGAAAAGTTGGGATGATAGACATAGAATTTAAAATAAACACAAAATTTTAGTTCCTTTATTTCTCCAGAAAGGGATTTTATTTCTCCAGACAATTGAAATAAAAAAAGCTATTAATGAGATACAATAAAAAATGGAGGCTCTTACTGCAAGGATAAATGAACCAGAAGAGAGAATTAGTGATAAAGAACATGAAATGATGGAGAATAAAGAAGCTGAGAAAAAGAGAGATAAACAACTACTGGACAATGAGGGGAGAATTCGAGAGAATAAGTGATAACATAAGACAAAACAATATTAGAATTGGGATCCCAGAAGAGGGGCACAAGGTATACTGGATCAAATTATAATAGAGAACTTCCCTAATTTGGTGAGGTGAGCAAGTATCAAAATTCAGGAGGCACAGATAACCCACCTCAAAATTAAAAAAAAAAAAAAAATGAGGTCAACACCCCATCATCTAATAGAAAAACTTACAAGTCTCAGTGACAAAGAGAAAATCCTGAAAGCAGCTCAGGACAAGAGGTTTGTAACATACAATAGTAGAAATATTAGATTGGTGGCAGATCTATCCACAGAGACCTGACAGGCCAGAGAGGAGTGGCATGATATATTCAGAGCACCAAACAAGAAAAATATGCAGCCAAGAATACTATAACCAGCTAGGCTCCTACTGAAAATAGAAGGAGACAGAAAAAGCTTCCAGGACAAACAAAAACTAAAAGAATTTGGAAACACCAGAACAGTCCTGAAGGACATATTGAAAGGGGTCCTGTAAGCAAAGAGAGAGCCTAAAAGTAACAGACCAGAAAGGAACAGAGAAAATATATAGTAACTGTTACCTTACAGTAAATACAATGGCATGGAATTCATATCTTTCAGTAATTACCCTGAATGTAAATGGGCTAAATGCCCTAATCAAAGGGCATAGGGTATCAGAATGGATAAAAACAAAACAAAACAAAAACAAACAAACAAAAAAAACAAGACCTATTGATATGCTATCTACAAGAAACTCATTTCAGACCCAAAGATACCTCCAGATTAAAAGGGGGTGGAAAATATCTTACCATGCTAATGGACATCAGAAAAAGCTGGGGTGACAATCCTTGTATCAAATAAATTGTATTTTAAGCCAAAGACTATATGAGGAAGGACACTATATAATATTTAAAGGTTCTGTCCAACAGTAAGATCTAACCATTTAAAATATCTATGCCCCTAATGGGAGCAGCCAATTATATAAGCCAATTAATAACAAAAGGAACACATAGACAATAATACAGTAATAATAGGGGACTTTAACACCCCCCTCACTGAAATAGATCATCTAAGCAAAAGATCAACAAGGAAATAAAGGCTTTCAATGGCACACTGGACCAAATGGATGTATCAGATATATTCAGAACATTCCATCCCAAAACAACAGAATACACATTCTTCTCTAGTGCACATGGAACATTCTCCAGAGTAGATCACATACTGGGTCACAAATCAGGTCTCAGCTGGTACCAAAAGACTGGGATCATTCCCTGCATACTTTCAGACCACAATGCTCTGAAGCTAGAACTCAAACACAAGAGAAAAGTTGAAAGAACTCAAATATAGGGAGGCTAAAAAGTATCTTACTAAAGAATCAATGGGTCAACTGGAAAATTAAAGAAGAATTTAAAAAATTCCTGGAAACAAATGAAAATGAAAACACAACCGTTCAAAATCTTTGGGATACAGCAAAGGGGGTCTTGAGAGTAAAGTATATAGTGAAACAAGCCTTTCTCAAGAAAGTTCTCAAATACACAAACTAACCCTCCAACTAAAGGAGCTGAGAAAGAAAAGCAAATAAAACTTAAACCCAGCAGAAGAGAAATAATAAAGACCAGAGCAGAAATCAATGAAATAGAAACCAAAAGAATAGTATAACAGATCAAAGAAACTAGGAGCTGCTTCTTTGAAAGAATTAATAAGATTGATAAGCCCCTGGCCAGGCTTATTCAAAAGAAAAGAGAAAGGACCCAAACTTAATAAAATCATGAATGAAAGAGGAGTGGTTACAACCAACACCAAAGAAATACAAACAATTAGAAGAACTTATTGTGAACAAATATACACCAGCAAATTAGACAATCTGGAAGAAATGGATGCATTCCTAGAGAATAGTTTACCTAAAGGTAAACTACCAAAACTGAACCAGGAAGAAATAGAAAACTTGAACACACCCATAACCACTAAGGAGATTGAAGTAGTCATCAAAAATTGCCCAACAAAGAAGTGCTCAGGCCCAGACGGCTTCCCAAGAGAATTCTACCAAACATTTAAAGAAGAATTAATACCTGTTCTCCTGAAACGATTCCAAAGATGGAAATGAAAGGAAAACTTCCAAACTCATTTTATGAGGCCAGCATTACCTTGATCCCCAAACCAGACAAAGACCCCATGAAAAAGGAGAATTGCAGACTAATATCCTTGATGAACACAGATGCAAAAATTCTCACCAAAATACTAGCTAATAGGATCCAACAGTACATTAAAGGGATTATTCACCAGGACCAAGTGGGATTTATTCCTGGAGTGCAAGTTTGGTTCAACATCCACAAGTCAATCAATGAGATACAATACATTAATAAAAGAACAAGAACCATATGATACTCTCAATAGATGCTGGAAAATCATTTGACAACATACAGCACCGTTTCTTGATCAAAACTCTTCACAGTGGGTAGGGATAGGGGATACCTACACCTCAATATTATCAAAGCCATCTATGAAAAACCTAGAGCAAATATCATTCTCAGTGGGGAAAAACAGAGAGCTTTTCCCCTAAGGTCCAGAACACAGCAGGGCTGTCCTCTATCACCGCTGTTATTCAACCTAGTACTAGAAGTCCTAGCACAAAAAGAAATAAAAGGCATCCGAATCAGTGAAGAAGAAGTCACTCTTCATTTTTTGCAGATGATATGATACTTTATGTGGGAAACCCAAAAGACTGCACTCCAAAACTGTGAGAACTCATACAGAAATCCAGTAAAATGTCAGGGTATAAAATCATTGCACAGAAACCAGTTGCATTTCTATACACCAACAGCAAGACAGAAGAAAGAGAAATTAAGGAATTGATCTTATTTATAATTGCACCCCAGACCATTAGATACCTAGGAATAAATCCAATGAAAGAGGCACAGAATCTGTACTCAGAAAACCACAGAGTACACATGAAAGAAATTGAGGAAAACTTTACCAAGAAATGAAAAAATGTTCCATGCTCATGGATTGGTAGAACAAATATTGTGAAAATGTCTATGTTACCTATAGCAATCTATACATTTAATGCAATCCTTATCAAAATACCATCAACTTTCTTTAAAGAAATGGAACAAATAATACTAAAATTTATATGGAACCAGGAAAGACCCCAAATAGCCAGAGGAATGTTGAAAAAGAAAACCAAAGTTGGTGGCATCACAATTCCAGACTTCAAGCTCCATTACAAATCTGTCATCATCAAGACAATATAGTATTGGCACAAAAACAGACACATAGATCAATGGAACAGAATAGAGAGCCCAGCTCTGTGGTCAACTAATTTTTGACAAAGCAGAAAAGATCGTCCAATGGAAAAAAGTCTCTTCAACAAATGGTGTTGGGAAAATTGGACAGGCACATGCAGAAGAATGAAATGGACCATTTCCTTACACCACACACAAAAATAGACTCAAAATGGATGAAAGACGTCAATGTGAGACAGGAAGCCATCAAAATCCTTGAGAAGAACATAGGCAGCAACCTCTTTGACCTCAGCCACAGCAACTTTTTCCTAGAAAGATAGCCATAGACAAGTGAAGCAAGAGCAAAAATGAACTATTGGGACTTCATCAAGATCAAAAGCTTTTGCACAGCAAAGGAAGCAGTCAACAAAACCAAAAGAGAGCCAACAGAATGGGAGAAGATATTTGCAAATGACATATCAGATAAAAGGCTAGTATCCAAAATCTATAAAGAACTTATCAAACTCAATAGCCAAAAAAACAAATAAGCCAATCAAGACATGGGCAGAGTACCTGAACAGACATTTCTGCAAAGAAGACATCCAAATGGCCAACAGACACAGGAAAAAGTGCTCCACATCACTCAGCATCAGGGAAATACAAATCAAAAACCACTGTGAGAGGGCACCTGGGTGGCTCAGTGGGTTAAGCCACTGCCTTCGGCTCAGGTCATGATCTCAGGGTCCTGGCATTGAGTCCCGCATCGGGCTCTCTGCTCAGCAGGGAGCCTGCTTCCTCCTCTCTCTCTCTCTCTGCCTGCCTCTCTGCCTACTTGTGATCTCTCTCTGTCAAATAAATAAATAAAATCTTAAAAAAAAAAAAAAAAAAAACACCACTGTGAGATATCACCTCACACCAGTCAGGAATAGCTAACATTAACCAGCCAGGAAATGACAGTATTGTGAGGATGCAGAAATAGGGGAATTCTCCTATACTGCTGGTGGGAATGCTGGCTGGTTCAGCCACTCTGGAAAACGGTATGGAGATTCCTCAAAAAGTTGAAAATAGAGCTACCCTATGACCCAGAAATTGCATTACTGGGTATTTACCCTAAAGATAAAAATGGAGTGATCCGAAGGGGCATGTGTACCCAAATGTTTATAGCACCAATGTCCACAATAGCCAAACTATGGAAAGAGCCTAGATGTCCATCAACAGATGAATTGATAAAAAAGATGTGAGATATATATATATATATATATATGTACACACACACACACACACACACACACACACACACAATGGAATACTATGCAGCCATCAAAAACCCAAAATCTTGCCAATTGCAATGACATGGATGGAACTAGAGGGCATTATGCTAAGTGAAATAAGTCAATCAGACAAAGACAATTATCATAAAATCTCACTGATATGAGGAATTTGAGAAACAGGACAGAGGATCATATGGGAAGGGAGGGAAAAATGAAACAAGACGAAACCAGAGAGGGAGACAAACCATAAGAGACTCTTAACTGCAGGAAAACAATGAGGTTTGCGGGAGGGGCGGGGGTGGGAGGGATAGGCTACCTGGGTGCTGTATGTTAGGGTATGTGCTATGGTGAGAAAATTAAATACAAAATTGCATTAGGTAATCAAAGCAATGATTAGAGATCAATTAATAACATTAAATTCTTATATTTGAAAAGAAGAAATACCTAAAATCGATGATGTAAATTTCTACCTTAGGAAACTAGAAAAAAGAATAATTTAAAACTGAAATAAATAAGAGAAATAATAAACTTTAGAGAATTAATAAAATTGAAAACAGGAAAAGAATAAAGAAAATCAACAAAAGCAAAGCTGATGATTTGAAATAATCAATAACATTGATAAATCTATGGTCAGGTTAATCCAGAATTTAAAAAAAAAAAAAAGAAGAAGAAGAAGAGATTATCGATAACAGAAGTGAAAGAGGCCATCACTACTACTCCCATGGACAGAAAATGATTAATAAAGGAACACTGAATAACTGTATGCCCTCAAATTTGATATATTAGCTGAAATGGATCAGTTTCTTGAAAGACACATGTCATCAAAGTTCATGCGGGAGGAACTAGGTAAACATAATCACCCTATATCTATTAAAGAAACCTACCTATTGATAAAATAAGTATCATTTTGGAGATGTGGAGATTGTGGGAAGGAATACAAATTCTGCTAAAAGAAACTGACTCTAATATAAATATATGAAAGGCCACTAGTGGGAGGTAGGGAACAAGGCCATGCTGTCCTAAGTAACTTTGGAAATGAGTGGAATCTGTGGACTAAAGGCAAAAGTACTGCACATAAACACTATTTGGCTGATAGATATATCTTTGATCTATCTGCTGAGAGGGCTTAGAAGCAACGAGATACTCAGTAAAAACCTCCAGAAAGCCTATCCTGAACTAACGAAGTATGTCAAAGTGACACAGGGACTAACTTAAAGAGCTACCAATGGCCACAGCTGAAAGAGGTTGCTATAAAATAAGAAGAAAGTATTTATTGAACTGTAACTTGAAGTATAAAATAAGTATCCATGAATTCATACTCTTAAATGATGGAACTAATAAATAAATGAGGAACAAGAGATAAACTCTTTACGGTTACATTCCAAATCACTTCGTAGATACTCTGCCTTTACAAAGGGAGAGCATAACTCCCTACTACTTAAGTGTGGGTTATACAGAGGCACTTCCTTTCAAAAGAACTCTATAGAAAGGAAGGGAAGAGTAAAGTCACAGTGGAGACACCTAACAATTACTACCTCAGGTGACAAAGTAATCATCAATAGTGCTAAATCATATTGATATGATTCTTTTCATTCTCTTTCTCCCCAAACCCCATTACCCCAGCCTAATCATGAGAAAATCATCAGACTAATTCCAGCAGAGGAACATTCTACATGATACTTGAGCACTACTCCTAAAAACTATCAGAGCCACTAAAACAAGGAAAATCTGAAAATCTGTCACAGCCAAGAGGACATACGAGAACCAAATGTAATGTGGTATCCTGGAAGGAATGCTGGAAAAGAAGCAATTAGGTAGAAACTGAGGACCCTTGGATTAACTCTCGATGTGAGTTAGTTACAAGACATCACTATGGGTTCATAAATTTTAACAAATGTACGATGTTAATATACGACGGTATTAGGAAAAACTGAGTGCATATGGGAATTCATCGTACTAGTTTTGCAACTTTTCTATAAATCTAAAACTGCCTTAAAAAAATAGTCTAATTAAAAAAAAAAAAAAAAAGAAAAAAGATACAAATCCAAAAAAAAGAAGCAGAAAAAGAAGGAGGAGGAGGAGGACCAGAGGAATTTAGAGACTAACGATAGAATTCAGTCTCTTTTTTTCAGCTGTAGGCCTCAAGGTATAGAATCCATTCAGCAAACAGTCCACAGCAAAGCTCCTTAAAAGTAGCTTAACTGACCACGATTATAGCCTTTGTACATGTTTATGCTCTAAGCTGAAAACATTTTTTTTTTAAAGATCACAAGTAGGCAGAGAGAGAGAGGAGGAAGCAGGCTCCTTGCTGAGCAGAGAGCCTGATGTGGGGCTCGATCCCAGGACCCTGAGATCATGACCCCAGCCAAAGGCAGAGGCTTTAACGCGCTGAGCCACGCAGGCGCCCCTGCTGAAAACATTTTTTATGGTTCCTTCCAAAATGTATACACTTCCATCCCTGGGAGGAGTGACGGTCTGCATGATTTTATCCATGAGATAATATCTCCAGGAAAGCTGCCCGTCTGGCCCTTTCCATAAACATTTTTGTACACTACTACAAATTATGGTAGTTGACTCCATTTTCTTTGCTTGTACTCATACAGATCTTGACTTTTTGTGTATGTACGTTTTGTTAAAACCTCATTTAGTATAATGTACAAAATGTCACTTTAATACTTACTAAGGAGATGTCCTGGGCCATTCACTGGTCCTTTCAACATGAGTAGAGCTGATTTCCTATTTAACACCCACAGAGGCCCTGGTCAGTACCATTATCTCTTGGGGAAGCCCTCATCACAACTGGCTTTCCCGAAAGCCTGCCTGGTGGGGGGGCTCCTGGGTGCTGAGGACCTCCACTGTTGTTTGCACCATCACTTGCCTTGCTCCTAATACATTGTTGATGGTGCACCGAAATCAAAAGACCTGTCAAATGAAGCAGGCTCACGTTGGAAGTAGAGCGCTGATGCTGTTTCCAGGTCTGCCCGATGCACGCAGCAGGAGTCAGAAGGTTAAATGAAAGCATGTCTGTGTTGGAAAGCAATGATGGCAGAGCTGATAATCACCTGGTCTGGAAACCCAGGCAATAAAGGCAGGAAGAAGGATACTTTTAAAGGGTTTTAAATGTCTCTTTCTCTGCATTGCTCCCAGCTCCTCTGTGTCTGTGTCAAAATGTTCTTTACTGGATGTCTGACTTAGGAGCCCAGAGTATGGTGAAAATAAGTGGTTATGGCATATTTTATTTTATTTTATTTTATTTTTATTTTTTTAATTATTATTTTATTATTATTTTTTATTTTTTTATTTTTTTAGGTTATGGCATATTTTAAAGCATGATTTCTGATGCAAGTAATGAAACACAATTTGACCACTGCTGCTGTTAAGAAATTCTGTACCACATTCCACACAGGAAGAGCTATGCCATTTGCAGTCAAACATCAGCCCATTTCCCTGGAAGCAATATACCCTTTCTACGCACAGGCTATAGCGAGCTCTCCTCCTCACTCCCAGCCCCTATGACCCATGTTCTCACCTCACCCATGTGCCCCTTTCAGCCAGGGCGACTGAGCACATGCCATCATTCCCTCTTCGGAGAGAATTCTTTGCTCTTCTTATATTGTCAGGTCAGCTTCCAGACCTGCCTTCTATAAGCTCTAACAGTGCTGTTCACTATTGACCGGAGGCCTTGGCAAATTCATTTGTGGGGTCATTGGATTAATCTCTCTCACCTACAGCAATCAGTAAGCTCCTTGAAAGTAAGGACACTGTCATGTTGGTTCATCAGTATATCCCTGGTCCTTATTGCTGTGTCTGGTCCTTACCAAATATTTAGTATCTATTCGAATAGATGAATCTATGAATCTATAGTGAATCAGTAAGTTAGAACTTGATATATATAAAACAAGATGTCAAGTTTTAAGCTAGAACTATTCAAAGTTAACACTGATTCATGCTATAAAGAAATTACCTCTTCTGACCAACCCCCTTACAACTATCTGGCGAACTTCGACCCCATTCCCAAGACTCAGCTCGTCTGTTACTGACTTTGGGCAGGATTGGTAATCCCCCAGAGCATCCTAGATGTCCTTTTCCATTCCCAGATAGCTCTGTGACTTCACGTATCTACATTAAAGAACAAGTGCTGTATATGCTTCCATACTTGTTTCCACCGTGAGCCTGTGAGCGCCCCAAGGTCAGGCTCCATCTCTTCTGTTTGTACTTTGTCAGATCTTCTTACAGTGCCCAGCATAGAGAAGTGTTCAGTTAGTATTACAGAATAAATGGATGCCTCTTTCTACCAGTTATCAAGGTTGTATTAGGCATTAAATTCTGCGGACTCTCCTAATGCATGCAAATATTATCTTTCAGTTCTTCCTCATTGAACGTTAACTCCCATAAACCTACCTTTCCTGAGAGGGTTCTTGGAAAAATTTTATTCCCTTACTTCTCACTTAGGTGTAATTTCTTTCGATTTTAAGAGAAAAGGGATCATCTCTCTTTTAACACCTTCTCTTTCTGATCCCTGAATCAGGCTGAGAAGTGTCATTCAGTCCAGAGGTTATAATGCTCGCTCCAGCTCTCTCTCTCACCTGGGACACAGTAAATGAGGTCGATTCATCTGACTCACAAACGGGTCATCTGTAAATGACGGCAAAGCACTAGATGCTTCCACAGCAATGCAAGGTCTAGTTCTGCTGCCTCCCAGTCAAGTATTTCCAGGGTATCATGTTGCTTCGCTGGACTAGGTGTTTCACATCTTGTTAAATGACTGTAAAGTGAAACCCTTCCCCATGAATGTTTAATGGACTTAAGGGAATGCCAGACACAGACAATTCATTTGTTAAACACTGCAGTTTGCAAAGAATTTCAAGTAGCTAACCTGGGCTTGAAGATAAAATCAAGACAGATTTGCCTGATAGGAAATTTTCCCTCCCAAGGATCAGGCTGTAAGTGGATAACCCATCACCTTCTGTGTAGTAGAAATGATGATAGAACTCCTAGGCTGGGCATTCAGAGTTTCCTAATGGACACACTATGCAACTTGAGCTTGGACTCTGGATTTCCTCACTACTCTGGACATTTGGGAAGCATAATTTTCTGTTGCAGGGGAGGGCTAGCCTGTACATTGTGGAATAGGTACCATCACTTCTGCCCTCCTCTGCTCATGGATGCCTCTCCAGTTAGAACATCTGAAGTCTCTCCAGACTTTGCCAAAAGTTCTCTGGGGCAACAGTGCCCCCTGTTGAAGCACTGCGATATAAAGATGTGAGTTTGGCTTTCTGCTATCAGAGAGAAGCTTTCTCAAGTCTTGAGTCCCATTTCCCTCTTCTGCACATAGTGGGTATAAATTAAGTCGTCGTTGTTAGGACAAAATGAGGTGATGTATTTATATCATTTAGCATGATTCCGTGTATGTATTCAGTCTATGGTATTTGCTATTACGATGATCATGACTTCATTCATTATTGTTAGTTTTTAACATTGATGTTGAAGGAAAAAAATGTAGACCTATGAAGAAAAACTGCTTTACTGAATTCTCTTCAATACATTTGCTCCAATATTCACGGAGAAAATTTGAACCACACAGCAGATTGCTGCTTGCCCTGAGACCAGGGCTACCAGGCTTCCAGCAGCACAGATGTCATCTATATCATCCTTGCATATCTTCAGCGTAATATGGGAGAACAAACGCTTTTAAAAGTTTCTGTTCCTGAGGTGCCTGGGTGGCTCAGTGGATTAAAGCCTCTGCCTTCGGCTCAGGTCATGGTCTCAGGGTCCTGGGATCGAGTCCCACATCAGACTCTGCTCAGTGGGGAGCCTGCTTCCTCCTCCCCCTCTGCCTGCCTTTCTGTCTACTTTGGCTCTCTCTGTCAAATAAACAAATAAAATCTTTAAAAAAAAGTTTCTATTCCTTTCCAATGTATTACTGATATATATTCTCCCTTACTATTTTCTCCCATAATACACAACACTAAGAACTACAGTCCAATTGTTATTTGGTTCTTATAACAAAAACAGAAGCTGAGTGTCAGCAGGGACAAAGCTCACCAGATGGAAGACTCGACTCAAAATAATATGGACTGAGATTTTACCGCACAAATAGTTCAATGTAAATTAAAAAAGAGTATTATGTTCTCCTATTAAATTAGCAAAAGAAATGTTGACAAAGGTATAACAAAGCTGGTAGTCACCCACGCTGCTTTCTAGCACTGAAATTGATATGTGCCTCTGGGAAAGCAACTTATTTATTCCAATCCAGTCTGGTTAAAGGGACTGCTCAGGTCAGTCCCTTGGGCCCAAGCAGGCAAAGTGTAGAATGCTATGGCCAGCATGCTTGTGTCTCCCCAATGCACGTCACTCCCCTTCTTGAGGTTCCTTACAAGCCTTCCTTTCCTATCTATTCTCTGCCTGAACTCCCAGCCAAACCTAAAACTGATGATTCCTTGAAATGCATTGTCTTAGCTGCCCACACCCCAACTCAGAGGGAAAAAAAAAAATGTTTTATATATATTCTCTTTACCCAAAATGGGAGAAATATAAAAAACCACTTTCCCACATCTTATCTTGGGCCCTGTGGAAATGGTCCAGTTGAGGCTACCCTCCACTGCCCTGGCTAACATACAAAGTGTGGGTATGGGTGGGCCAGAGAGTGGAGGAGAGGGAAAGAAAAAGAAAAGAAAATCTACTGTGCTCCCAAATCTTTCAAGTGTTGGAACCCTAAGATTTTGTAATTTCTTGCTATTCTAATTCTAATCACCCCAATCAAACGAGGCATGGGGAAACATATGAGTGAGGAGTTTATTTTCATATTCCTTTAATAGTAAACAATAGGAAAGAACAGGAATGTCCCCAAGGAGGGAAGGATGAGGACACTGTGAAGTGGCCACTCTGTGGACAAGTACACTATCTCCCAAATGAGTTCATGGAGAGCATAAAGCAGAGACAGAAAATGCTATTGATCATCTGTTTGGTGAAAATGAAGGATACAAAATTTTATGTGTATTTTAGCTGCAACCCTGTAAAATATATAGGGACTGACAGAGACTCTTCCCAACCAAACTCTAGATAGCCTCCTCTGAGCCTCTTTTCTACTGTGCCTTAACTTTAGCCTCTAAGAACTGCAGATTCCCAGCACAAATGATTTCATTCACTCATATCCACACCAAAATACTTGAGTAAACTTTAATATAGTCTCTCTCGCTCTCTGTTTTTTCATAGCCTCTAGAATGACCCTGACCTTCCTTAAAATGCCTGCTTGAAAACCTAAACCAAAACCAAAACCAAAAATTCTAAAGCCTTTTGCTGTGCAGAAACTTTTGATTTGGGGAGAAGATATTTGCAAATGACAGTACAGACAAAAGGTTGATATCCAGGATCTATAAAGAACTCCTCAAACTCAACACACACAAAACAGACAATCATATCAAAAAATGGGCAGAAGATATGAACAGACACTTCTCCAATGAAGACATACAAATGGCTATCAGACACATGAAAAAATGTTCATCATCACTAGCCATCAGGGAGATTCAAATTAAAACTACATTGAGATACCACCCTACACCAGTTAGAACGGCCAAAATTACCAAGACAGGAAACAACATGTGTTGGAGGGGATGTGGAGAAAGGGGAACCCTCTTACACTGTTGGTGGGAATGCAAGTTGGTGCAGCCTCTTTGGAGAACAGTGTGGAGATTCCTCAAGAAATTAAACATAGAATTTCCCCATGACCCTGCAATTGCATTACTGGGTATTTACCCCAAAGATACAGATGTAGTGAAAAGAAGGGCCATCTGTACCCCAATGTTTATAGCAGCGATGGCCAGGGTTGCCAAACTGTGGAAAGAACCAAGATGCCCTTCAACGGACAAATGGATAAGGAAGATGTGGTCCATATACACTATGGAGTATTATGCCTCCATCAGAAAGGATGAATACCCAACTTTTATAGCAACAAGGATGGGACTGGAGGGGATTATGCTGAGTGAAATAAATCAAGCAGAGAGAGTCAATTATCATATGGTTTCACTTATTTGTGGAGCATAACAAATAGCATGGAGGACATGGGGAGTTAGGAGAAGGGAGTTGGGGGAAATTGGAAGGGGAGGTGAACCATGAGAGACTATGGACTCTGAAAAACAATCTGAGGGGTTTTAAGTGGTGGCGGGGTGGGAGGTTGGGGGAACCAGGTGGTGGGTATTAGAGAGGGCATGGATTGCATGGAGCACTGGGTGTGGTACAAAAACAATGAATACTGTTATGCTGAAAATAAATAAATAAATTTAAAAAAACAAAACAAAACAAACAAACAAAAAAAACTCTAAAGCCTCCAAAAGCGTGTGCTGTTTGTTCTAGCCAACACCTGAGGAATAGCTCCCACCTGCCTTTCTGGGAGCATTTACTTGAAAAAGGCTTACAACTAACTCTAAGCTGCCCTTTGTCATTTTGAGATGTATATGTGTCTCCCCCAGCTCAGGAGTTTCTTTCTCAAGGACCTGAAAGCCAAATCTTTGAAATGTAATTAGGAAGGACAGGACCTCTGTCTCCCCATCTCTGTGTAAGTACAGAATCCTAAACTCCATTAGTTGCCAGCTAACACACAGCTGGCAAATACACTGATTTTTCACTTCCCTGACTCTGTCGAGACCCTGCCGACTCCTCTCTCTATTCCCTCATTCTTACTTTAAAACAACCAGTCCCCTCTATGCAAACTGAAGTTGAGTTCAGCTCATGCTGGAGCTTCTTCCATAATGCAATAATACATTACTGATTAAAATCTGTGCTTACTGTTTTAACTAGTGGCTGCCTTCATTTATCGTCAGCAGGTCCAGTTACTAAGGAATTGAAACCCTCCATCACTGTGTTTGTGTGGCGAGGTGGTGAGATAATACCCAGAAATCATTAGCAAAAAACATCCCTTCTATTACAGGAAAGAACAGTCCCCACATAAGTAGGATTACAAGTTTAACAAAACTTTGCTGGGAAGCAATTCTGATTTATGAATTCACACTAAACATCTAAGTACATCTGTTATGCATAGAAAATGGTGACTTTCTGGGTAATGATTTTTTAGAATCACAAATGATGTACAAATTCCCAGTGATTTATGCATTTGGAGGGGCATGAATATGTCCTGGGTGATTGCCTATTATACTCAAATACTAGGTTTAAAGCAGGGCCTTTGTTCCTTCCTTTTGTGTCTCAGAATCTGGAAGTGCAATCTTATATGGGGGCAAAGAATTCGCTAACCTGAGAGGAATATTTCCGTATGTCTTAGATGATATTTGCTTGTCTTTAATTAAGTGTTTTGCAATCTGTCGCAGAAATAATTAAAACAACTGTAGAAAGAATGTAGGATTCAAAGTGCTCATATTTCAAGTTCTGCTACCTATTTAAGGTTTGGTATTAGGACATACTGGCTCTGAGAATACCACTCTCCCTTCCCACTTGTCTTAGCTTTGACATCTCTCAAATCCCTTAAATTGGAGTTGCTTGAATACAGTACACATTCTCAGGATTCCATGGCTTCATTTTTTTTCTGTTTCTCCTAGTCTCTTTTCCTTTAGACTTTGACTTTGACTAGCTAATGAACCTTTCACCCATCTACCTCCTTTTGGTTTCCTCCCCAGTCTACTGCACTGTCAACCATCTCAGCCCACGAACCCCTCTGGTTCTGGTGTCTTTATCTCTTATTACAGTTAAGTTCCCAGAAGGTAGAGAACATTGGATTCCTGGTGCCCAGCACCATTTTCTGACACAGAGTAAAAATGTAAGTCATTATGGAACAAACAACCACAGCTCTTTTTGCTTCCAGAGATTAATTTATATTGCACAGTGTAATCAAAAGCTGAAATTTGATTTTTCTGTTTCAATTTGTACATGTGCATTTGCACACACCCAGAACTGCAAGATGATTTAAGGAAAAATCTATAAAGAACTGAAAAAAAAAAAATCTAGAAGTCTGATCCCAAGCTCCCCATCTCTTCTGAACTGGAAGCACTGAGGTGGGCTGGGGGAAGAGATATACAGACAGGTAACTTACACTTTGCAGCTGGACATGATTTTTCGCCAAGTTCTCTGACTTTGCCATTGTGCTGGATGCTTTGAGGCTATAGTTTTTACCACTTTGTGGTTCTTTCAGCTGCTCTTGAATTTGTTTAGCTTGTTTCCTGCAGGTTTAAATAAACACATAAATACTTACATCACTTTATTCTATTCATATTTGGGGGGTTCATTCATTCCCAACATCTATATTTGTCATTTGTGA
>NC_081560.1:147043960-147052877 GCF_022355385.1 Mustela nigripes | reverse complement strand
AACCTGGAAAACTCAGTTAACAAAGAACATCCTTCCCTCATTTTCAACCTGGAAAACTCAGTTAACAAAGAACATCCTTCCCTCATTTTCAACCTGCCAGCCCTATCAGATAACTTCTAATCTGGAGAGAAGCTGGTTTTATCCATCAACATCCTGGGATTCACACCCAGTGGTATGTCGAAGGAAGACAGAAACATAATACATTGTCCTGGCCCCCAGGGATGCAAAAGGTCCCTAACCCTTAGTGCTCAGTGGTAAAGAATTAGAAATGCTTTGAAGTAACCAATGGAAAAATTTGAAGCTTGGACCTAACAGCCACATATAACATAGTAACAAAGTTACATTTCTATTTGTTTCATTTACATTTCCAAACATGTATAGCTTGAACACATAGCCTGCATATATACCGTAAGTATATTCCCTCTTCTACAATTTAGCAATAGCTCATTTATTATTATCATTAGATCTGAATGTGAAGATTTTTATTTCTGCTTTGTAAATAACAATTTAAAAAATAGTTAACTCTTGAAAGAGCATCTTAAAATGATGCCAAGCATCATTTTAAGTGTTTTCCATGTATCAACTCACTTATTACTTGTGATAATTCTGTGTGATGGAGCATTAACCTATACTCATTTAATATATGAGGAAACAGAGGCACAGAGAAGCTAAATAATTTTTCCAGGGTCACATTGCTAGTAAGTGGTGGGGGTGAATTACTCTCAACCACCACTTCGGACTGTCAAACCACTTGCCTATATTCCTACAGCGTCTCAGTGGGAACTTCTTCCATAGGTTGGACCCTAACCATAAGGATGCAACAGATTACTCCCTTATTAACTGTTCTCTTCTAAGGGCTTTACATTAATTATCTATCAGCAGAAGACTCAATACCCAGAAACACATACACACACACACACACTGCAGAATTGTCCAGCTCACCCCAGACTTTTAACTCTTCCCAAGATCCCTGTCAAGGATAGAGCCTTTGGTGGAGTATGTACATGGTCTCCTGCAGAAAACTTTCCCTGAGAATGGGCTTGGGTATCAGTCAGACTGTGATTTGAATCCCAGCTCTGCCACCCAACATTTTTGCTTTGATTTACTAAATCAAAATGACAGTTTTCCTAAACTTCTTTGAGCCTGTTTCCTCATCTGTGCATGGTGCTGTAAAAGCTAACTTCCAAGGATACTGTGGAAATGAAATGTGAGAACATCTGCAAAGTGTTGATCTGCTCCCATTCTCATCATTTAGTAAGCTTAGTTGTATGGGCAGATCCTATAGAGAAATTAGAACATTGGCTCAAAGATAAAGGAAAAGATTGTGTTAATTGCATCTCTCACAGGCAAGTGACAGTGTTTGCTACCAGATTTGGAAGCTCTGAGTATCATTAACTCTTTTGAATTTACAACAGGAGTGATGTAGCTCTGTTTAAAAATTACTTTTATATTTTCAATTGTTTGGGGAGTTTTTATCTCCAGTACTTTTAGTTGCTTTAATCAAGTTGTAATAATCTATCTATTTCCTAAGAGATAGTCTGTAGCCTATTGTTAAAAATAAATTTATCATATCAGCATTATACGAAGCACATTATAGCCACAAAATTCCATCAGGGATTCACTGATGAAGGAAACAGGAGATCAGGAGGTTCTACTTGAAAAGGGGTTTGGCACAGAGTAAGGACCCAGCCTTACTGAAGGATTAAGTAGTAGAAACATTAACTATCTTTCCAGTAATTCTGTAATTCAGTGTCTGAGAAACGCCAGCATCTAAAGGAATTTTCCTCATAAAAATGTGTGATTGCAGTTTCCTAAATCCTTTTATATTTTGCTTTCCTTCACTGGCTTCTCACTCAAGTCCTGACTCAGTAATATTCCAGAATAAGCAGGCTTTCCTTTCTGAACCAGCCTCCTCCTGCTCTACACATACCTGCCCTGTCCCAAACACACATACTTTTGCTCTTTCTTCCTTCATCCAGCAAATGGGAACCAGGACATGAGAGGTGTCTGATTAAAATACCATTACCTCTCTCACAAGAGTCAGTGCTCTGGGAAAGAGAAGATAAGGGCTTTCCACACTGGAACGCTACTCGCCTAACAATGTCAACATTAACATTTTGTAGTTCATTGAGTTTTAAGTTTCTCTGGTCCAGTTCATCAGAAAAGAAATGATATATAAATTATGGAATATCGGGCATTCCAAGTCCACTGGTAGGCACTGTTTGTAATGTTGTGGGATGGGTTCCTGGGAAAGCAGGCACTTAGAGGGAGACAGCAGGAAGGATTTTTATGAGGGGAGGCTCTTTGGATCAACAGCTGTGGGATCATAAGAAGGGAAGCAGGACAGGGCTCAGGGAAAAAAATTGAATGTAATGCAGTCTCAGTGATGCAGATCCCAATTCCTTGGGATGCTCAGAAACCAGCATGGCCTTGCACCCTAAATTGGGGCAAAGATCTAAGTCTTTGGAGCCTCACATTGACCTGTCTTTGGAGGTGGGCTATCTCAGGTCAGAGGAAGGGAAGTTTTATTATATTTGTTTTAGCAACTGGAGGACTAAGATCTTCATTGCTCAAGAGAATCAAAGCTGCACATCAGAGCAACCACTGCCTATCTTTAATGGGCTTTCCTTGGGTTAAAATCTTTGATTTCAGAGGAGGATAACTCTGTGGTCAGGGCTGGTTTTTACTGGGAGCACCATTTTTCCTTTTTCCTTCTGTTTTTCCCAGTCATGATCATTATTCGTCCTAGCTTCTGTCTCTTGGAACCTCTCTCCTAGCTCAGTTCCATTTTTGAGTTGAATCGTGTCTTGCACTTCCCAAGTCTACTAAGGACTTTGACAGGCAGCCTTACACTTCTTACCCACGTGAGTTGAAAGCAAAAAGAAACCTACAAAAATTTACAGCTGCCGTGTGAGCCCTGTCAGCCAGATTTGAATAGCTCAACTAATATTTCTAATAACTTATGGGAGTATATGAGCTTATTGGAAGTGGTGAGAAGATAATTTCTTTCATTGTGTCCGTTAGAGTTGTGGAGGTTCAATGAACTCAGAAAATCCTCTAAATCCAAGAAGGTGTTGATCGCTTCTCTCTCATCATGTTATTTCCCTTCAAACTTTCATCTGCTAACAATTTACTGTAATATTCCACGTAGCAAGGCCATGCCCTACCAAGGGTCACAAGACGATGGGCAAAGGACCAGAGTGGCAGGACCTGAGGGATTATGGGGACTAAAATATAAATGATCCAGGGGAATGTGAGCTTTTGTGTAACTCCTGACTTTATCTGGCTAGGAACTATGTATCCCAGTATATAGAATGCTGGTTCAAGTGAATTTATTTAAAAACCAATGATGGAGAGTTCCTAGAATCCTAGAAGACTTGGCACTTCCAAGATGAAGTCAAACAAATGATACACGTTATTACAACATTATGGTATGTGTGAAAGTAAGGAAAGTTCGAGGTAGAGTTTGTCTGTGCTATTTTATCCCTGAGATATGGGGATGGGAATTAGAATTCTGGGAATGAGTGGAAAGACACATGTGCCAGTGTGCTATAAAAGTTTACATTGCTTTCAGCTATACAGATTAGGTGTTTGTGTGAGGTATAGCACTCCTCTCAGGCAAAGAGAAATAAAGGAAGACCTTGCCTGGAAATTGTGCTAGAAGGAAATACACTCTTGGTCTCTAATGAGAAATATAACTCCACCTGGAAAAGGCTTCAATTTTTTATTATTACTTTGTTATTCTCACTTTTTAAAGTTATTTAATTTTGTAATAAAAGTATGTCCCAGCTAGGTGGAAAGACAACATCCTGATTAGTGTTCCTCCCTTGGCTCAGTTCTTGGAGTGCCCCACAATGAATGATATTGCACCGTGTTTCCATTAAACCCTGACACCTCACTGAGCCCCAGGAGGTGGTGTTCATCTCAGAGTCCACATCCTGCCTAGAGAGGGAAAGATTGACAGCTATGAAGATGGCAGTCCTTGAGGAATCCAGCTGCTCTCCACTCGTGTGATTGTCATAATCAGTCTTTCCTTTCCATGTGGTACAACTACAAATTATACTCTAAAAATAAGTGATTAGCCACCACTCGATGGTAATTTGCTTATTGTTAAATATACAATTTCTCTCCTGTACACAGCACTTGCGGGGAGACCCTTCCAACGCCCTGCGGCGTGTGATTACCCCTTCATGTCCCGGTGCGTGCTCCTCACTCTGCTGTTACGCAGCCTCTGAGTTCCAGTGTGGAAACCCGCAGGTGTTAACCTGCAAGCTTTCATTATTTACTCTTTGGAACACTATGCTGTGCTCTCTACACTGTTATCCCATTAATCCCTAACAAATTCTATAAGGTAAATATTATTTTCGGCCATACTTTGCCAAAAAGGAAACTGAGGCTGAGGGACTGGATGCAATTTGCCTGATAATGTATAACAAGCAAGGGGGCAGCCTGGAGATCTGAATGCAGGTATGAGTGAGGCAGGTACAGTCCTGACCAGAGGCCACATAAGCTCCCTGAGAGGACACACCAAGCACTATGGGTGGCACCAGTGCACAGTATTCCTGATTCACCCTACACGGTTTCACCTTCCAGCATCTAGCCGGAGGACTGTGGGAGCCGATGCGGTACGGTAGTTTCGAGCATGCAATTTCAACAAGAGCTGTGGAAATTCAAAGACCCCATCTGTGTGGCTTTGACAAATTAATATTTTAAAATTAAATTCTGTTATTATTTGAAAAATGCAGCAATAATGAACAATTGAAATTGTTGTGAGGATTGGGGGATAATGCAAAGCCCAGTGTCCCTGACAAAGAGTTAAGTTCTCAAAAATGAACACTAGTAACTGTCACAGCCAAGAGTTGCCTAGGAGACATGACAATTAAATATGATGTAGTATCCTAGATGGGGCCTGGAACAAAGCATATCGGGTAAAAACTAAGGATCTCTGGAAGTACGAATTTCAGTTAGTAATACAGTATGAATATAGTCCTTGTGACAAATGCAACATACTAACATAAGACATTAGTATTAGGGGAAACTGTGTCTAGGCTATGCAGGATCTATCTGTACCATTTTCACAGTAACTCTGAATATCTAAACCTATTCGGAAATAGTTCATTAAAAAGTAATAGTTACCAATTATGGATCCATGCCCAAGTTTCCACTCTTTTTTAAAATAATAATTGCTGTTCTTTTTAAAGATCAACATATACAACATGCAGACAGGTGTCATAGACTATATCTGGAAATGGATCCATTTTTAGAAGAGCAAATGGGGAGACAAATATAAGTCCAATGAAAAGCAATTACACATTGGCTTGCATTTCAGACAAGCTATAGGAATAGAATCTGTGCCAACTTCTTAAGGCTTGCATGACTTAAATAAAACACCTTTATCAAAGTTCATTTGGAATATATTTGTATGTATATATAGGTATGTATATAATTTATTACACATTATTAGTCAAAATTAGTACCTTTATCAGCAGAAGTTTTGGGCTCTTTTTTTTACGTTTATGTATTTATTTGCTTAAATAATTTCTATACCCAACATTGGGCTTGAACTCACGACCCTAAGATCAAGAGCCACATACTCTTGACTGAGCAACCAGGTACCCCAGAATCTCTATTCCTTAGAAGGGGAAGTATATTTGACATGTGTTTATCGACTGATAAACCAAAGTAGATCTTTCTGTATTCATATTTCATATTAGGCTGAAACCTTTATGGATATCAGGTAAAAATACTATGAAAGGAAAAGTACTTTTTTCCCCCAGAAAAGCCTAGATATTTTTTTATAATGCTTAGATCTACAGCAATGACTTCTCTGTTCAGAAGTGTTAACCTCTAAGGACAGGCAGACACTGAGGCTTTACTTTTGGCAGGTAATCAAAAATTGCAAAGAACATAGAATGTTCATGATCACAGAGTGGAATGATCATTATGTGTACCAAAGAGAAACCACACACACATACACACACGTATGCACATGCTGCATATACTCCCCACAGTCTATAAGAGATTCTAAGTCATTCGGAGATGTTTGATGGACCCATTTGCACAAGATCCCTCTGCCTGGAACACAGATGGTGAAATTAAAGAAAGACAAAGTGCTTTCACTGAGAAGTAACCTTTTAGCACTTGAGAGAGATGGTCTTACTTGCTTTTGAAGTAGAATGCTGCACAGAACATGCCCACGATGACAATTCCAAAGATGATACATGAAATTGACAGCACCTGCCTTTGATAAACTTCTTCACTCTCTGCGAATTTGAAAAACAGAATTAGAATGGATGTTAGCAGGGCACAATTTCCAACCTTTTACTTCTGAGTTGTAGGAGCTTTTCGAAGAAAACTTTTTTGTTCCTGTCATGAATAGGAAAAAATGAGGAAGTTATTATGATTCAATTTCTTTGCAATCATCTACCGGCTAGCTGGTTATTATTTTTTGTACATACAGTTAAAACACACTTATATATAGATATCACAATTATGAATCTTATTATCAAAAGACATTCCATAAATTTAGCATGTACTGAGACATATGTTTTTGAAATTTTGGTGGGCCTAAAAGAAACTTCTAGAGAAATATGTGTCCTCCAGAATTTTCCTGTGCCAGTGATGACTTCCAATTTATTTTATGTGATACTGATGCCACTGTATTTTCTGATTTGGTCCTCAGCTGTCTGTCTCCCATTCATCCATTCCCTACTATGATTGATATTACTAATGAAAGAGAACTTCAATATGTATGTGAATATTTATTCACCCATTCCTGATTTCCTCAATATCAGTGATCTGGCACAGTGATCTCAACCTCTGTTACTAAGATCATATCATATAACTTCTTATCACAAAAAAATAAGAATTCAAAAATAAGGATGCCACTTTTTAACCATTACCATTCACACTCCTAGTTCATTTCCGAAATATGTCTACTGAAACAGTTCTCCCAGCTCATCAGGACCTTTTTATCTATAGATCTCAGAACTTTCTATCTGTTAATTATCCTCCTCTTGTCTTCATTTTCTTTCTTTACACAGCAGGGAGACTATGATCCAGGATTAGTCATTCACTCTCTTGCAAATACCATCAACTACTGATCTCTTTCTCCTACCTTTTTACCCATTTGGCAGAATAACTGCATACAAATCCAAGAAGCTGCCTTTTTCATACCTCTACCTTGAGCAGCTCAGAATTGGGAGAGAAGATTATACAATCAGGAAGATGGAATCAATAAAAGTTGACAATGGCATTACTTAACCTAGACATCTAATAGTGACTAAAGACCTCATCAGTCTGCTGCTCCATTTTTCTAATGGTTACCCATACCTCCTCCAAACCACTCAAACATCTGACTTAATCTCCCTCACTTTCAGATATCCCATATATATTATAAAGAAAAGGAAGTCTGAATAGTATAAATCTTCTCTACTTACAACACAAAATATACAAAATCAACTGCATCTGTATCTGTTCATTTTGTTTCTCTCTTAACATAGTGTAGTATTTCTCAAACTGTACAGTGCATTGGAGTCATCTTGAGAACCGAAGGAGACTGCCACCTACATTCTCTCCTAGAGTTATTGATTTAGCAGGTATGAAGTGGGAATAGGATATCTGCATTTTTTTTTTTTTAAGTTCCTAGGTTTCCAAGGTAATTTTGTTGCTGCTGGTCTGTGAAACAAGACCAGTTGAGAACAACTGAATAGACTAAAAATCTTCAGAACATGCATCAACCATGTAAGAATAGGGGAAGTTTTTTGTTGTCGTTTAGGCCAACATGGTATGATATCCATTTTGGACCTTCTAAGTAAAAATATTTATTTAAAAGAAAGTTTCAGATATATTGCATGCACACTAAAGTTAGAGAATGATTCAATTGGGGAAAGTGTTATATTTTTGTCAAAGACTAATTCCTTTAGATGCCATTGTCTTCTTTCATCTTGGGGTCTTCTCATCACTTAAAATTGAAGGGAAGGGAACACATTACAATTCATTCTATGATACCAGCATCACTGTTATACCAAAACCAGACAGAGGCATAAAAATTCAATGATATGTTGATATATATCCCTGGATTGACATGCAAAAAATCTTAATAAAATTTTAGAAAATCAAATCCAATAATATGTCATGACCAAGTGGGATTTATACAAGGAATATAAGGTTGCTTTGATTTTTAAAATTAATCTATGTGATTCATAATTTTAACAGTCAAGAAAAAATATTTAATTATCAGATTAGAGGGAAAATTTACTAACAAAATCTAACATTCATTCCTCATTAAGACTCTCAACAACTAAGAATAAAAGGGAACCTTCTCATCCTGATAAAGAGTATCTATAATAATCTCTACCCAGGTATAAAAGACAGGATGCTTTTCCCCTGAGATCAGGGATACAGTAAAAAAATCTACTTTTACCACTTCTATTCTACACTGTAATGTAGGTTTGGTCAATGGAATAAGTAAAAAATAGAAATTACAGTCATTCAGTTGAGGAAAGTTGATGGAAAATCATCTTTGTTCTCAGACTATTTGATCATCTATGCAAAAAAGCTGATGGAATCTATAAAGAGCTAGTGTAACTAACAAGTAAGCTTAGCAAGTTTTCAGGATACAAAGTTGCAGGATAGACAATACAAAAATCAAAAATGCATGTCTATTTAGTAGCCACAAATAATCAGAAATTGAGATGAAGGTATCACAGAAGCATCAAAATACAGTTTGAAGGGACGCCTGGGTGGCTCAGTTGGTTAAGCAGCTGCCTTCGGCTCAGGTCATGATCCCAGCGTCCTGGGATCAAGTCCCACATCGGGCTCCTTGCTCCGCAGGGAGCCTGCTTCTCCCTCTGACTCTGCCTTCCACTCTGTCTGCCTGTGCTCGCTCTCACTCTCTCTCTCTTACAAATAAATG
>NC_081560.1:147035316-147043860 GCF_022355385.1 Mustela nigripes | reverse complement strand
GCTTCTCCCTCTGACTCTGCCTTCCACTCTGTCTGCCTGTGCTCGCTCTCACTCTCTCTCTCTTACAAATAAATAAATAAAATCTTTAAAAAAAAAATACAGTTTGAAGAGGTACATTTGACAAAAGATACACATGGCCTATACATTGAAATCTACCATACGTTACTGAGATAATTTAAAGAGTACCTAAATCAATGGAGAGATATATCACACTTATAAATTAAAAGACTCGATATTATTAAGATGTCACTTCTCTTCAATTTGATGGATAGATTGAGTGCAATTCTATTTAAAATATCAGGAGGCATTTTGCTATTGTTGTAGAAATCAACAAGATGATTCTAAATATAATAGGGAAATATAAAAGATCTACAGTAGCAAAATAACTTTTTCATAACCAAGAGAGAAAAACTGTAGTAGTTAAAATGCTTTATTCCAAGACTTAATATAAAACTATAGTAATCAAGGGAAGATGGTATTGGCCTATTTATAGACAGATAAATCAATGGAACAAAAGAGTCCAGAAATACATATAAACATATGTGGTCAGTTCATTTTTGATACAGATGTCAAGGCATTTAATGGGGAAAGGATATTTTCAAAAAGCACAGTGTCACAATAGTATAGCCATATCCACTAAAATGAACCTTAACTTCATACCTTATTCAAATATAGGTTCATGAGGAATAATAGACCTTAATATAGTATCTCATACTATGAAACTATTAGGAAATGTAGAAGAAAATCTTAGTAATATGGGTTTGACAAAGATTACTTAACTATAACAGAAAAGATAGAAGCTATAAAATTTTTTAAATGAACTTTTTCCAAATTAACAATATTTAATCTTCAAGACAGTCATGAAAATGAAAAACAAACAAACAAAAAACAAAAAAAAAAAAACCCAGCACATTCTGGGAAAAAATCTGCAAGATATGTAATCAACAATAGACTTGTGTCTAAAATATATAAGTATCTCTTATTCAACAATAGGAAAGACAAGCAACCCAGTTTAAAAATGGGCAATATATCTGAATGAACACTTCTTCGAAGGTATATATAAAAAGATGTTCAACATTGTAGAGTTGAAAGTTCAACTATAATGAGACACATAGCATCACTACTAGAATCACTAATATTAAAGGCTGACCATATGAAGGGTGTGAACAATTTGTATTCTCGTGTACTTCTGGTAGAAATGAAAAATGGTATAACCACTTAAAAAATAGTTTCATAAAAAGTTAAGCATATACCTACCCTATGACACAGCCATTCTATCCCTAAGTATTTGCCCAAGACTAATGCAAACATATATTCACTATGTACGTAAATATTCTTAACAGCTTTACTTACAATAGCAAAAAACAAACAAAATCTTGGGACAACCCAAAAGCCAATTAGCAGGTAAATGAATAAACAAATTGTGGTATAGTCATACAATGGAATCTCACTTAGCAATAAAAAAGAAAGAACCAGTCCCCTGGGGCTAATAATACATTATATATTTATAAAAAATAACATATATATATAAAAGAAAGAACTAGTGATAAAAGTAATTCTACACATGAATCTCAGAATAACTAGGTTGAGTTCAGTAAGTCAGACAAGAAAAAGTATCTGTTGTGTTATTCCAGTTTTACAAAATCCTGGAAAATGGAGGGGCGCCTGAGTGGCTCAGTCTGTTAAGCATCTGCCTTTGGCTCAGATCACGATCCCAGGGTCCTCAGATGGAACTCCCTGCTCATCTCCCTTTCCTCCCCACTCATGTTATCTCTCACTTTCTCTGTTGCTATCTCTGTCTGTCTCTCTCTCTCTCTCTCAAATAAATAAATAAAATCTTTTTAAAAAATCCCAGAAAATGGAAACTAATCCATAGTAGCAGAAAGCATGAGTAGATTACCTGGGGTCAGGAGTAGGAAGGAGTGGAGGAAAGAGACCACGAAGTGGCATGAAGAGACGTTGGAGAGTCATAAATATGCTTATTGTCTCAAATGTGATGATGTTCTCATGATAAATACTTATGTCAAAATGTATCAAATGGGGGCTCCTGGGTGGCTCAGTGGGTTGAGCCTCTGCCTTCAGCTCGGGTTGTGGTCTCAGGGTCCTGGGATCGAGCCCCGCATGGGGCTCTCTCCTCAGCAGGGAGCCTGCTTCCCGCCCCCTCTCTGCCTGCCTCTCTGCCCACTTGTGATTTCTCTCTTTCTCTGTCAAATGAATGAATAAAATATTTTTAAAAAAGTATCAAATGATAAATTTCAAATAAGTGATTTATTTTATGTAGCAAATATAGTAACAAGTATAGTAACAAAATATTAATTCTGAGGGACAAAAGAATACAGGGAATATAGAAGTATAGACATAATATAAAAAACACATGCTTGATACAACATTGTCGCCCATACTAACCAGTGTCTTTTTCTTCCACCATGTCTAACATTCAACTGTTTAGAGTCTCAACACATACTCCTTTCTTTCTCTCTTGAATCTTATTCTTGTATTTCTCCCTTAAATGTCTACTCACCTCTTTGGTCTCAAATTAAGTGTCATTATATCAAAAAAATCTTGCACTGCATTGTAAACTTCATTGGTACAAGGGACTGTGTTTTTGTTAGTCTATTTGTTTGATTCACTACTATTTCCCTATCACCTAGTGCAATGATTCTTACATAGTTGAACACTGTCAGACTTACTGCCTAGAGAATAAGTAGATATTTCTGCCTTTGGAGGGATTTTCTGCTTTAAGCCATGTATGATACATCAAGTCTCACCTGGGGATATTCTTCTGGTTTATTACTTCTTTTTTATCCGCACTATGTCCTCCCTGGGCTTCCCGCAAATCCTCCTTTCCTAAGCAACCACCTGCAAATAACCTTACCCACTCCTGAGAGCTAGACCTGGCTCCTTTCAGTGGCATTTACCATCCAAACCTGGCCTCCTCACTGTGACTCTGTACTCACAAAGTCCTTTTCAGAGGTCAAAGTGTCATAAGGAAAAGTGGTGAAGCCATGGGTTTCCAGGCATGATCTACAGACTGGTAGAAACTCCTATGGCTCTTTTTCTTTTCCATAGCATCTAATTGCCAGCCCCTGGCTTTTTTGTTGATTTTCAGGTTGCCTGGTCAAGCGCCAGGAAAATACTGTGTGTGTTGGATTTGAGTATTGTTCTCAACACTCTTCTGTCCCTGCACTGGTACACTGCCTGGTTTTACATTCTGGCCTCGTTTCACTCAGGGCTGATGCCAATTCGTAACCAGAAAAACTAGGCTGAAGGTTGGCTCATGGACACAGAATTCCCCATACCATGACTTTCTGGGTCATGACCCCGAAAGCTTCCAGAGCCAGCTGAAATGAGTCCATGACTTGTGATGTTCCTCTAACGGCAAAGTCAATTGCAGTAATTCATCTTTAATTAGGCAAATAGATATCAGATGCAACAGATCTGGATGAAAACCTTTATGTGCAGAGCCTTGTTTCTGGGACTTATTTTCTTCTTTCTTTCTTTCTTTCTTTCCTTCTTTCTTCCTTCCTTCCTTCCTTCCTTCCTTTCTTTTTTTTTTTTCCTTTCCTGACACCATGCACTGTATTCTCTTTAAATATGACTGTGTATTTTGTAGTCCTTTCTTCCTGCAGAAGTATACCAATAAACAGTGATTTAGAAGAACTATCCTCTCTTCACTCCCCTCTTAGGTTCTATTTCCATTTTATTCAGACTGAAGTATCAGAAAACAGAATTTGAGCCTAATTTCTGCATAAATGGAGAGGGGCAATCATGTGGCCCTGGAAAGCCTTGGTTGATTATTTTAAATATGGCAAAATTCAAATTAAAGGAATAAAAAAGGTATTACTGAGACCTTGTTTGGGCATATTGCCATCTTAAAGAATGTCATCTTTTCCAACCCCACATTTATAAGCTCATTAAATTTTCCAGTTGAACTTGGAAACAAATATGTAGTTGTATCAACTATAGAGAATTTCATTTCACTTAATTGTTGTGAGTTGATGACTATAATGGAGTAAGTGTGACTTTCAGAGGTAATCTACTTCTATCATTGCATGTGATAACCCACCTCACCCTGCCTCTGCCAATAAAAAGAATTATGAAAATGATGGATAACAATACCCACAAAAACAAAAAAAATATATAAGACTATCTACTAAACTGAATGATTTCCTCATAAAATCTATGTACTGTTTTTGTTCTTATTTGAAGCTAGTCAAATATAGCCTGGGGAAATGCACAAAATCAATTCTGAGTTTAAATCAAGAGTGAAATTAAAACTCTAAAGACTGTGAGTGAATTTATAGACCCAGGTGTAGTTAAAGTGATATCACTATCAATGCCTTTGAGTGATAGAGCATTACTCGAGAGCTAGCATGAGTTACAAGGAACAAAGTGTTGGGAGTCTGGCAATTTTGGATTTGACTTTAATTTTAGCCACTTTCAATATGAGTGACCACAGATCTATTACTTTGCCTTTATAAACTTTAATTTCCTATCTGAATGAAGGCAATGTTATGAAATACTGAGTGTAATAAATGTTATAAGAAGGAGGTTAGATAATACTACAAAAGCATACGGTACAGAAAACTGACCTAATCATAGCAGCTGGAGATCAGACATCTCAGATATAATATTAGAAGCCAATCAGGTAGGAGTAATGGGGATGGGGAGAGTGGTCCAGGCTAAAAAAACTGCATAGGCCCTGGAAAGGAAGATAAAATGGCGTGTTCAGGAATCTAGAAGTTACCTACTCCCACAGGGCCTTTGTACAAGTCATTCTCTTTAGCAGCTGAGCAGAACAACACAGAGGTAATGCAGAAGCTGTGTGCCTGTAACATGTAGCTGTGTAACATGTCGCCACAGCAGCAGGAAGGTGCTGAAAGATTTGAAAGGAGAGGAATGTGAGGCGATAACATTTACACTCCTTTTATATGCAATATGCAGGGAAGATTAAAGTGAATAAAATAAGTGCAGAGTCCTGTTAGAAGGACATTAAATCAGCTCAGGTAAGATATGATGAATGTTTGTACAAGAGTAGTAACAATCATGGTGGAGAGAAGGCAAACAGAAGTAAAAAGCACTAAGATTGAAAATACTTAGGGGACTAGACAATGATATTCTTTACTAAGATAGTGTATTTTGAAGGAGGTTCAGACTTGGAAGGAAAGATAACAAACTCAGTTTTGGACTTTTACAGACTTAAAAGCCTGTAAAATATCTAAGATCCACATATTTAAGCAGGCAGATCTAGGCTAAGAGGAGGTGACAGGGTTCTGGATATAAAGTTACGGATTATGCATATAACTGCAACCAAGTGTTTTGATAAGATGGTCCAAGAAAATACAGAGTAATAACAGAAGAGTGACTGAATTAGAACTTTGAAGGACTCCAAAATTTTATGGGAGGGTAAAAAAAGGATCCTATAAAGGAGATGGAAAAGGACAGCCAACCAGGCAAAGCAAATAAGGAAAAAGAATATCCTCCAAATAACCAAAGTAACTAACCATGGTGGGGGCACGGAAGAAAATACAAAGGGTTTTTCTAAAAGTTCAGGCTATGGAGTGCTTCTGAGGGGCCAATTTAGATAATGTCCTTTAATTTAGGGACATAGAGGTAACTGAGCAACTGTATGAGGTCTTTTGGTGGAATCATGAAGATAGTGCAAATGTATCATGTGATTTTCACATACTGAAAGACAAATGTCCCTTCACCAAACCTGCCCCGTCTGCTACCACTGCAGCCTGCATGCAGAAGCTGGAATTCCAGCCCAATTCCAGAGAGCAGTGAATGCCTACTTTGTTAACTTGAGGCTATCACTAACCTCCTTATAGAGACATGGTGAGGATTAAGTGAATTAAGACATACAGGGTATTGCCAAACCTAACTCTGAGTGCTCACTCAATATTAGGCTGAACTATATAAAATTGCTATGCATGGGGGCAATAACTGGCAGTTTAACTTGACTCTGTCTAATACATGGCAATTATTATTATTCTGTGGGATGTCAACATTGCTGCACTCCATTTTTAAAAAAAATTTAAAAAATTTTACAAAGTCATTTTCAAGGGCAGAAGCAATCTTTGGTTAAATAATAATGCATAAAGGGTGCTTCCATTGTTCTCCAGCTCCCAACTCTGTTCCTTTTCTCTGATGCACAGAACTCAACTCTTCTCTTTTTATAGGATCATATTTCAGGCTATAAAGGTGAAACTAGAGAAAGTAACATTATGGTGAAGTTGCAGAAACTGACCTTGGCCCAGTGGAAAAAATCTTTCTGGCAAGCAGCCTGCCCAAGACTCTGGAAAGATCAGTGGGAGCCCATCTCACTCAGGGAACCGTATCATTGGCTGGTGGGTGTTCCTGGGTGTAAACACCAGCTACAATTGTCTTTATTCTCTCTTATCCATTGTCTTTATGAATAAAATAGGAAAAACATTACATACCTCTCATTTGGTTTTGGGATTCAATAGGAGAGCACAGATAAAGTGTCTAGGAGATAGATGGCATACAATTGATGCACAAAATGCTAGTGTCCCTCCGCCCCCACACTCTCCCCTTCCCCTGGCTTTTTTTTGTAAAGCCAGTGCTCACCTTAAAAATAGCCCTTTAAAATACTGTGCTTCTCTTACAGAAAGCTAGCCTTATCTATAGGCAGTCAGTGACTCGCTGTCTCTGGTTCCCACTGCCTATGCTCTGGGACCTGTACTAAAGGAATTTACTTTTATGTCATTTCTTTACTCATGGTGCCTTATACTTTTACTCTTGGTAACTGAATTTTTCAACTGGTGTTGCTGAATTTCCTACTTAGATGTTTTAGAGGATGTAATGTAAGCAATCCTCCTTGGGGCATGGCTGTCTTTCACAGTCTCCCTCACATACACCCTTTGAGAAGAAAAGTGTGTTCTTTGTTCCCAGAGACAAAGAATCCTTGGAAAACGTGTAGGGTACAGAATTGTCTGCTAAACTAGACAGCTCAGAGTTGAGGTTCCAGTGTATGCGAAACTGCTTGCTACAATACTTTCAGAAATTGCTAATAGTCTTTAGCATCCTAGAAGTCCCTTCACAAAAACTTACTGAGGTCTACTACATGGCAGAGGGAGGGGGAGAAAGGATACTAGAAGAAAATCACAGCTGCAGCTTTCTTGTACCATTTCCCTTTGGAGGACTCTAGATGAAGGATAGAGGAGTGGATGACCTTGATGAACTGTCTCTGTATATGTTGGGAATGGAAAATGTTCTAAAAGGTGGCTTCATGTCCCCTTCAGGTAGGGGGCTCTAAGAGTCCTCCTCCTCTTAGGATTTTTTTTTTCTTTCTTTTTGTATCACCAGTTTAATTTAGTCTGTAAGACACCAAACTTAAGCATGATTTCCCTAAATGTATGGGCATCCAAATAATGTGAGGCTTAAACATGGACACAGACACACAAATACCTATAAGTCATATACAAGAGCAAAAGATTTTCCCACCTCATATTCAGCATATGCAAATCAGTCACTATGTGGTACTGCTACCAAGTGTCAAACGCAAGCATGACTGCTCTGACAGTCCATTCTAAAGTGTAAGTAACAATACCCTTAGCACTCCTCTTATCTAACTATTCATTATCAGAGGTCCCGTGGTTAATAGCCTACTTAGGAGGAAAAGTCAACACCATACAACAACATTCACTAATGATCCCAGCATTTATGAGCTTAGTCCTTGCCTAATTCTAGTATTTATTCCTATTTATCAATTCAACCTCATAATCTGGGTAGGTCAGTCTCTTGAGTGTAGGCCTAGGACATTTTTGGTCCCTATTTTAACCAGATTAAGTTTAAATGGATTTATTCCAGTATTAATTATTCTTGAAACAAGAATCTTGTCCTTAAAAACCAACAAATGCTGAGGAAAGATTAAAATATTAGGGGCTTACGAGAAACAGCGAATGAACCTTAATTAAGAAAGGAAGAATATTTAGAATGTTGGAAACTGGGGTTTGCACTTTTTTAACTTCAAGACAAAAATGAACAAAGATTTAAAAGGCTGATAACTACACTACTGAAGAAAAAAAGAATGATTTCATTAAGGTAAAAGGGGATCCTGAAGGAGAATGAAATGGATACTCACGGGGAGATCAATGAAATCAAACACACGCTGGCAGGGCAGGGGCACCAAGAGAGAATATATTATAAAAATATCAGGAAGATCATACAGACTTCCAGAGCCTTGCTGCAAGGAACCCCAAGATTGCTGTTTGGGGGCTTCCAGGCCACCCACCTGCATGCAGGGGAGTGAAATGATCAGGAGGTACTGAAATGCTCGCTAACTGCAACACTGTGTTATTTCTACTTGGAAGTCCCCTTCCTTCTCTACCTGAAAAGCCCCACCCCCATTAAGGGTTGAACTGTGTCCTCCAAAAGATGTTGAAGTACTAACCCGCATACCTATGAGTATGATCTTTGGATATAGGGCTTTTGCAGATGATCAAATTAGGATGAAGTCATTAGGATGTTCCCCAACCCAATTTTACTGTGTCCTTATCAAAAGAAGAGGTTTAGGCACAG
>NC_081560.1:147021511-147035306 GCF_022355385.1 Mustela nigripes | reverse complement strand
ACACACACACACACACACACACACACACACACACACACACACACACACAGGGGTAATGCCACTTGAGGAGGAAAGCAGACTGGCGCATTGCCTTTCCACGTCACAGAAGGCCAAAGACAGACGGAAAACTGCTAGAAGCTAAGACAGAAGCAAGGCACACATCCTACCACATTCTTCCCAAGGTCTTCATCAGAAGGAACCAACCCTGAAAACTTGCTTTCTACTTCTAAAAACTGGGGTTAAGACCATACCATTTCTGTTGTTAAACTGCCAGTTTGGGCTGCTTTGCTGTGGGCAGCCCTAACAATCGAATGTAGCCATTGATCTATAGAAACTCAGAATACATACTAGTAGGTCTGAAAATTCTTTTCAAGAATTCCCTCTTATATCTCTTTTGTATCTTCTCCATAACTGACTGTCTTGTACCAAAAATGCATATATCTGTTTCCTTAAAGCCTAGACTGTAAGCCGCTCAAAGGCAGGAACACCACCTCCATTCTTGGATTCCTGTCCCTGGCTCATGGGACACCTCACTGCACAGAGGAGGGCCCTCAATAGGCCTTTGTTAAAGTCAATAGCTTCTGGGCTGGATGTCTCATAGCATTTTACCAGCTGGGCTCTTTGCCTGGTGGGGTAATAAAACAGAGGCTATGTTTTCTTGGAGGGAGGTCCTTTTACCTAAAAGATTTATTCTGCAATCCACTGTGGAAGGGGACCTTTGAAAATACTTTGAAAAAGTAAAATAATTACTTTATAACAAAATGTTGATATTCAAAATTATATTTTATCTTATTTCCGTGTAAAATGCTTTTAGATGTGCATTATCCATAAAATTTGATATTTAAGGGAAAATAACAGTTTAAATTCATAAACACATTCATTCTCAACCTGTAATTTCCTTTTCTTCCCCCGTGCTCTCCACCAAATAAACCTTCCCTGTAATAATCCCTTATCTCTCTCTCTCCTTTCCCAAATAGTCTGCTCTGGCTGACTATAGATAAGTGAATGCTATAAAACACATTTTGAAAAAAATGAAAGGCCCTGGGTCTTCTCATTGATATCTCTAACATGCAGTGGCTTTCTGAGTGCTATTTCTCCCACAAATAAATTATAAGCAAAAAGCAAATTGCATCAAAATAAATCTATTGGTGAGTTTTCAGTGCCAAGGTAAAACTAGTCTTTGGCTTCTGACTTCCCTGTTAAAAGGTCTGTGAACTCCATTTTTCCTGAACCTGTAATAACTGTCCCCTAATCCTTACCTTTAACCCCAGTTTTTATCACTTAGGATTCACTGTTCATTGGCAAAGTCACATTCTACCAGCAAGACATGTGACTCGAAATGATAAAATGTTATTTCCTTGGCAATGGGGAAAATCTGACCCTGCGTTTTATAGGAATCTTTGAGTGTTTGACCTGTTTTGATAGTGTGGGAAGTCTAATCCTCTGGAACCATTTCAAACTTGCCACCCACATGAACATCCAGGCCCAATTTGATACCCAACCCTCCCCAGGTTGGTCTAACAGATCTCCATCTTCCCCAGTCAGGTAAGATGTAAGTTAAAGGAAACTAACTCCTTTGCCCTAGATTTTAGGGGTATCCCACTATGATCTATAAGCATCATCTACAAAGTCAGCTGTTTGCACAGCTATTCAGGCTGATCATTTTGTAGCATTGGCACAACTCATGCCCATGTTAAAACTGTCCCATTGGGGCTGTCCTGAGGCAGGCTGGGTATCAAACAGCCCAGGTTTCTGGACTTAAGGCGGTGGTCCTCTACTCTGGCCATACAGAAGAAATACCTGGGAATCCTTTCATGCACACCTACAACTGAACTCCACCTCAGAGTAGGAGATCTGAATTTCTAGCACTTAGACTGTAGATTGATATCTGTTCAAATCCACCTAAGGCAGCCAAGACACAGGAAAAGGAGCACACACACACACATACACACACAAAGGCAAAATTGATGTTTGTTATTTTATTTCATCCAACATATGTAAAATAGTATCATTGCAACATGGAATCCTTATAAAAATATGGATATTATACACACACACACACACACACACACACACACACACACACACATATATATATATATGTATACATTTATATTTTGGTACCAAGTCTTTGAAATCCGGTGTGTATTTGACCCTTACAGCTCCTCTCATTTTAGGTTAGCCACATTTCATGTGCTCAACGGACTCACACAGCTAGTGGTTACATCAGACAGTGTAGGTCAAGAGGTAGACCACAGGAATCTGTTCCCGAGCTCCTTCCCTAATTATTTATGTGAATTCGGGTAATTTTATTGAACCTATTTGTGACTCAGTTTTTAAAGTGAAAAAGTGGCAATGATGATAATACCTCCCTCACTGGGGTACTGGAAGATTAAAGGAAATACTTTGTATAATGTATTTACTGAACCCAGTGTCTGCCTCACTGAAGGTACTTATAGAATTGATGTGGTTTCTATTTTTATTATTATTGATGTTGTTGCTATGATTTTAGTATATTATGATAGAGATTACTGATAAAATCCACAGAGAAAGCTGGGTTTGAGAGGTAGCATTTAAGCCATTCGAAAACAAGCGATTTCTCCAAGTCCTCATGTGGAAAAATAAACAGGATAATTAAAATAGTCATTGTAGTCAAGCTCATTGGCTACAGAAACAGAGATATATTGAAGTTCCTTGAGTTAAAATAATGATGATACATGTGCTTGATCTTTTATCAAATTTGTGTGATAACATTCAATTTAATTCATTTCATTTTATTTTTTAATTTTTTTAAAGAGAGAGTGTGTGGGAGTGGGGGTAGGGGGAAAAAGGGCAGAGGGAGAGAAATTCTTTTAAAAAAGGAAAGATTTTTATTTACTTATTTATTTGAAAGAGAGAAAGAGAGAACGTGTGAGCCGGGAGGAGAATAGCAGAGGTAGAGGGAGAGGCAGATTCCGTGCTGAGCAGGGAGCCTAGTATGGGACTTGACCCCTCGACCCTGGGTTCATGACCTGAGCCAAAGGCAGACGCTTAACTGACTGAGCTACCCCGATGCCTGAGAGAGTCTTAAGCAGGCTCCACACCCAGTGCAAAGCACCATGTGGGGCTGGATCTCACACCCCTAAGATCATGACCTGAGCCAAACCAAGAGCTGGATGCTTAACCCACTGAGTCACCCAGATGCCATTGATCTAATTAATTTTAAATTTGGCTTCTGAAAATTTCATTGAAAGGGTAGATATATACAAACAGGGCTGGCAATAAAATAGCATGATTGAGCCTTCCGCTTTCCACACTTTGCTACTTCCGCCCCTCCACTGCCTGCTTTGGGAACCTACCATCATCCACTGGCTTCCTCTATTTGCTTGCAGTTTTTAGCACCCTAGAAGTCTAGCTTGTTCGTGCTCTTGGGTTGGCCACAGCTCTTACTCCATCTAAGAATATCCTTTTACTTTCTGACCCTGTTGCTAAGTGTCCTCATCTTTTATTTTTACAAAATTCAAATGCTAGTCCTTTAAAATAAAATTCACATCAAAGTGTAACACATATATAAAAATGCATAATTGGGGTGCCTGTGTGTCTCAGTCAGTTAAGTGTTGGACTGGTGATTTTAGTTCAGGTCATGATCTCGGGGTCATGAGCTTGAGCCCCTCACCAAGCTGTGTGCTCAGTGGGGAGTCTGCTTGAGATTCTCTCTCTTCCTCTCTCCCTCTCCCCCACTCACACTCTCTGTCTTTAAAATAAATAAATTTTTTAAAATGCATACTTCATCAATTTACAGCATTAGGAAGTTTTACAAATGAACACGCCTAGATAAACACCCAGATCAAGAAAGGGAACATGACAAGTACTGGAGAAGAAACCCATACGTGCTTTCCTAACACCAACTGCCTTGTCTACAATGTAACCACTAACCTGATTTCTAACACCGAATTTCAGCTGTACTTATTTCTGGACTTTATATGAGTGGAGTCATATTATGTGTAAAATCTACCTTTTGTTTTTCAGTTATTACGTTAGTGAGATTTAATCATGCCCTTGCATGCAGGAATGGCTCTATTATTATTTGTTAACCTGCTTTTGAAAATTTTCAGTAGGGGCTCCTAAGTGGTTCAGTAGGTTGGGCATCTCACTCTTGGTTTCAGCTCAGAACATGATCTCAGGATTGTGAGATGGAGCCCCATGGCAGGGTCAGTACAGTCTGCTTGGATTCTCTCTCCCCCTCTTCCCCTTGCCCATCTCATGCTCTCACTTTAAAAACAAAAACACTTAGGGACGCCTGGGTGGATCAGTTGGTTGGATGACTGCCTTCGGCTCAGGTCGTGATCCTGGAGTCCAGGGATCGAGTCCCGCATCGGACTCCCAGCTCCATGGGGAGTCTGCTTCTCCCTCTGACCTTCTCCTCATTCATGCTCTCTCTCACTGTCTCTCTCTCAAGTAAATAAATAAAATCTTAAAAAACAAAAACAAAAACAAAAAACACTTAAAATAAAGTCAAAATCATGGGCATTTTTTCATGTTCATGCCCACAGGTCTATCTCATCCTTTTTAGTGGCTGTGGGGTGTTCTATATCATGGTGAAGTCCTATGGACATTTATACTTTTTCCAATTTTGTCTAATTACAATCAATGCTATAATGAACAGCCTTGTGTACTCCTAGTGACTGGGCTTGAAAGAGCCTATAGATCAACTATATGGTGTATAGAGAGGATTGTGAGGAAGGAAAGGAAAGTCAGAGGAAAGAAATGAAAGAATATGCCTGTGGATAACTGGGGTGTCTAGCAGATGCTGTTCTTCCCCATTCAAATATTTGGGGTTTCTCAGTCTGACAACTCTCCAAATCTTATCAATAAACCTCACCTACTAAAACAGTACCAGTCAGTTTTTTCAAGGAATAGAGAGGTCTAACTGACAAACATACTGTTTTATTCAGTGACAGCAGATACCCTCGGATGTCCTTAATTCACACATATGAATGAAAAATCCTGATTCACTAAGGCCTATCAAAAAAAGAAAAACATAAAACAAACAAACAAAAAACCCATAATGATAAGTTCCCAGAGTGGAAGATGAAGTATTAACATTACTTAGTCTTTAAGATAGACATTACAAGTACTTAACACACACACACACACACACCCCAAAAACCAACACTGACTGGTTTTACAGACCCACTGTGATTTCCAGCATTTAACATTGGAAACCACAGTGCACTAAAAAGTTCTTAAGCTCTAATCTAAGAAAGACTTGGGTCAGGTGAACTTTTCATCATTTCAAAATGTGACCTTTTCATCTCATTTCTTTTAGACCAAGGGCAGTAGGAGTAATTATTAATACATGATAACCTTACACTGCAGTTAGTAAACTCCTTTCTTCCCAGACAAGAGAAACAAGTTACCTTCCAGCAATCAAGGAAATTTGTTTCTGACTCGGTAGTGATACTAACAAGGATTTAGTGACAAGTGTACTTAGGAGGTGTGAGCTACAGGACCCAAGGAGAGGACAGGGTAGGTACTAAGAGTTAAGAACAATGATGGTTAAACTGAGGCAGAAGTTTACTTGCCACTTTAAGAATTAGGATACTTGCGTGCTCGCTTCGGCAGCACATATACTAAAATTGGAACGATACAGAGAAGATTAGCATGGCCCCTGCGCAAGAAAAAAAAAAAAAAAAAAAAAAAAGAATTAGGATACTTGCCACTTTAAGAATTAGTACAAGCAAAGAACCTCTGAAAGATATATCCAGAAGCAAAATAAACCACACCCTTATGGGAAGTGATTCTAGCATCTGATTATAGCTGAATTAAATGGAATTTTAAGGTCTCTAGAGAATCCACCAGTCTCTGTGATGTCTGTGCATATAACCTTCAATAAAAGTATGTGGAGCATTTAGACTTATTCTATGTCCTATAGCTATACCATAGGGGCAGCTCTTGTCTTATAACAGTGCTTGTCTGTCTCTTCCACATGCCCATTCATGTTCAGCATCAGTCGCTGTAATGACCATGTCTTTTGTCTTCTATTTCTGATGCTTTGACATCTGAACCTTGCTGATGCTGACAGAGTTTCCTCCTAGTGTTAGTCAATTTTGTAGATAGTAAGCAACTCACTCATGAACATGATTTTCAAATACAAATTAGCTAATCCAAAGCTCACACCCCCAACCACTACCTTTATTGGCCTCTCACACTTTGGACCACTGTCCACCTGCCTTCATCATCCCAGGGCCAGGGACAAGCAAATAGGGACAGCCCCTCTACCCAGAGCCTGCTAAAATTATTCAAACTAGACAATTCTAGGTCTGCTTATACTATTTCACCCATTGCTTCCTGTGAGACCACCATAAATGCTCTTCCCCACAGTTTCTCTTTCTCTTTTGCCTCCTGACCAACGTTGGTACTCCCCCTTGGGGCCTCCCATAGCACGGTGTTACCCACTTCTTGGGAACTGTAACAAACTATCTTTCTAATGAGTTGTTTCATAATCTGGTGGTCTTACAATATCTCACATTTTCTATTAATACACTATTTTGGACAGTGGCTATTCAGATCAGTGTTCTAAAAGGATCATGTATCATGCTAAGATACTATAAACATTTTAAATTTATTGAAACTTTGCTTTTATAAATTAAAAAAATGCTGCTTAGATGCATCTAATAGAGTAACCACTACCCATTTAAATAATTCAGAAAAATATCATCTCTAAACAGGATTAAAATTTAAGATTGAAAGAAATTTACCATCTATGTTTATTGGATTTTCTCCTGTATCCCACATCAGACACTGCTCTAGATGTATACTTTGGCTATAAAGATAAACAAGGTAGAATTCCACAAATCCTTTAATCTAGGAGGTGAGATGGAAATATAAAAATAAATATGAAACTGTGGTGTTTCAGAGCTATGGGCAGAGTGACATCAGCAAGATGAGTAGTCCACACTACCCAAAGCAATCTACAGATTTGATGTGATCCCTATCAAAAATCCAATGGCATTTTTTACACAAATAGAGAAAGAATCTTATTTTCATTGTTGTTGCCAGAGACATTTATGAGATAAAGTTATAGAGAAGATAGACAACATAGGTATTTCAACTCAAGCTATTGTCATGGCACAAAGAAGTATCTGAAATCATTCCCAGTAGGCTATCAATACTAAGTGTTCATTTCATATTCTCTTAAACATATATAATTGCTTACATCATTAGAATGGAATTGAATAATACATCTAATTCTTTCCAGAAAAGCTAGTCCATCTGGAACAGGATATGAGTATGGGAACTTAATCTAGAGACAGGGGTGGAAATAGTGCAAAACTGACTCCAGGACTATTCTCCATGGATGGCAGGGGGAATATAAAACATGATTTGTAGGGCCAAAGTTGGGATTACAAAGCAAGCAGGCTGTCCTCCTAACTCAATTCCAAACAGTAGCTATAGAGAGGGAAAACAAGATAGTGGCCACAGAATGGGAACAGTGGCAGGGTAGGTGAAGGAACAGAAGGCAGGAGGTGAAACCAGCCACAGGAGATTTGGGGATAGCCCTGCAGTCTTGCCCGTGGGCAGAGTGGGAGCTAAGACTATAAAGAGATGGGGGCAGATGTCCAGCTATAGATCCTGCAAGCAGGATAAAATACAATCATTTTTATCTTCACTTTAGAGATAAAGAATCTGAACTTCAAATGCAACAAATTAAAAGTAACAGTCATGTATGCTCTCTCTATTCCTGATTTCCTCTTTCCCTACTCTCTAGGAAGCTGAAGGGGAAACCATGCATCCTCTCTTCAACACCCAAAAGCCCACTGAAAGGACTCCTGTGAGAACCAAAACTAAGCAAAAGTAGAAACGTAAACCAAGAATGTCTTTCATTGAAAGAAAAAAACAAAAACCTAACAAGTAGTCTTGGCCCACAATGAGCACAAAATCAAATAGAAGAGGCAATGTATGTTTGAAAGTGTACTAAAAGAAGTCTCAAGAGAGAAATGGAAGCTAGCTATGGAAAGTGAGGACATAGAAAGCTTCTATTTAATGTTTAATGACCCTGTGGCAAGCACTCTGAGGAACACATAATTAGCTTCTTTCTGCCCGCGCTCAGAGGTCTGGAGAATGCAAGGGACTTTCCCGAGGTTACGAAGCTAGAAGGTGAAATGTAGAACCATAAAACCAACCCAATTGTGTCTGGCACCAAAGTTCAAGCATGTCTTGCTTCCTTATCTGTTCCATTCACGTTTATTTCCCCCCAAAGTCAGGCATGGTAAGTACCTCAAAAATAAGTCTGTTTTATAAAATAAAGGATGGATGAATACATAAAGACAAGTCACTAAGATTCATAGCCCCACCCATGGAACAGATGTGGGATAGGAAAGGGAAATAGAAGATCAGGCACAGCTTCAAAATTTTTAGTCTGAATGAAAATGGGATGCGATTGCCATTCCAGGAGGAGAAAAACAAACCAGTGTGGGGAGGGGATGTGAGGGTGGTGGTGCTCATCTGCCATGGTCTGGGCTTGTATGAACCAATGTCTTTTCTTTGATCTTTGCCTTGTATACACTGTTCCACGTCTGCTTCCAGTTCATCCTCCTCACCTCCAGGTAACTATAAAACGTTATTCCTTCTGCCTACAATGTCCTCTTTGCATCATCTCTCATGTCACCCATCCAACTAGTACATCATTTAGATCTCGGGTTTTGACAAGGAGGAAGCTTTCCCTTACCTCCTACCCCCGACAAATTTCATGGGTGAGGCAATGGAGGAATCTCCCCGGGTCCATTATCACATTGCATTGCAATCCCGCTGGTAGTTATTTGTCTTCACTTTAATCTGCAAGCTCTTTCCGCTTTGCTGATTGTTTCTTTTTCTTTTTAAGATCTTATTTATTTATTTGACAGACAGATCAAAAGTAGGCAGAGAGGCAGGCAGAGAGAGAGGAGGAAGCAGGCTCCCCACCAAGCAGAGAGCCTGATGCGGGGCTCGATCCCAGGACCCTGGGATCATGACCTAAGCTGAAGGTAGAGGCTTTAACCCACTGAGCCACCCAGGTGCCCCTGATTGTTTCATTTTTATTTTGCTCTTGTTTTGTGTTGTTCCAGAAAATCCGGAAAAATAACACAATGCGAACGTACCCAGTTTGGAGTCTGAACTGGCATATATAACAGACGGTCAGGAATTCTGAGAAATCAGGACTGTGTATTCTTCAACCTATAGGCAACATTCTCAATCAAGTTCCTTAGAAGGACTCAGCAAAGGCAGATCACTCAACCCCATTACTAGGTGTGGTCAGATCCAAACACACTCACAGTGTCTTTACAGAAGTATTACCCTGGAGTTCTTAGTGTTCCTGAACTTTATTCTTGGATGGATGACTGTTAAAATGTTCTGTTAATTAAATATCCCTTCTTACACTTTGTTAACACTGGTAAGCACAGTAGGTGTGTCATGACCTAGCCTAGTCCATGTAACCACCATTAACCTGGACTATGGCAAGGAAATCGCTATACATAAGGAAACAAAAGAAAAAAAGACACAGAATCTAAGAATAATGCTGAAGGGATAGAAGGACACTCTCTTCTTTTTTTCCTTCAATGTCCCTGCCACTCACACAGTTGACTACCTTCAGAAAATGTTCACACCGTGATATTTCGGGATGAAACCAGCAATTAGGAAAAATCTCAGACTACTGGGAAGCTTATGCTCGCGAGGAAGAGATGTGCAGCAATTACATATCTCCTGTTGCTATCTATGGGTTGAGCCAGCTCAGAGAGGAGGTCCACACCTGCTGAAATACATCAAAACCTTCTCTTTGTCTTACGCCCAGCTAAGATCCATTTCTGTTAGAATCAAATACTGCACACATCACTGATGACAGCAAGTGTACAGTCACCAAAGAAGAAAGGAAAACTTGTAAAGAAGAATAATTTTTGGAAGACTTAGAATAAGTAGATCGCAGCTGGAATAAAATTCATCCAGTAAAGAACCCCAGAGGCACTGTTCACAGACCTACCATCTGGGAAAAATCTCATACCTCGGGATTGCTTTAAGGTTTGTTTTCTGAAAGGTAAAAGGGTACTAGCATGCCCCCAGTATCTAGAAATGACAGCCGGGTTTTAGATAGAGTGGCTTAAGAAACAACTCCCTTTTTGGAGAGAACAGAGTTAAGAGAGTTGTCAATAGGAGAATATACTATATTTCCTATATTCCCACACCCTACTCCTGCCATTATCATTCAAGCATCTTACAGGGTTGGCAGGAGAGAATATTATAATTCTGATTTTCAGCAAAATGTCTGTGCCTAAGCAGATATGCATGCTTGTGTGACAGAAGTGCCATTCTCATCATTTCTAGGAGAAAACACTCCATTTTATAATGCTAAAAATTTCCCCCAAATGCATGCATTTGTTGATGATTCTGAGGCATCAATTCTCTTTTAGGCAATGTATGTTTTGTCTCCACTTAAGAGACCCTGTGAAGCTTCGCAACAGAGGAACCCCCATGCAATTCCGTGAAATAAGTCATTCTCAGGACTCCTGAGCTCGGTGATACGGCTGACAAGGAAATGTAGAAGTGTGAAATGAGCAGGGGTATGAGGGGGCTGTGGCGCTGCAGGGATGCACTGGGAAAAATCAGGGGTCAGCAAAATATAGCCCACAGACCAAATACACCTGGCCAGTCTGTTTTTGTAAAAATAGATTACGGGAACAAAGCCATGTCCATTTGTTGATGTATTGTCTGTGGCTCCTTTTGTACTAAAATGGCAGAGTTGCATGGCTACAGCATAGAACGCTAAGCCCAAATATTTACTCTTTGACCTTTTCTAGGAAAAAATGTGCTGATCCCTGGAGAAGCAAAAAGAAATTCAGGGAATAAAAATTACTTCGTCATAAGAGGTACAATAAAAATTTAAATAATGTTTTAAATGAGTATTTGTAAGATTGCTTTAAAATTTCTCAAACAGCCCCATAAATTGTCACAAGAATAATTTTAGTTCATTTACTGTGCTGGGCAAACATGGAGGCTGCCAGCCCACAGAAGCCAGCTTCAGCGTCTGCTCACCGACAAGGCCAATATGGCTTCTGTGACTAAAGCTCAGGGACTCAGTGTCTAAGGCAAGAGCCTTGAGGTCCAGGGAAGGCATGTGAACAGCAGCAGCTAGAGATCTCATGAGCTATTCAGGTACTGAGGCGTTGGGAAACTAAGGTCTTTGCCAGAAAACTCAGAAACCAGAAGGAGAATGGAGGTCAGTTTGAAGTGGGGGCAAAATAGAAAAGACAAAGAAAGTAAGGGCCAAAGAGACCAAGGACAGGGGAGTCATGTTAAATGAAGGTCCAGTTCAAAGGGAGAGCTACCTAGAATTCTTCAGAAGTTATGAGAGAAGTATTTTCTGACCACTAGAGCCACACCTTAGTGTTATCCCAGACTCTAAGAAAGAAAACTCTCAAGGCAAAATCCTTGTGAATTTTCATTTCTTATTTCTCGCTTATTGCACTAATCAATGCCCCTGCGATTTTAAAAAATTTTATTTTTAAGTAGGCTCCACACCCAGCAGAGAGCCCAACTCAGGGCCTGAACTCACACCCCTAGATCAAGACCTGAGCTGAGATCAAGAACCTGACACTTACCTGACTAAGCCACCCAGGCGCCCCTCCCCAGGGTTTTCTTTATTTTCATTTGTTTTTCTGTCTCTCTGTTTGTTTTAATCAAAAAGAGTTTGACGCACGGAGATTGAAATGGGAACAACTTTGTATCAGGAAATAATTACTGGACTCACAAACTATATTCAGGGCAAAATGGCTTGTCCTAAAATATATAAAGGAAAGCAGAGAATGATTTCAGGGGTGCGATACTTCATGGCCACATAAGCTCCTATCACTTTTTAACAAGCTTTTGTTTCTTTGTTTACCAGAATGTTCCATTAGGTGTTTAGAGCCCATAGACCTCAGCTACAAAGCTAGCTGGTGCAATTTGGTTGCATTATAGTACATTAGAGTGAATACTATACTTGAAATATAAATGGATGAATGGCTTTTAGCTAGAATTTTTTTTAAAAATTTCTGCCTGAATGCTTGAATCCCTTGAAATGCTCTAGCAGCATGCTCTTGGGTGTCCTGCCACCATCAATATTTTTGTTGGCCTGGAGTGACTCCAAAAGGGGGCACATAGCAGCCCTCTCTCTGAGAAAGCCTAAGGCGATAGAACATATTCCCATTTCAAGCTGCTGGTTCTGCACCCATGGAGTTGCAAGTAGGTGCATTCTTACTGCTCTGACCAAGCAAGGTATGATTTCATTTTCTTAATGAGTCACAGACTGTGAATAACTGTACCCCCCTTTCCCAGCCATCAGCTGGAGCTGAACCCTATTTAGACTGGCAAGAAATAACAACTTTTGGCTCAGGAATCTTCTCATTTCTCCATTATTGGAACGTAGGAGGTTAGGAGGTGGCTTCAAAACTTGCTTGTGCATTGTCCCTATTTTATGTCTAGCTGTGCTCCTGTGAAAAGGCTCCCTGTCAACAATAGCAATGACCACTGTAACACGCATGTTTATTGAGCACTTACAATACAAAACCCTTTATAGGTACAAATTATTTTAGCCCTCTTCACAGTTCCGGGAGCATTATTAACCCTACTGGCAGCTGAAGGAATTGAAGCATAGAGAAACTAAATTATGCATTCAGGTTCAAATAAAAAATAAGTGATCACAGTCTGGCTCCAGAGTCCGTGCTTTTAAGATACTCATGCTACTGTCTAGAGGGAGAAGGAACTATACCACTGTAATTAGTAAATAAGTCTTTAATCAAACCAAAATAATGATGTAACAGTAGTGTGGGATGGTAAAAGAGGTCATACTCTGGAGTCAGGCAGACCTGGGTCTGAATACAAATCGTATCTTGGATTAGGCAAGGTAATACTAAAGAAATCCTTTGTCGTCTCCTAGCCCCAAGCCCTCATCTGTAAAATAGGGATTCTAAGGACTTTGACGCATGATTTCTGTGAACACAATAAAATAAAGGATGCAAAGTCCCCCCAAATAGTGTCCAATCACTCAAAAAGTAATACCTTTCTTCTTCATTTCTGCTCTGATGGAGCTCTTTTAACTGTATGCTTATAGAAGACCTCTTCTGTTCTCTCACACCTATCAAAAGAACCTCATTCTATACAGCTAAGAATTCCCTCTATACAGCTAAGAACACCTGAGGTGCTCATGACCATAGGAGCATCTTGGACCCATCACCATGGAGATTATTTTCAGGAAGCATAATCCTATCTTCCACACTGTCTTGAGTTAACGTGAAGAAGCTTAAAATATTTAAAATATTAATTATGCTACGGTAAGGCAGCTTTGAGTACTAGTGACCTGGAAGAAGGAAGGAATATTCTATGAATATTCTATTCAACCTAGAATTTTCTTTAAACTTTTTATTTTTTATAAACATATAATATATTTTTATCCCCAGGGGTACAGGTCTGTGAATCGCCAGGTTTACACACTTCACAGCACTCACCATAGCGCATACCCTCCCCAATGTCCATAACCCCAGCCCCTTCTCCCAATCCCCCTCCCCCCAGCAACCCTCAGTTGGTTTTGCGAGATTAAGAGTCTCTTATGGTTTGTCTCCCTCCCAATCCCATCTTGTTTCATTTATTCTTCTCCTACCCACTTAATCCCCCATGTTGCATCTCCACTACCTCATATCAGGGAGATCATATGATAGTTGTCTTTCTCTGATTGACTTATTTCGCTAAGCATGATACCCTCTAGTTCCATCCACGTCGTTGCAAATGGCAAGATTTCATTTCTTTC
>NC_081560.1:146851330-147021411 GCF_022355385.1 Mustela nigripes | reverse complement strand
TGTTTCATTTATTCTTCTCCTACCCACTTAATCCCCCATGTTGCATCTCCACTACCTCATATCAGGGAGATCATATGATAGTTGTCTTTCTCTGATTGACTTATTTCGCTAAGCATGATACCCTCTAGTTCCATCCACGTCGTTGCAAATGGCAAGATTTCATTTCTTTTGATGGCTGCATAGTATTCCATTGTGTTTATATACCACATCTTCTTTATCCATTCATCTGTTGATGGACATCTAGGTTCTTTCCATAGTTTGGCTATTGTAGACATTGCTGCTATAAACATTCAGGTGCAGGTGCCCCTTCGGATCACTACGTTTGTATCTTTAGGGTAAATACCCAGTAATGCAATTGCTGGGTCATAGGGTAGTTCTATTTTCAACATTTCGAGGAACCTCCATGCTGTTTTCCAGAGTGTCAACCTAGAATTTTTAATCACCATTTTTTTTAAGTCTGAGATATTTTATTTCAGTACATAGAACACTTCAAAAACTGAAGATGAGTCTAGTGAACATAGAATACCACTGAGCCTTGGTGGCTCAATGGGCTAAGCCTCTGCCTTCATCTCAGGTCATGATCTCAGGGTCCTGGGATCAAGTCCTGCCTTGGACTCTCTGCTTGGTGGGGAGCCTGCTTCCCCCTGTCTCTCTGCCTGCCTCTCTGCCTACTTGTAATCTCAGTCTCTTGTCAAATGATTTTTTTAAAAAAATGAATTATTAAAAAAAAAAGAAAAGAATACCATTACATGTGCCTGATCTTCCCTGTCTTTTGTCTTTTGCTTATAGTGAACTTGTTGGATCCCAAGGTCCCCCTCACCTACCCACTGCCACCACACAAAGTGATGATCAATTCTGACCTAGGGTTGGGATCCAATGCCAACTAAACTTAGAGGGCACAAGGGAGCATTTAGGGAACACTCACGTTATTAATTCATTAAATATTGAGCCAGAATTTTAATAGTCCAGCACTGGTGTTGGACCATGCCACTCAGATGTTAATGACAAAGTCTAATTGTTCCTCTCCTGTTTGGTTAATAGGGTCCCTGCCTGATATTTATTCATCACTTTCTAATGTCCAGTCAAAAGAGACAGATTTTTCCAAAGATTTTTCCTCACCATCCATCTCTCCATACCACTAATAAGCATGCATGTGAGCACATGTGTGTGCACACATGTGCACACACACACACACAGCAGTGTCAGTGAAGGGAGGGAATGGAGAGAGAGAGAGAGAGAGATCCTAATTCTCAATCCAATTTTGCCTTTTAAGTCCTGTTAAAAACCACTTAAACTAAAGAAAAAAAAATTTTAAAGACTTTTTTTGGATGCTGACTATCTGATCTTCTGGATCAAAGAATCTTTACTTTCTTCCCCATTCTTATATATATTCATTTACATATTTCTCATTCATGCATTCATTTATTCAAAAATTATTTTTAAGCACCTACTCTGTGCCAAGCATTGTATTAGGCATAAGTGGTAAATGTAACATGATTAGAGCCCTTGCTTTCACAGATCTTTCCAAGCTAGTAGGAGACAGAGACAAAATATTTGGTGTAATGTGAAGACCTGCAATGCGTATACAATTCAGACTTTGGAAATAGAGTTTGGAAGGCTGGGAAAACTTTCCATAAGAAGTAAGAATCATCAGATGATTCTGAAAGGACAGTGGAGATTAGGTGGAGGATGAAGGATGAAAGGGGCAGCTGATGGAGAAGGGAACAGTGGGGTGTTCTAGATGTAGGAAACAGTATGGGTAAAGCCCACAGTAAGAAGGAGAACATGCAATATTTAAAGAACTGAAAGTCATTCGGCACAGCAGGCATACAAAGAGCATGGATAGAGTCTGAAGGAAGTGAAAAGACCATATTTGTATTTTCGAATAATTTTGTTCTCTGAAGAATGGATTGGAATGGGGCTGGAGACAAATTTAGTAACCTGCAACTGTTGCTAAGTGACATTTTTCTGTATAGACAAGTGGTTTCAAGATAATCCAGACTGGAAACTCTGATAGAGGCTTGAGAACAACTGAATCACCTGGATTTGCAAGTTGGATGGAAGAGAGAGGGAGGAGTCAAAGGTAAATTGTGGATTTGGATTGTGATTTGAGCAGTTACATGGATGGTGGTGCCATTCACTAAGGATGGGTGGGAATGGGGATGAAACGGAAGGGAAACTGAGTTGAGTTTGTTCAGAGTGAGTTTGAGGTGAGTTTGAGGACACATTCATATACATGCCCTATACTTGGCACTCTTTTACTATGGTGACATTCCAGGAACTCCTGTCCTTCAACATTCCCCCAAGACACCAAGTACACACGTGGGTCACATTTGTTTATGATTATGTCCCCCAGACAATATACTCTGTCTGCACGACTACATGACCTCTGTCACCTGGATCTAAATCTCCAGGACCTGGTCATCAAGCTTAGGATGGATTTCATACTTCCAGGAAGAACTTAACACACAAGACCTATATCCATCTTACACAGAAACACTTTCTCAAAACCAATCTGATGCAAGAACCTGCCCCTGAGATACAGGCAGAGTCACAGAGATCGCCTTAGTAGAAGAGATACTGAAAGAGTCCAAAGAATTGAAATAGCTGATCAATTTGGATGGTTTTAAAGGCTATGATATTTCAAAGTCACTCTATATTCTCAGGCTACCTATTTGGGAAAATATCATGTAAAAATTACATAGTAAAATCCTTATGAGGCTGCCAGAGGATAAATAGTAAAATAGTTTATCATGACAATTTCAAAACTGACTAAAACTGATAGTTTTAGTCAATGCATAATAGAAACTTGGTTAATATACAGAAAGTTTAATGAATGATAAGTCAATGGGTCCACAACAGTGAAAATGTTTTACATTTGTACTGAAATCCATAGTTTAAAAAATACTTCCATGCCCATGAAATTACTTAAAATCTTTGAATCATAGAACTCCAAAAGTACTTGCTACTTTTCAGATCATTTGGGAAAATGTTAGGGAATACCATATAAATGGATAATCAACTTACTGATATTCAAAATAACTTTTGCCTCAACTAAACCACATTCTCTAAAACTAAATGATCTCTTCTACTGAGAGCCAAAGAAGATGCAGAGTAAATATCTTCCCATCTGAACTGGTGGAGTATTACTGGTAAATTATCTTTACTTATTTTTTTTTAATTTATTTTACTTATTTTTTATAAACATATATTTTTATCCCCAGGGGTACAGGTCTGTGAATCGCCAGGTTTACACACTTCACAGCACTCACCAAAGCACATACCCTCCCCAATGTCCATAACCCTACCCCCCTTCCCCCAGCAACCCTCAGTTTGTTTTGTGAGATTAAGAGTCACTTATGGGGGCGCCTGGGTGGCTCAGTGGGTTAAGCCGCTGCCATCGGCTCAGGTCATGATCTCAGGGTCCTGGGATCGAGTCCCACATCGGGCTCTCTGCTCGGCAGGGGGCCTGCTTCCCTTCCTCTCTCTGTGATCTCTTCCCTTCCTCTCTCCTACTGTGATCTCTCTCTGTCAAATAAATAAATAAAATCTAAAAAAAAAAAAAAAAAAGAGTCACTTATGATTTGTCTCCCTCCCAATCCCATCTTGTTTCATTGATTCTTCTCCTACCCACTTAAACCCCCATGTTGTATCACCACTTCCTCATATCAGGGAGATCATATGATAGTTGTCTTTCTCTGCTTGACTTATTTCGCTAAGCATGATACGCTCTAGTTCCATCCATGTTGTCACAAATGGCAAGATTTCATTTCTTTTGATGGCTGCATAGTATTCCATTGTGTATATATACCACTTCTTCTTGATCCATTCATCTGTTGATGGACATCTAGGTTCTTTCCATAGTTTGGCTATTGTGGACATTGCTGCTATAAACATTCGGGTGCACGTGCCCCTTCGGATCACTACGTTTGTATCTTTAAGGTAAATACCCAGTAGTGCAATTGCTGGGTCATAAGGTAGCTCTATTTTCAACTTTTTGAGGAACCTCCATGCTGTTTTCCAAAGTGGTTGCACCAGCTTGCATTCCCACCAGCAGCGTAGGAGGGTTCCCCTTTCTCCGCATCCTCGCCAGCATCTGTCATTTCCTGACTTGTTGATTTTAGCCATTCTGACTGGTGTGAGGTGATATCTCATTGTGGTTTTGATTTGTATTTCCCTGATGCCGAGTGATATGGAGCACTTTTTCATGTGTCTGTTGGCCATCTGGATGTCTTCTTTGCAGAAATGTCTGTTCATGTCTTCTGCCCATTTCTTGATTGGATTATTTGTTCTTTGGGTGTTGAGTTTGCTAAGTTCTTTATAGATTCTGGACACTAGTCCTTTATCTGATATGTCGTTTGCAAATATCTTCTCCCATTCTGTCAGTTGTCTTTTGATTTTGTTAACTGTTTCCTTTGCTGTGCAAAAGCTTTTGATCTTGATGAAATCCCAATAGTTCATTTTTGCCCTTGCTTCCCTTGCCTTTGGTGACGTTCCTAGGAAGATGTTGCTGCGGCTGAGGTCGAAGAGGTTGCTGCCTGTGTTCTCCTCAAGGATTTGATGGATTCCTTTCTCACATTGAGATCCTTCATCCATTTTGAGTCTATTTTTGTGTGTGGTGTAAGGAAATGGTCCAATTTCATTTTTCTGCATGTGGCTGTCCAATTTTCCCAACACTATTTATTAAAGAGGCTGTCTTTTTTCCATTGGACATTCTGTCCTGCTTTGTCAAAGATTAGTTGACCATAGAGTTGAGGGTCTATTTCTGGGCTCTCTATTCTGTTCCATTGATCTATGTGTCTGTTTTTGTACCAGTACCATGCTGTCTTGATGATGAGAGCTTTTTAATAGAGCTTGAAGTCCGGAATTGTGATGCCACCAACTTTGGCTTTCTTTTTCAATATCCCTTTGGCTATTCGAGGTCTTTTCTGGTTCCATATAAATTTTAGAATTATTTGTTCCATATCTTTGAAAAAGATGGATGGTACTTTGATAGGAATTGCGTTAAATGTGTCTTTACTTATTTTTAATAAAATTCAGGAGAAGAAGGAAACACATTGAATTCTTTACCAAACAAAAAAGCTGATGAAATAATGATTCAGGTTTTTTTTTATCCTAATTATAATTTTTAAATAAATATTTTATTTTAATATAGTATTATATGAAGATAGTACAGAGTTCATGTATCCTCCACACCCAATTTGACCTATTATCTTCTGTTAATATAGCATTTGTCAATAATTAATGAGCTGATATTGATATCATCTTATTAACTAAAGACTATACTTCTCTCAGATTTCCTTTTTTTTTTTTTTTTTTTGACTAATTCTCTTCTTCTCTCCTGAGATCTCATCCAGGAGGACATGTGACATTCTGTAGTTCTGTTTACTCAGGTTCTCTATGGGGATGACAGTTTTTTAGATTTTCCCATTTTTGATGACTGACAGTTTTGAGGATGATTTGTCAGGTATTTTGTAGAATGCCCTTCGGTTGGGATTTGACTGATGGTTTTGTTATGATTACACTGGGGAAATTTATTTCTGGGAGGAAACCACAGCACTAAAGTTACCATTACAATCATGTCACATCAAATGACTTACCACTGTTAATACTAACCTTGATCACCTGACCTGAAGTAGTTCATCAGGTTTCTCAACTTTAAAGTTATTCTCCTTTTTCTTCTTTTATGCAGTTACCTTCAGAAGAAAGTTATGTGCAGCTAATATTTAAGTAGTAGGAAGTTTTTTTCCCACCTCTTTAAGACTATATAAATTATTTGAAAATTTTCTGCCAGGTATAGTTGTCTATTCTCTACGTTTATTTACTTAGTTGTTTTTTAGACCATTATAGAAGCATAGATCTTTATATTATACATTGAATTATAGTCCAGGAAAGCTTTATTTTCTATAATTGTCTATATAATTGCCTTGCCAACTAGGAACTCTTTCTGATGGTTTCTGGAATGCTTTGATATACCCATATTGTTGTGGGTCCTACCCCCTCCCCTGCCAATCTTTCCTTACTTCCTGATACTACAAGATGCTTCAGGACCATCTGGTGCGTTTTCTCTCTCATATCTAGAATCAGTCTTTTTCCCAAGAAGCCATTTCCAATAAATGTTGGAGAAGAGTATCAGAAACCATGATCTGGCTTCTGGGTATGCTTACAGTTACTGGGGCATCATTTCTTCTAGGCTTTTTCAAATGATGGAGTAAACATATGTGTAGTAAAGTAGATCTACTTCAGTTTTCTAAAAGTAAAGCCCAGGACAGCATGGAAGACCTCCCTAAGGCTACAAGCCCCCCAAGAGTTTCCTCATTCTCATGCTAATCTACACAGCCTCCAACAACTGGTCAAACTTACCATTGAAGCTACCCTCCCAGCTTAAGGCCCTGGTGGCTTCTGTTCTAAACAGCACATCTGAGCTGTGAGTCTCTGAATTTACCAATCTCCCCAGCCCTTAGTGTGATAATTCTGTACACTCTTTTGGCTAGTAAATTCCAGAAAAGTCACTAAGTTGCAGTTTGCCTAGTTTTTACTTGTTAGAACAACTTCCAAGTTCTTTACATATTGAATCTGAAATGAGAAACTTCCCTATTTCCATTTTCAAAGATATTTTATATTCTCTATTCAGATCCATCTTTGGCTTTAGTACTTATCTGCACATTTTTTTTTTCATTCCAATATCTCAAGGCAGCAATTGCAGAAATTTGTGTTTGCATTCTGCCAACTTTAGAATTTCCCAGAAGTTAATTTCATTTCTAACTGAGCAAACATCAAGAGATTCTCAACTAGCTGAGGTGTAGTCATATGTGCTAGAATGGGTATTAATACAAATTATGATATTCTGCACTTTATTTCAAAGTCATTCAGTACTAGCAATGCATCAGCATCAAATATACTGACTGTGCCTTTTCTTTCCTACATGTGCATAAGAGGATTTTATAATGGCTTGTACCTCTAGACATGTTTTCCTAAAGACATCTGAAAACCATATTTTAAAAGTTAAGAGAGGACGTCTTAGAAGTTTTGTTTGTATACAGGGGCAACTCAGTGACTGGCCTGGGAGAAGTGGTCTCCATCATCACTCTCGTGTTTCCCATATGCTCTTCATTCTCTATATGAAATCATTGTTTTATTTTACTCTCATGTCACTCATTTAAAAAATTAAGAAGAACATTAATGGACAGCTTGCAGACCAGATAAGAAGTAGCCTTGGGAAGAAACTGATTTGTTGTCCCAGAGTCAGTCTCCAAGGGGGACCAGTCTCAGGGGTCACTGCAATCCAGCACACTGGCGCGTATAACCTGGGACTGTAGGACTGTGGCAGTTTATGTCCATTAGCTAGCTTCCCATCCTAAGTGTGGATGCCTTTATTTTTCCCTCTTGACAGGAACAGACACAAACACACATATATACTACATGAGGCTTTTCTGAGGCCCAGGGAGAAAAAGCTTATTGTAACCTAGTGAGCAGTTGAATGGTTCTTGCCTTTATGAATGCAATGACTTCAGAGACTGAGAACAGCCAGGGCTGCTAAATAAAATGTAGAATGTCCAGTTAAATTTGAATTACAAATAAACAGTGAATATTTTTTAGTGTAAGTTTGCCAAATCTAATTGCCCCCTCATTCCCTTAAATCAATTTCAGCTGAGAGTCTAGGGTTTTCCTCTCGAAGAATTCAGCTTTCCTTGCCATATCAAGATATCAAGTCACTACATCTGTATCTTTGCGGTAAATACCTAGTAGTAGCGGCAATGTCCACAACAGCCGAACTGTGGATGGAGCCAAGATGACCTTTAGCAGATGAATGAATAAAGAAGATGTGGTCCATATACATAGTGGAAGATGACTCAGCCATCAGAAAGGATGAATCCCCACCATTTGCATCAACATGGATGGAGCCATTTGCATCGACATGTCAAGAGAAGTAAGCCAAGCAGAGAAAGACAATTATCATATGGTTTCATTCATATGTCGAACATAAGCAGTAGCATGGAAGACCATAGGGGAAGGAAGGGAAATCTGAAGGGGGAGAAGTCAGAGAGGGAGGTGAACCATGAGAGACTATGGAACCCAAGAAACAATCTGGGTGTTTCAGAGGGGAGAAGGGTGGGGAGATGGAGTAAAAGGGTGATGGGTACTGAGGAGAGCATGTGCTGTGATGAGCACTGGGTGTTATACTTAAGTAATGAATCACTGACCACTACATCAAAAACTAATTACATGCCACACAGTGGCTAAATGAACATTAAAAGAGAGAGAGAGAGAGATCAAGTGGCTCAGTTGGTTTAGCATCTGCCTTCAGCTCAGGTCATGATCCCAGGGTCCTGGGATAAAGCCCTGTGTCTGGCTCTCTATTCAGCAGGAAGCCTGCTTCTCCCTTGCCTTCCCACCTCTGCACTCTCTCTCGCCTGTATCTCCCTCATATAAATAAAATCATTAAAGAGAGAGGGCTGGGGGGGGGGGATGTGTGGAGGTAGAGAGATGAAGTCACAATAATCCCATCATGGAAAAGAATCTCTAGAGTTGAAAAGCTATCACTGATGCATCACGGGACTTTCCCTGAAGGCCATGAAGGCACGGGAAGGCTTCTGTCACAGTGAAAATGAGTCTCAGGTCCCTCTCTAACAGCAGGTTGCAATGTTCACATTCATTAATCAACTTGCCACGTGACTTAGCGGAGTATGTTCATATTACTATTGGCTGGTTTTGGATAACATTTTAGAGGTGTGGAAAATAAACATTCTTATGCTGAGAACTGACTATGTGCCAAATACTGTACTAAGTGCTTAAATGGTAGTACTCCAATTAATTGCCACAACAATGCAATAGATTCGTCTCATGACCCCCTTTTCCAACTGTGAAACAAAGCTTTGAAGCAGTGAAGAAAAGTCACATAATTACACAACTTCATAGCTGAAATGTTCGAGTTCACTTCTTTCCCAGAAATCTGTTGGGTATAATCATTTACACAGAGATCAAGGCCTGGACCGTCAGACAGAACACTCCTCCACCACCATGGATAGGGAGCACCAAGGCAGGGCGGGGAGGCCTCTCGAAGACAGGGTCCTCCGCTCAGAGAGAAAAAGGTAGCATGCAAATCTCCATGCCCCAGGTCTCACCAGGAATGGAGCTGGGATCTCAGCATCATTCATGATGTGAAAGATCTTTAGAGTATCTGGAATATTCTTAAAAAGGAAGTTAACATATTTCCCCAGCAACCCTCACATATCAGGAGCTGTCATAAACGGCATTTATTTGATATTTTATTTAACCTTCAAAATAACCTTGTGGTTTGTGAATTTTTTGCACGCTTTACCAGAAAACAAGGCTCAGAAAGATGAAAATACTCGCTGACAGTCTTCTGGTGAGGAGGGTTTTGAACTGAGATTCACACTCACGGCTGTCTGAACACAAAGCCCCTGCTCTTTCCACTGCTTCTGGGAATGTCTGCCATGTATAACATATGGAAATGAAAAGTTAAATATTTATGAAACCTCCTTTTGAGTGTGTACTCTTGGCAAGTTAAGTAGCTCAGCTATTTATTTTTACCTCTGTCACTGGTGATTAGAATATATTTCAGGGGGGAAATGTCAACTTTCAGTTTCTTGCTTTGCTTGTGACTCTTTTTTTAAACTTAGGGGAAAAAGTATGTATATATTCTTTAATTTCAACCCAAGACAGAGGTGTTAAGCTGCTTGATGTCAAGGCTATGACTCTAAGCCCAGTTTATAGCCTAGCCCAGATTCAGAAGCAGGGGATTCAATCTGTTAAATTCAATTAGAGACAATACCAATGTCTGAATGTTGCTTTGAGAGTTTTAGGGCTCAGCTCCAAGACTTCTAGGCAGCAGGGGCTTTAGCAATAAGTTATTTAGGAAGTCAATCTGGGATATCTAAGATGTTATGAAACATACCAGAATGGCCTTTCATGACCCTAAGCACCGGGAAAGAAGATGGGGTTCCAGTGCTATTACAGGAATTGGAGGCAGGGAGCAAGGAACAGGTACCAGAAAGGTAGCAGGATTATGATAGATGCAGTTAGATGTACCACTTGGAGATTAACTGGGCAGTCAGCCATCCAGTCCTGATACACAGCAGGCTCTGCACAGGAGTGGGAAAGTACTCTTCTTTATGAGAGCCTGGCCATGTGGCAAGCCTCCTTGAAACTGTCACCACCTTCATTGGAAAGCAGTCTTCATAGTCAATGGTACCTGTTTTGGTCAAGATGTCATACTCTCATGGGAGTTGCTAAGACCTTCGCCTGAGTTAGGAAATGATAGCTCTGTCAGTTGGTTCAGCCACCTGAGTCCTATATTATGAAATCAGAAGGTGCACTATAATTATTTCAGTTCTCCTTCAGTGGGCTAATATTAGGCCCACATTTAATTTTCTCCCACCTTATCAAATTCCTTACTGACAAAGTCCTTTAAAGCTCAATTAATTCGGCAATATGATTACAATCCCTGAGGAACACAGAAGCATCATTGCTGTGTAGAAATGGAGATTTCCTCAGTATGCTCTACTGTTAGAATGGATCTTTGAACAGGAGAAATTCCAACTGTGACTTAAGGGGGAGAATTTACAGTTGCATTGCTAGTTTTTATGGTTTGATAGTCATTTAAGAAAAGTCACTATTAACATCCTTATACTGTTCAAACATGTTTATTAAATATGTATCTGTTCACTCATACCTCTGAGTGGAGGAGCATTTTTCCTGACTACAAAGGTGGGTGATTTGACATATAAGGTCTATAGAAACATTGCCACAGTGCTGCACAGACGCTCTAATTTTTGCTCTATTCTTAAAAAAAAAAAAAAATGAGAATAACAACAAACTATAACAGATCTATTCAGGTATTAGGGATGTTCTTTTATCCATTGTAAAGACTTATGCAAATGGAAACAAGATTATAGATTCCTTTGCCTCTTTATATCTATTTTTTAAAAAGAAAAGGGGCCACTGTAATCTAGAACTAGAAATAGCTTTATTCAAGGGATCTCTAATAATTTTATGACTATCTTTTTACTAAAAATGTCTATTTCACAACAATAAGATAAATGTTTGTTGATCACAGATTGAAGATGACAGAAATTGAAATATGAGAAAAATTAGAAATGTATTTACATGTTTGCTCATTTTTATGATAAAAAATTATTATTCTTCCATTTTAGGTTCAATGAATATCATGTAAGTTGTAGAAGCAGCCTAAAAGGGACTTCACACATGAACTGTTTAAAAACATTCAGATCTTCATATATTTACATATGCGATTATCACATTAGCCAAAATCCCACCGGGGAAATTTTGTATCTATTCTTTTAAAATTTAAAGTGCAAAGAAATTCATTCAGTTACATTATCACCATAGGAATTAGAAGTTCCATCATAGTAATTAAATCTTAAGAGAATACACAAATGCAACATCATTTTGCGTTAGGAATATCGTTTACTAAAAAAGACATAATGTTTGCTTTTTAAATTTCATTGTGTTTATTTAAAACCTGAAATTCTGTGAATGACATTTTACTTCCTCACTGTCAAATACATTTTTCCTACTTTTTATCAATTAATATTTGATATCAGGAACATGTCCATAGAAATTCAGCTTCCTCTCTGATATGTAAAAGACTTGGAAGTCATTGCTTTCATATTCAAACAGAAAAAAAAAACTGAACAAAATGAAAATGAACAGCTCTTCTTAGAGCCATCAGAGAACTGAGGTCATGAGGCTGTCTTAAAAACAGGAAAGATGGGTGAGTGCAGAGAATCACAGCTTACTGGGATCAAAAACCACATGCTGTGGCCAGAAACTGTAAAAACACTTAAGCAGTAATTGATTAATAGCTGAAGACTGAGTGTAGACTAGCCCCAGAGATTGAAAATTCCTGGGGACACAGCCTTAGAGGGTTCCCTGACAACTTTGTAGAGATTTCCCTCCAGGGGCCCCTCCAGGTTCTGATGATGAAGACTGGAGAAAAACCCTGTTATGGGTCTGAAGGGAAAAGTTATCATTTAAAATATTCCCATAATGTTCTGTTATCCTTAACACAGGTCATCCTCAGAGGAAACTATTATACCAGGGCCTAACCACCGTGAGAAATACCAAACTCCAGTTCCCTCCAGCCTTTAACATGGGGAAAGGTAACATTCAATTATATACTCCTCTAGCCTTCCTGTCTCACAAAAGCAGGGGAGGCAAAGAAAAGGTTGAAATGGACTTGTGAAGGCTTTGGTCCTGAGGCACAGGCCCACTAAAAGCCTAGGATCTGATTTATAGACTATTCCCCCCATCCCCATACACTTTATCATTCATGAACAGGGCTGTTGTACAGTAAGAGAGGAATACCACCAAAAGTACTACATATGCCAGAACTTATTTAGGAAGAAGTCTCTAGGGAAGCCCCAAGTCAAGGGGAGACAAAAATGAAGGAACCAGAAGAAATTTTCAGCCTCTGACATCTGCAATTACAACATACATTAAACACAGTCTAACTCCTACCCAGATCAACATAAAAACTCACACTGAAGTCCTATTTACCTCAGCTCCTACTAGTTAATACATCAGGTAGAGCTTTCAACAACAACAAAAAGTATAGGCTATGCTAAAAGAAAAAAAAAAAAACAAAAAACAAAAACCTCAACAATCTGAAGGGACAAAAGAGGCATCAGAACCAGATATACATTTGCCAGAAATATTGAAATATCGGGAATTTAAAATAACTGATTATTTGCTATTTAATATTATGCTAAGGAATATAATGAAAAAAATAGACAATAGGCAAAAAAAAAAAAAAAATGGTAATGTAGGCAGAAGGAGGGAAACTCTGAGAAACAATCAAAAGGAAATACTGCAGGAGGGCCTGGGTGGCTTCAGTTGTTAAGCGACCACCTTTGGCTCAGGTTCACGATCCTAGGGTCCTGAGATTCAGTCCTGCATCTGGTTCCCTGCTCAGCAAGGCATCGGTTTCTCCCTCTCTCTCTGCCCTTCCCCCTGTTCATATTCTCTCTCTCTCTCTCTCAAATAAATAAATAAAATCCTTTAAAAAATAAAAACATTGAAGTACAGATGAAAAACACCTTAAACTTATCCAGTTCCAGGAAAAAATCAGTAAGCTGGAAGACTGGCAATAGGAACTTCACAAACTGAAAGGCAGAGAGAGAAAGAATTTTTTAAAATACACTATCCAATAACTGGGGAATAATTTTTAAAAGGTGTAATGCATGTAATGGGAATACAGGAAGGAAGGACAGGAAGAAGGAAGGGAGGGGGGAGGGGAAGAAGGGAGGGAGAGAGAGAAGGAAGAAAGAAAGGAAGGAAAGAAAGGAGGGAGGGAGGGAGAGGGAAAACTACCCCAAACACTAGAAGTCATAACGACTGAGAATTTTCCAAAATTAATGATAGACACAAAAAACAGATCTACAGTAGGTATATTATTTTTCCATCACATGAAATTAAAAACAAAGAAAAACTCTTGAAAGAAGCCTGAAGAAGGGACAAGAAACACCTTATCTACAGAGAAATGAGGATAAGAATCCTATTTCTTCAAAATCTTCTCTTCAGAAACCATAAAAGCAAGAGGTAAGTGGAGTAAATATTTAAACGTTGAAGAAAAACCAAACCAAACCAAACCAAACCACCATCAACCAAGAATTCTTTCTCGGGCAAGCATGAAGGTAATTTATTGTCAGTGGAAATGCCTTGCAGGAAATGTTAAAAGTTCTTCAGAGACTCAACACCCCAAAAAACAAATAAGTCAAAAAATGGGCAGAGGGCATGAACAGACACTTCTCCAAAGAAGACATACAAATGGCTAACAGACCCATGAAAAAATGTTCATGAAATTTAGATCTAAATGAAATTTAGATCAAAACCACATTGAGATATCACCTTATACCAGTCAGAGTGACAAAAATTGACAAGGCAAGAAACAACAAATGTTGGTGAGGCTGAGGAGAAAGGGGAACCCTCTTACACTGTTGGTGGGAGTGCAAGTTGGTGCAGCCTCTTTGGAAAACAGTGTGGAGGTTCCTCAAAAGATTAAAAATAGAGATACCCTATAACCTGGCAATTGCACTAATGGGTATTTACCCCAAAAATACAGATATGGTCAAAAGTAGAGCCATATGCAACCCAATGTTCATAGAAGCAATGTCCACAATAAGCAAATTGTGGAAAGAGTCGAGATGCTCTTCAACAGATGAATGGATAAAGAAGATGTAGTTCATATATATGAGATGGAATATTGCTCAGCCATCAGAAAGGATGAATAACCAACTTTTGCATCAATGTGGATAGGACTGGAGGAGATTATGCTAAGTGAAATAAGTCAAGTGAAGAAAGTCAATTATCATATGGCTTCACTTATTTGTGGAACATAAGGAATAGCATGGAGGACTTAGGAGAAGAAAGGGAAAAATGAAGGAGGGAAAATCGGAGGGGGAGAGGAATAATGACAGACTATGGATTCTGAGAAACAAGCTGAGGGTTTTAGAAGGAAGGGTGTTAAGGGGATGGTTGACCCTGGTGATGGGTATTAAGGACGGCACGGACTGCATGGAGCACTAGGTGTTATATGCGAACAATGAATCATGGAACACTACAGCAAAAACAAATGATGTACAACATGGTGACTAACATAGAATTAAAAAAATAAATGAATAAAATATTAAGAAAAAGTTTTTCAGAGAAAAAGAATAGAGGTCAGAAAATTGGATATACACAAGGAAAAGAAGAGGCTCTAGAGAAAGAACAAATGAAGATAAAATACATTTTGTCTTTTTTCTTAATTGAACTAATGGAAATCTATTCAGAAAAGGAATAGCAGGGACACCTGGGTGACTCAGTAGGTTAAAGCCTCTGCCTTCAGCTCAGGTCATGATCCCAGGATCCTGGGATGGAGTCCCACGTGGGGCTCTCTGCTCAGCAGGAACCTGATTAATAGCTGCCTGCCTCTCAGCCTACTTGTGATCTCTGTCTGTCAAATAAATAAAATCTTAAAAAAAAGAAAAGAAAAGGAATAACAACAATGTACTAAGTGATTATAGCTTATGGATGAATGAAAAAAATGACAGCAATATTATAAAAGATGGGAAGGAGTAACTGGAAACACTCTAACTTAACTGTACTACTCACGAAGCAGTAAAGTGCTATGTGAAAGTGGACTTAGATTAGTTGTAAAAGTATATTATACTCCAGAGCAACTACAAACAAAATTAACAAGGAAGTATAATCAATGTGCTGTGAGAGAGAGAAGACAAAATGCTATCACATAAAATACTTAATTAGAACCAGAGAAAGGGGGTGGGGAAGAAGGTAAAGTAGAAAAGAAAAAAAAAAGACAAGGTCAATGAATAGAAACAGAAAATAGTTAGAAAAATATTCATCCCAAAATGTCAAAAATCTCTTTAAATGGAGTAAATACGTCTATTAAAATAAAGAAACTGTGAGCATACATATGAAAAACAAGATGCAAGTATAGTTTATTAAAACAAATGCACTTAAAATAAAGACACAGATAGCTTAAAAACAAAGTGATAAAGTATATGAGATAAACCATGTTAACACTAATCAAAAGAAATCTGTTATACAAGATAAGGATACCCAGTATCACCAGTTTTATTCAACATTGTACCAGAAGTCCCAACCACAGCAGGTAGGCCAAAGAAACAAGAAACAAAAAACAAACCAAAAAACCTCACACCCCAAAACAAAACAACACAAAAGCATTCAAATTCAAACTAAAGAAGTAAATCTGTCTCTTTGTGCAGGTAAGAGATGATATATAGGAAACCCCCCAAACCCTAGCAAAAACTGTTGGAATTATGAAACAAATTCTAAAGTTTCAGGTTAGAAATCCACATACAACAAGCAGTTGTTTCTATAAACTAACAATGAACTATCAGAAAGAAGAATAATAAAAAAAAAAAAACACTTACAATTGCATCAAAAAGAATGAAATACCTAAGAATAAATTTAGCCGAGGTAAAAATTCTATACCCTGAAAACTACAAGACACTGATGAAAGAAGTTGAAGAAGACACAAATAAATGGAAAGGTATTCCATGCTTACAGACTGGAAGAATTAAGTTTGAAGTCTCTATGCCAAGCAATATACAGATTCAATGCAATGCTTATTGAAATTCCAGAGACATTTTTCACAGAAACAGAAAAGAAATCTAAAATTTGTAAGGAACCAAGGAGGTCCCCAAATCCCAAAGCAAACAAACAAAACAAAAACAAAGCTTTTGTTCTTGAGAAAGAACAAAACTGAAGGCATCACACTTCCTGATTTCAAGCCCTATTACAAAGCTATAATAATCAAAATAGTATGGTACTAACATAACAGACACATAGATAAATGGAACAGAATGGAAAGCCCAGAAATAAACCCATGCATATACAGTGAATTAATTTATGACAAAGGAACAAAAAAGATAGAATGGGGGGGGCAATCTCTTCAATGAAGAGGTTGGGAAAACTGGACAGCTACAGGCAGGAGCTGAAACTGGACTATCTTATTTTTTTTTATAAGATTTTATTTATTTATTTGACAGACAGAGATCACAAGTAGGCAGAAAGGCAGGCAGAGAGAGAGGGAAGCAGGCTCCCTCCTGAGTAGAGAGCCTGACGCGGGACTCATTCCCAGGACCTTGAGATCATGACCTGAGCCCAAGGCAGTGGCTTAACCCTTTGAGCCACCCAGGTGCTTGAAACAGGACTATCTTACACCCTACACAAAATATAACCCCCAAATGGACTAATGACTTAAATGTAAGACTTGAAACCATAAAGACCCTGGAAGAAAACATAACTTGTAAACTCTGAGTCCTGGCAATAAATTTTGAGATTTGACACCAAAAGCGGAGAAAATAAAAGCAAAAATAAATAAGTGGGACTGTTTCAAACTAAAATATTTCTGCACAGTAAGGCATACCATCGGCAAAATGGAAAGGCAACCTATGAAGAAAATATCTGCAAATCATGTATCTGATAAGGAGTCAATATCCAAAATATATAAACAATTCATATAATTCAATAATAACAACAACAAAAAATCCTATTAAAAGATGGCAGGCATTTTCTCAAAGAAGATATATAAATGGCGAACAGATCCATAAAAAGATGTTCAACGTCACTGATCATCAGGAGCATGTAGATGAAAACCACACTGAGATACTACCTCACACCTGTGAGGATGGCTTTTATAGGAGATAACAAACATTGGGAAGGATGTAGAGAAAAGGCAACCCTTCTGCATGGTTGGAAATGTAATTGCTATGAGAAATAGCATGGGGTTTGTCAAAAAGTTAAAAATAGAACTACCATGTGATCCAGCAAGTCCACTTTTGGGTAAATACCTGAAGGAAACAAAATCAGTATTTTGAAGAAACATCTGCACCTCCATGTTCACTTCAGCACTACCTCCAATAGCCAAGACATGAAAAAACCCTAAGTGTCCATTACTGTATGGGTGGGCAAACAAACATGTGACACACACACATTACTCTATATATCATTCAGCCACGAGAAAGATGGAAAGCTCTTTTGACAACATGGGTGGAACCTGAGGACACTTTGCTAAGTGATAAGTCAGAGAGACTAAAACAAATACTCTATGATCTCATTTATATGTTCAATCTTAAAAAAGATTTTATAAAAAAGCCAAACTCATAGATACAAAGAATACACTGGAGGTTGCCAGAGGCAGTGGGTGGTGGGTGGCAGTGGAATGAGTGAAGGTGGTCAAAAGGTACAAACTTCCAGTTATAAACAAATAGCCACAGTGTGGTGACTAGAGTTAATAACACTGTATTGCATATTTGCAAGTTGCTCAGAAAATACATCTTAAAAGTTCTCATCACAAGAAAATCAAATTATGACTATGTGGTGATGGATGTTAACTAAACTTATAGTGGAAATTATTTCACAACATATACATGTAGTAAATCATTATGTTGTACACTTCAAAGTAATATAATGTTATATGTCAATTATGTCACAATAAACTGGAAACAAAACAAAACAAAACAAAACCTGATGGTGGGGCCTCACCGCCAGAGTTTCTGATTCAAGAAGTCTGGGTTGGGGCACGAGAATTTGGATTTCCGGCAAGTTTCCTGGTGATGCTGATATTGTTAGTTTGGAGCCACACTTCGAGAACCTCTGAGCAAAGTTTGCAGCTGTGCTGGGCAAGTAGGTGCTTCTAATTTTAGTAACAAAAGGAAATTTTGGGAAAAGAATCCCAGTTTGGACAAGTGGATAACATAAAGAATAAAATTTATTGTGTTGGATCTTACTCCCTGCCTGGCTATGGTCTAGCTATAACTCTCTACCACAGGCCACAGCTCTGGATGCCTCTTTCCTATAGCACAACACTATTTCTGGGTTCTGCAAACTCTTCCCTCTCTTCGTTCCTTCAGACCTAGAATTCTATGTCATAGAAAGCACATGGAGAGGAGGAACAAGATGTTTGAGGAATAGGAGACCTAAATTTCATCTGATTCCAGGAATTCAGCTCTCTCTCTCTCTCTCTAGATATATATATATAAATATATATATACATATAAATATATATATTTATATGTATATAAATATATATACATATAAATACATACATATATACATACATATATATGTATGTAATTATATGTATATAAATATATATATAGAGAGAAAGCTGAACTCCTGGAATCAGATGAAATTTAGGTCTCCTATTCCTCAAACATCTTAGGTCTCTTAGGAGACCTAAATTTCATATATATTTATATGTATATCAATATATATATATAGAGAGAGAGAGCTGAATTCCTGGAATGAGATGAAATTTAGGTCTCCTATTCCTCAAACATCTTGTTCCACCTCTCCATGTGCTTTCTATGACACAGGATTCTTTCTGATCACTTACAAACTCAACAGGAGATCTAAGAGATAAATAGCATCAATTCTAGGAACAGAAAAGTGATCACTTACAGGAAGGTAGGACATGCAGAGAAGTGAATCCCAGGTGATATACTGGAAAATAGACCATGGGGGGAGGGGTGGGCTCCTGACAAGTGAGAGAGCATTAGTGCAAAAAATAAGATTTTAGAAGCCTGTTCCACGGAGGGATGTCATTCCAGAGACTAAGCAGGGGTGGAATCCTCACGGGGACAGTGTGGTCTCAGGACCTGTGGGGTCACAGAAAGACTGGGGGTGTCTGAGTGTGGCAGAGCTCCCACATTGGAGCGGGGAAGCCAGCTGCAGAGAGGGAGCAGAGGAGGGGCTCTCAGCTCAGGGTTACCTTAAACTGTAATCTGAGGCAAAGTGAGACCACTACTCTTTGCACAAGTGGCAGATCCAGGGATACTCACTTTCTTTCTCTGGTGGGAGTGGCACGGGGCCGTGCTGTAGGAATCTGCTAGGTTTGGAGACTCCAAACAGGGCCGTGGGCCAGAGATAGAAACACTCGGTCACAGGCGGGGTAAGCTCAGAGTGCTGCTGGAGACCAGGGAGATGGGAGGGATTGACTGCTTTTCTTCACAGGTGCATTGAGAAGTGGGGCCCCGAACTCTTGCCTCCTTGGGTTGGGGATTGGGAGGATGCCATCTTATTCTCATCCTCTAAAGCTCTACAGAAAGCAGAAAGTGTTCAGGGAACAAAAGCTCCTGAGCAAACCCAGCCGATTACTTAGCCTAGCCTCAGGCAAGGGTGGTGTAATTCCGCCTCAGGCAAAGACACTTAAGAATCACTGAGAAAGACTGTTTCCCCAGAAGATCAGCAAAAACATCCAGCCAAGACCAAGTTTACTGATTAATGAGAACTGCAAAACACCAGTGCTACTGATGGCTTTTTTCTCATGATTGCAAAGTGAAGTCTTGCAAAGTTGAGTTTTTTTTTTAAAAAAATTATTTCTTTTTCCATTTTTCTTTTTTAAAAATTTTTCTTCTTTCTTATTTTAATCTATTTTATCAATACCTTTTAAAAAATCTTTAAATTTTCATTTTCTTAGTCTTATTCTATCCCTTCATTGTATTTAACCTTATTTTTTGTATACATATAAGCTTTTCTTTCTTTAAAATTTTGGGACAGAGTTTCTTGTAAAACAGACCAAATATACACTAAATCTAGTGTATGGCTTTATTCTAGTCTCCAGCCTGATCACATTCTCTCCTTTGTTTTTGTTTTGTTTTTCCTTTTTTTTAACCAACTTCTTACTTTAACAATTCTTTTTTGAAAATCATTTTTAATTTTCATCTTTACAGTTATATTCCATCCCTTCATCATGTTTACCCATATATATATATATTTTTTTCTTTCTTTAAAATATTGGGAAGCAGTTTGTTCTGAGAGACCAAGATATACCCCAAATCAAGCATGTGGCTCTGTTCTATTCACAAAGCCTATTCACATATATATGTTCTATATAATATTATATATAATATAAAATATATATATATATATGTGTGTGTGTGTGTATATATATATATACATATTTCCCCCCTCAACTCTCTTCTCCCCCAGTTTCAGGTCTCTTTTCATTTGGTTAGTGCATATTTTTCTGGGGTTGTTGTTACTCTTTTAGCATTTTGTTCTCTCATCCATCTATAGGCTGTCATTGAAAATAGAAGGAGAGATAAAAAGCTTCCAGGACAAACAAAAACTAAAAGAATTTGAAAACACCAAACCAGCCCTACAGGAAATATTGAAAGGAGTTCTTTAAGAAAGGAACAGAGAAAATATACAGTCACCTTACAGGCAGCACGATGGCACTAAATTCATATCTTTCAACAGTTACCCTGAATGTAAATGGGCTAAATGCCCTAATCAAATGACACAGGATATCAGAATAGATTAAAAAACAAAAAACAAAAAACAACAAAAAAAGGCAAGACCCATCGATATGCTATCTACAACTCATTTTAGACCCAAAGACACCTCCAGATTAAAATGAGGGGGATAGAAAAATTTACCATGCTAATGGACATCAAAGGAAAGCTGGGGTGGCAATCTTTATATCAGACAAATTAGATTTTAAGCCAAAGACTATAATAAGTGATGAGGAAGGATGCTATATCATACTTAAAGGGTCTGTCCAACAAGAAGATCTAACAGTTTTAAATATCTATGCCCCTAACATGGGAGCAACCAACTATATAAACCAATTATTAACAAAATCAAAGAAACACATCGACAATAATACAGTAATAGTAGGGGACTTTAACACCCCCTCACTGAAATGGACAGATCATCTAAGCAAAAGATCAACAAGAAAATAAAAGCTATCAATGGCACACTGGACCAAATGGACATCAAAGATATATTCAAAACATTCCATGCAAGAACAACAGAATACACATTCTTCTCTAGTGCACATGGAGCATTCTCCAGAATAGATGATATCCTGGGTCACAAATCAGGTCTCAACCAGTACTAAAAGACTGGGATCATTCCCTGCATACTTTCAGACCACAATGCTCTGAAGCTAAAACTCAACCACAAGAGGAAAGTTGGAAAGTACTCAAATACATGGGGGCTAAAGAGCATCCTACTAAAGAATGAATGGGCCAACAAGAAAATTAAAGAAGAATTTTAAAAATTCCTGGAAACAAAAATGAAAACACAACTGTTCAAAATCTTTGGGACATAGTAAAGACAGTCCTGAGAGGAAAGTATATACTGATACAAGCCTTTCTCAAGAAACAAGAGAGGTCTCAAGTACACAAACTAACCCTAACCTGAAGGACCTGGAGAAAGAAGAGCAAATGAAACCTAAACCCAGCAGGAGAAGAGAAATAATAAAGACCAGAGCAAAAATCAACAAAATAGAAACCAAAAGAACAGAAGAACAGATCAACAAAACTAGGAGCTACTTCTTTGAAAGAATTAATAAGACTGATAAACCCCTGGCCAGACTTATCCAAAAGAAAAGAGAAAGGACCCAACTTAATAAAATCATGAATGAAAAAGGAGAGGTCATGACCAACACCACAGAAATACAAACAATTAGAAGAACATATGATGAACAACTATACACCAGCAAATTTGAAAATCTGGAAGAAATGGATGCATTCCTAAAGACATATAAACTACCAAAACAGAACCAGGAGGAAATAGAAAACATGAACACACCGATAACCACTAAGGAGATTAAAGCAGTCATCAAAAATCTCCCAACAAACAAGAGCCCAGGCCCAGATGGCTTCCCAGGGGAATTCTACCATACATTTAAAGAAGAATTAATACCTATTCTCCTAAAACTGTTCCAAAAGATAGAAATGGAAAGAAAACTTCCAAACTCATTTTATAAGGCCAGCATTACCTTGATTTAAAAACCAGGCACAGAGCCCACCAAAAAGGAGAATTACAGAACAGTAACCCTAATGAACATGGATGCAAAAACTCTCACCAAAATACTAACCAGTAGGATCCAACAATACATTAAAAGGATTATCCACCAGGACCACATGGGATTTATTCCTGGGCTGCAACTTTGGTTCAACATCCGCAAATCAATCAATGTGATAAAATACATTAATAAAAGAACAAGAACCATAGGATACTATCAATAGATACTGGAAAAGCATTTGACAAAGTACAGCATCCTTTCTTGATCAAAACTCTTCAAAGTGTAGAGATAGAGGTAACATACTTCAATATCATCAAAGCCATCTATGAAAAACCCACAGCGAATTAGCTATTCCCCTAAGGTCAGCATCACAGCAGGGATGTTCACTCTCAGCACTGCTATTTGACATAGTACTAGAAGTCCTAGCCTCAGCAATTAGACAACAAAGAAATAAAGGGCATCTGAATCGTCAAAGAATTCTCACAGATTATATGATACGTTATACAGAAAACCGTAAAGACTCCACTCCAAAACTGCTGGAACTCAAATAGGAATTCAGTAAAGTGTCAGGATATAAAATCAATGCACAGAAATCAGCTGCATTTCTATACACCAACAATAAGACTGAAGAAAGAGAAATTAAAGAGTTGATCCCATTTATACTTGCACCCAATACCATAAGATACCTAGGAATAAATCTAACCCGAGACAAAGAATCTGTACTCAGAAACTATAGAGTATTTACGAAAGAAATCGAGGAAGAATTTACAAAGAAATAGAAAATTATTCCATGCTCATGGATTGGAAGAACAAATATTGTGAAAATATCTATGCTACCTATGGCAACCTACACATTTAATGCAATCCCTATCAAAATACCATCAACTTTCTTCAAAGAAATAGAAAAAATAATCCTAAAATTTATATGAAAGCAGAAAAGATCCCAAATAACCAGAGGAATGTTGAAAAAGAAAACCAAAGTTGGTGGCATCATAATTCCAGGCTTTAAGCTCTATTACAAAGCTGTCATCATCAAGACAGTATGGTACTGGTACAAAATCAGACACATGGATCAATGGAACAGAATAGAGAGCCCAGAAATGGACCTTCAGCTATGTGGTCAACTAATCACCAACAAAGCAGGAAAGATTGTCCAATGGAAAAAAAGACAGTCTCTTTAACAAATGGTGTTGGGAAAATTGGAAAATTCTTCTTATAGAAGAATGAAAGTGGACCATTTCCTTACACTACACACAAAAATAGACTCAAAATGGATGAAAGACCTCAATGTGATACAGGAATCCATCCCAATCCTTGAGGAGAACACAGGCAGCAAACTCTTTGACCTCAGCCACAGCAACTTCTTCCTAGAAACATTTCCAAAGGCAAGGGAAGTCAGGGTAGTGAACTATTGGGACTTCATCAAGATCAAAAGCTTCTGAACAGCGAAGAAACACTCAACAAAACCAAAACACAACTGAAAGAATGGGAGAAGATATTTGCAAATGAAATACCAAATAAAGGACTGGTGTCCAAAATCTATAATGAAATTATCAAACTCAACAGCCAAAGAACAAATAATCCAATCAAGAATGGGCAGAAGTGGGGCACCTGGGTGGCTCAGTGGGTTAAGCCCCTGCCTTCGGCCCAGGTCATGATCTCAGGTTTCTGGGATCAAGCCCCACATCGGGCTCTCTCCTTGGCGGGGAGCCTGCTTCTCCCTCTCTCTCTCTGCCTGCCTCTCTGCCTACTTGTGACCTCTCTGTCTCTCTCTGTCAAATAAACAAATAAAATCTTAAAAAAAAAAAAAAAAAAGAATGGGCAGAAGACATGTACAGACATTTCTGCAAAGAAAACATCCAAATGGCCAACAAACACATGAAAAAGTGTTCAACATCACTTGCCATCAGGGAAATACAAATCAAAACCACAGTGAGATACCACCTCATCCCAGTCTGAATGGCTAAAATTAACTGCTTAGGAAACAAGAGGTGTTGGCATGAATGCAGAGAAAGGGGAGTCATCCTACACTGTTGGTGGGAATGCAAGTTGCTGCAGCCACTCCTGAAAACAGTATGGTGGTTTCTCAATAAGTTGAAAATAGAGCTACCCTATGACCCAGCAATTGTACTACTGGGTATTTACCCTAAAGATATAAATGTAGTGATCCAAAGTGGCACATGCACCTGAATGTTTATAGCAGCAATGTCCAAAATAGCCAGGCTATGGAAAGAGCCTAGATGTCCATCAATCAACAGATGAATGGATAAAGAAGAAGTGGTATATAGTTACAATGCAATACTATGCAGTCAGAAAAACAAAACAAAACAAAATCTTGCCATTTGCAATGACATTGGTGGAACTAGACAGTATTATGCTAAGTGAAATAAGTCAATCAGAGAGAGACAATTATCATAAGATCTCACAGATGTGAGGAATTTAAGAAATAAAACAGAGGATCATAGGGGAAGGGAGGGAAAAATGAAAGATGAATCAGAGAGGGAGACAAACCATAGGCGACTCTTCATCTCAGGAAACAAACTGAGGGTTGTTGAAGGGCAGGGGCTGGGAGGAATACAGTGGCTGGGTGATGGACATTGAGGACTGTATATGGTATGGTGAGTGCTATTAATTGTGTGTGTGTTGTTGTTGTTTCATTTGCTGTGGTTCACAGGAGTCAAAGTTGTAAACTAAAGAAACAAAAACTATTTTCTTATGACAAGTATTTCTTTGAGCCCCTAATATTTTTCTCTGTGTAGGCAAGTCTATGGAATGATCTCGTGCTTTGTGGACAGCCCTTTTGAGGTTTTTGGGAATACAGTGGATCCAGGCAATAGTCACAGATTTGTTTAGAACCATAGGATAATTTCTTACTACACTGGATCCATCTTGTATAACACTTTACATCCTTCTATTCCAGCCTTTTACTGTGATTGTTGCTATACCAATGAGGTCAGCCCAGGCTTCAAACAGCTTCCTGTAGGTGCAGCCTGACAATGCCTCCCCTTGTGCCCCTTACATCTTCTTCCTGCCTTGGGTCTTCTCTGACTCCTTACACACTCAACACAAAGTTTCTAACTTTGAAGTTAGTGTAACTACGAACTTAATGTTAGTGAGACCATTTTTGACAATAAGGAACTGAGTTTATCAGAATAAATGTTCTCCCTTTTCAATTCATAGGTGAACAGTTCTGCCTTCTCAACCATATGGCTTCTCAAAATGTCCTATGGAATTGTTTGTTGTCTACACAGGTGTCCAACTACCTAACAATTCTTAGTATAAACTTTCAATCCTTAGCATATATTTTGCTCCTTGTTTACTTCCATCTTTCACTCCTAAAACTTAAAAAAAAATTTTTTTAAAATTAATTTTAGATCAACAGATTTGAGTGCAAGAAAAAATATATCAGGAATAAAGAAGGGCATTGCATAATGATAAAGAGGTCAATTCTCTACAAAGACAGTAATTTTTAATATATATGTACCTATTAAAACAACATGAAGATACACAAGACAAAAATTGATAGAATGGTTAGGAGTAATAAATAAATCAACTATTGTACTTGGAGACTTGAGGACCCCTTTATCAGAAATGGACAGATCCAGCATGCAGAAAGTCAGTAGACTAGATGAACAACACATGAACCAATAGGATCTAACTGACATTTATTGAAGTCTTCATCCAAAAACAGCAGAATATACATTCTTCTCAAGTTCACATAAAATAATCACCAAGATAGGCCATATTCTGAGTCATAAAACATATCCTAATACATTTAAAATAATGAAAATCATAGAAACTTTATTCTTAGACCAAAATGGAATTAAAATGTAAATCAATAAAAGAAAGATGGAAAATCCCAACACATTTAGAGATTCAACAGCACTTTTAAATAACACATGGGTCAAAGAAGAGGAATCAAGAGAAATTCTAAAAAAATTTTGAACTAAAGGAGAATGAAAATGCAACCAATCAAAATTTGTGAGGTGCAGAAAAAGAGTTTTTAGAGAAAAATTTATAGCATTAAACTGCATATATTGGAAAAGACTATCTAAAGATCAATAACTTAAGCTTCCACCCTAGAAAACTGCAAAAGAAGAACAAATTAAATCCAACATAAGTAGCAGAAAAGAAGTAACAAAAATCAGAGAAGAAATCAATAAAATTGAAATTAAGAAATCAGTACATAAAATCAATGAAATCAAAAGCTGGTGCTTTGAAAAGATCAATGAAATTGATAAGCCTCGACTGGGTTAGTTAAGAAAAAAAGAGAGAACACACAAATTACTAATAAAAATAAATGAGAGGGACCATTTCTATAGATATTAAAAAGATAATGATGGTATATTATAAACAACTTGACAATTCATAAAAAATTGATCAAATCTTTGAAAGATACCATCTACAAAAATGGTCACAAGAAGAAAATCTGAATAAGTTACATCTGTTGAAGAGATTGAATCAATATTAAGCAGCTTTTCAAAAGAGAATCCCTGAGACCTAATGTTTGGTAATTAGTTTTTAGATGTAACACTGAAAGCAAAGTCCATAAGAAAAACATAGAAAAAATTTGACCTTTTTAAAATTAAAATATCTGCTCTGTGAAAGACATTGTAAAGAGAATGAGATTTGCAAAACACCTAACAAAGGAGTTGTAATCAAAATATACAAAAAAAAAAAAAAAAAAAAAGAAAACCCAAAACTCAACAGTAAGAAAACATCCCCATTTTAAAAATGAACAAAAAACACTGAAGAGACATCTTACCAAAAAAGGGCTTTTATTTAAGCAAAAAGCATATGAAAGGTGCCCCAAATCATGTGGTATTAGGGAGCTGCATATTAAAACAACAATGAGCTACCACTACACTCCCATTAGAATGGCTAAAATCCAAAAGTTTGGCAAGGATGTACAGCAACAGGAGCGCTCATTCATTTTTAGAAATGCGAAATTGTACAGCCACTTTAGAAGAAAGTTTGGCAGCTCACAAAGCTAAATATAACTTAACTGTATGATGCAGAAATTTTGCTCCCAGGTAGTACCCAAAATTGTTGAAAACTTATGTCCATACAAAAGGCTGCATGTGAATGTTTATAGCAACTTATGTATTATAATATAATTTGTGGATATTACATATTATGTTATAATATAATATGTGGATATATTATATTACATTACATTATAATACATGGATAGTGGATATGCATTATCCATTTGGCATAACCCAGAGAATGCACATTGCAAAGACTCAAACCTAATGATTTTATGGCCTCTACTTATAATAAGGTATTGATACTGGCTCATCAGTTGTAACAAATGTTCCACACCAATTCTAGATGTTTTAAGAGGAGAAACTATGTGTGTGCATGTGTGCCTGTGTGTGTACGTGTGTGAAAGGAGGATTATATGGCAAATCTGTGCTTTCTGTTCAGCTTTACTGTTAACCTAAACCTACTCTAAAAACCAAAGACTTAATAAAAGGGCCCATCTCCTAAGCATTAGAGCTCTTTAAAGATTCATAACTCTAAATTGGTCAGGATAAGGAAATCCTAATTGTCTGTGATCGCTTTCACCACAGCAATAACACATATATCTAGGTTGACCTCTCTTATCCATACTAAATGGGAAATTCAGCAGGCAAATCCAGCATCCTACCAAAAGAATGACAATCACGGCTGTAACAGGATTTAATTCTGCTGCCACTAAGAGCATTTTTAAAGTCAGCCCATCTGTTCTTGGAAGCACTGAAGCTCTTGTTGGGTTTCTTTCTCTTTTTCCATGATGGAATGGGAAGGAAATGTCACTGTTGTCGCCAACACTTGAGTGATCATGGCATTGCAAAAAACCTCTCCAGGAAACCTACCATGGCTACTGTTTTCAGAATGCCTGTGCGAAATGGTACCAGAGGCTGTTTCATCAAAGTCAAGGATCCATTTCTGGGCATGACAGGTTGTCTCTCACAGGCAGCAGCTGAGACAGAATGAAATGGAGATCCATTTGCCTGGCAGTATCACTCCCTAGATACCTAGTGTGGCCTTAACAGAGAAGCTGAAATTTCATAATATTCTGGCCATCCATTCCAAAGTGAAGTCAAGTTTTGTGAGGCAGACGTTGGGCCTGTTTCTGAGATTCAGTCACGTGTGGGGCTTGGGGATTCCACCCCTCAAGGCATGCCATACCACACAGCCTCCACTGGCTTCCTCCTTCTCTTGGCTGTCACAGTCCCTGTCCTGAAAACAATCTAAATATTCTGGGAGTCCAGCCAAACACAGACCTCTTATGTCCTTGGGAACAGAGAGAGAGTCTCAGTTGTAGCAGACCTCCTCTGCCTGACAGGAGACATGGAAATGGTTCAGCAGGACTGAAAGTTCATCACCTCTCTCCACAGCACACTCATCTGGCTTCTTCTTCTTCCCCGGAAAGTGAAACAGGCTGCAAGTTTCGCAGGTGAACAGAAAGGCGCCAGTGTGGGTGTTTTCTTCTTTGGAGTGCATTGATTACAATTTTATTTCAGGGTCGAGCAGTAATTACCACTAATGAACAACATGATAATCTGCAGCATAAATCACCAGTTCCTCGGTCTTACCATTGAACACAATGAATTAGAACTTGGCAGGTCTCGGTCTATCTTCCCTTCAGGTCAAGTGTGCTGCAAGATGCAGGGGATTGGGGGTACGTCTACTCAGAGGAAACAGGCAACACTCCTTGATAAGAATCACGGGCATAAAGACGGGCACCCTTGTGGACCTAAAAGTCTGATGTCTTGGTCATCACTGAGATTCAGTCCTGCATTGTTTGACAACTCATTCCTATTGAGTGTGTTGTGAACAGCTTACCTACCTCAGGACAAGTGGCGACAACCTCCTCACTGCGGCTTCTGCCTCGGACCTTGCACAAAAATGTGTTAGCTTTCTCGTGAGATATACAGACATTTGAAAGTTTCCTGTGTGATGCTTTAGCACGATAGAGGAAAGCAGGATAGGTACCTCTGTGACTGAGAAGTTACTCCAAAGCAGATGCCATGCAGACACTGTATCTACAGTCTTCCTGAAGGGAGCTCCTTTTATGAGTCCATTACGGATGAGAAATCTAGCTCAGGGAAGGGTTATGGCCTGCCAAAGGTACATGTCTAATAAATGTCAGAAGTCAGGCTAAGATTTAAAGGTGCACGTAAAACATTGTCCACATAGTTTGATCAACACATGTTTAATGGTTTTATAGATTTACATATTTTATCCACACATTAGACTCTGAGCCCTCTAAGGCAAGGGCTACTGTTCCTGCTTACTTTGTATTTATATAAATAAAGTGTAAACAGTTAGTGCTTATACAATATTTGTGCAATTAAATGGGAAACCTTCTGCACTGAAAAAAATGAATAGTCAATAAATCATACACATACTATATATTGTATATTGTATAATATATGTCACATAAATTTCTAGTCAAAAGCAACTTCAAAGATTCCAGAAGACCATTATATTAAAACACAGACTTCAGTTTAAGCAGTGGAGACATGATTTAAATAATTCATGATAAATGAATATCTTTTATTCCATTAATGCTCCTTAATAGCCCTCAGACAGACTACATCAACATTATATATCTCTATTAATACAAGATTTATCAAGATGTGAACTGACTTCAGAAAGAAGAAAACTATAATAGAATCCATGATCTCAAAGTGTTAAAAAGTGGGATTTAATTAAATGTTCTAGAAAATTGAGAAATTGGAATGTAGCTCCAACTTCACAAAATATGAATTTTACATGAGATTTTTCCAAAATCTGTTCTCTTTAATGTAATATAAATATAGACAGGTATTACTTTAAACCCTCGAAGAAATCATGTTGAGAATTCTTAGCAGACTGGAACACAAAGCAGACAAAGAATCCCTGTGGTGCTGGAGGCTTAACGGGTGGACGACACCCACAGAGAAGATTCCTTGTTGTTCTTCAGTAATGGGATCAAGAACATTTTCTTAGTTCTTGAAATGACTGATAATAATGGAATTGTTAACCCAGATTATTTTGTATTGATTGCAGTTTACAACTTTCTGTGCAGGGTATTCACTTATATTTATTGTCTCCTGTATTGTGATGGAGAGGTAATAAAGTCATTCTTTTTTTCCCTGTCTTTTTTTTTTTAAAGGTGTATAATCACCATCATGTCTTTCAAAATTCTATGAAAGAACAAAGCCCAAGAACCCATAGTTTTTTATTTTGGCAGGCTTCTTTCTTATTTCCTCTGATGACAAGATGGTTTTAAGGGCTTCACCCTTTCTAGAAAAGAGTCATTTAAGGATAAGGGCAGACTTGGGCTTTATTTGATTAATGCTTTGCCTTGTGTATAAAAATGTGAGAAAGCCTATTAGAAGAATGTTAATCATGCTCAGTGACAAAACCATGTTTCCTACTGAGTATGTTTCACTTTAAATTCTATAATTTCTTGTGGTTTCAAAATTCTGGTTGCTAATACAGAAACAAACAAAATCTGTGATATATTCATTCTACTGTTTAAAATCCTGATGCTACATTTATATCAAGATATTCGGTTATGTTAAAATTCATTGAATTTTTAAATAAAGAGATTGAGTAAAACCCACATGTAAATCTCATTCTTCAAAATCAACTGAAATTAGTATTTTAATAAAAATCAAAAGTTTACTGGGAGCAACTGAACAAGAAACAGGGACTGTGCAAAGAATAAGTCAAATCAAAAGATTTTTAAATATTGCTGCCGAGAAAAGAAATACAGAATATAGCACAATGTGTGACATTTCAAATCCCAAGCTGTCCCCTCAAAGTCACTACTAATGATAGAAAAGACTAAAAAACCTGAGAGTTTGTACTAGTCGCTCTACTCAAGTGTTCAAGAGAACATCTGAGAAAACGATTTTAAGAATAGAAACCTTACTATAGAGGAGCTCAAAACAGGAGGAAATTACCAAAACAGCATACTGAGTATGAGAAAGAAGGTGAAGCCCACAGGAGCAGGACAGGCACATGGTTGGTGTTATACACCATTGTTAATTTGAATAAGATTCTGGTAACAATAGTCTAGCCTTGACTCCCAACAAGTCCTCCATAAGAGGCCTCAGGCACCCTAAGGTGCTCTTTAAATGTGTAAATGAAAATCAGTAATTTGACAACTGTTATGCACTGAATATTTGTGTTCCCCTCAAATTAATGTGGTGAAATCCAAACCCCAAATGTGATGGTATTGGTAAGTGGGGCCTTCACAAAGTGATTAGATAGATCATAAGGGGCATAACCCTTATGAGTGGGATTAGTGTCCTTATAAAAAAGACCCCAGAAAACTCTCTTGTGCCTTTCCCATGTAAGAACATAGACAGAAGATGGCCATCTATGAACAAGGGAGTGAGCTGTCACCAGACCCCAAATCTGTTGGTGTCCTGATCTTGGGCTTCTTAGCTGATACAACTATAAGAAATAAATGTTTGTCATCTAAATCACCCAGAGTATTTTTTTTACAGCAGCCCAAATAGCCTAAGACAACAACTATTCAAATTCTATGGAGAAAACACAGTAGAGTAAAAGAGAATAGTGTCAGAGGAATGAGGGAAATCAAAATTCAGAAAGTAAAGTGAGAGCCAATTATGAAAGAAAATGTAATCAAAAGAAGAGAAGAGGGGCACCTGGGTGGCTCAGTGGGTTAAGCCTCTAGCCTTTGGCTGAGGTCATGATCTCAGGGTTCTGGGATCGAGGCCCACATCAGGCTTTCTGTGCGGCGGGGAGCCTGCTTCTCCCTCTCTCTCTGCCTGCCTGCCTACTAATGATTTCTCTGTCTCTGTCAAATAAATAAATAAAATTTTAAAAAAAGAAGAAGAAGAAGAAGAAGGGGTATCTGGGGGGCTCAGTTGGTTGAGGTTCCAACTTGAATTTTGCTCAGATCATGCTCTCAGGGTTGTGAGATAGAGCTCCACATGGGGTCCACACTGGCTGTGGTGCCTGCTCAAGATTCTGTCCCTCTCTCTCCCCTTTTCCCTCAGCACCCACCCCCCCAAAAAAATGAGAAGAAGAAGAAGAAGAGAAGCAAACTTTCCCCAAGATATCCAAGATATTTGTACTATAGAAGAACTCAATAGGAATAATATTTCAATAAAAACAAAGCAATTGAAACAATGAAAAGATAAAACATACAACAATAGGTGTAATTTAAAAAGGAGATTTGGGTACCAAAGGACTTATTTTTTTAGTGATTTTCTTTATTTGTTTGAGAGAGTGAGAGAACACAAGAGGGGAAAGGGTCAGAAGGAGAAGCAGACTTCTTGCTGAGCAGGGAGTCGGATGCAGGGTTAATCCCAGGAATCCTGGGTCATAACCCAAGCTGAAGGCAGACGCTTAACCTACTGAGCCACCCAGGTACCTAAGGTTTATTTTACAAGCCAAACTTTTGAACAAATTTATTCATTATGTTGCAACGAAGAAAAAGCTTTCAATAACCATTGTCGGGGTAAAGGAGAAAGGCAGACTTTAAGGAATTAAAGAGAATGGATAAGCAAAGGATTAAAGGAAAGAGAATGGATTAAGGTAATAGATGAACAGGTGACAAGATCAAGCTCAATGTATCAATGTTTGAAGCGATGAACATAAACACACAGTATAGACCCTTTCTAGATTTTGCAGATCAAAAAACATTTTAGTTTAAAAATGGGAGGGTATTTCCAAATTTAATAAACACCTATATCCTAATTTTCTTTTAAAAATCTTACTCACTAATGAATTCAAGACAGTTAAAGTAAGGATTCAGGCTTGAAACACAATGCAATTTCTGTATTCTGGAGAATTACAAAAAACACATGCTTATTAAGCATACTATAAGTTTAGATCATCCTTCCGCATAATAGGAAACTTTTTCTCCAAAAAACATTCGAACTGTTCAAGTTCTCATATTTTTGCTTTTGTTTCTGTTAGAATTAGGCTATGACCAAGCAGTTCCTTCCATGCTTAGAATTATGTATCAGAAATACTTTGGGCCCCTCAGGAGAGAAGTAGGTAAGATATTCTCATTAGTAGTATCATCATAACTGACTCGCTCTGAAATTATTTTATCATCTACTTTTCTGATCTCCTAGCATTTTCATTCATTTATTTTGAAATATAATATTTATTTTAACTTACGAGGTACCTTTTGATTGGCCTATAACAATGGTTGAGAAGCTCTATGTTAGAGATCAGGAAAGTCCTGAGTGAGATTTGAGAGATGCTTAAATCTCCCATACTTATCACCTCCAGCCTTGAGGTGAGCAAAATTACCAGAGATTCCTTGGAAAGAGGCCTAATCAGACAGGGCTTATCATGCTTGTGGGCTCTGTGAGAGCCTGCAAGATAAGCAGCATATGGCTTCTGAGCTTTCGGAAGCAGATGTTCCACCAGCCCATCAAAGCAAAGGGCTTCAGGAGCTAATAATGTAGGTTAAAAGAAGCACCAAGTGCTACCATGGTGAGACTGGGGAATGGGGGTGTGGAGGGAGTGGAAATTCAGGGAAGCAGTGTGTGATGGCCTATATAGGCTTCACATATAGGGGACGTGTCTGCTTGTGGCTGATACTCATGTTTAGTGGCACTCAAACTAACTGTGTAATTGTCTAACAACCCAATGATTCTACAAAATGGAGTCTCATCATTAATTAAGAATAGTTCACATAGAAAAGTTTTACTGAGTTACAGACCCATTTCTATGTTCAAGGAAATTTCAACACTGTATTTGTCAATGACAAAAAGAAAAGGGCTGTTAGTTTCCCAACACTAGTTGCCAGCTATCGTAAATTTTTGAATGGCTGTCAAAGGAGTTTAAATTTGTACTACTTTTCTGTCTCTGGTGGCATTCAAAACTCTGAAGAGATTAACATTAGGGAGAATTTACGAGGAATTATGGCAAGTCATGCCCATCATAAAGTCCAATGTAAAATATTTTTCATGGTAGCAAGGCCAAGTTTTTCATTACATGTTTTAAAAATCATGGATGTAAAAGTTTTATATAACTAAAGAATTAATATCCTAATACTTTGTTTCACTATTATATTATAATTATATACTATAAAGATGGTATAAAGAATATTGTTAAAAAATCCCACTCATACTCCTCTACTAATCTTCAGTGTGTCCCTTCACACTTTACAAAAACTGTTTTCTATGTTTCCTTGATGAAAAAATGATTAAAGAACACTGTCTCAACATACCTTCCTACCTCCAGAGTATCAGTTGGATGCTTTTTACATGAAATCTCCCATGAAATCTGCTCCCTTTCTCATGAAACCTGCTCCCTTTCTTTCACATTTAAAAGTTACTCATCCTCTGTGTCCTCGTTTAGGGAGGGCAGCCACCTTCTGTGTTGAATGATTAACAAGCATCCATGACACAGGAAAGAGGAGCTGTGATCACCACACTACCATCTGTTCGATCATGGCTGGAATTCCAGAAATTCTGCTTTGCATGTGGAAAAGAAAGTAGTTAAAACACAAGCTAACAATGTAAAATGACAAACTTGAGTGGAATATGGGTGGCAAGATATGTGCAGAAACCAAAGCTACCAAATACGTGACTATAGATTCCAGTCTATTTGTCTGAAATCATGTCTATCTATCTATCAATCAATCAATCAATCTATCTATCTATCTATCTACCAAACAATAATGTATAGGGGTGCCTGGTTGGCTCAAATGGTTAAGCCTCTGACTGTTGATTTTGGCTTGGGTCATGATCTCAGGGCTATGAGATTGAGCCCCACATCAGTTCTGTGCTGGGCATGGAGCCTGCTTGAGATTCTCTCTCTGCCTCTGCCCCCCCCCCCGCCCCCCCGCTTGGGCACATTCTCTCTCTCTCTCTCAAAAAAAAAAAAAGTATAATAAAGTATAACTCATCTTTTGTAAATAATTAATGATATACATGAATTATAAAATATACATGCTAACAGAATAATGTTACTAGAATTGGCCTCATCTATGTCTTTCAGTTGGTTATATCTGTCTTGGTCAATACCAATCCATCTATATATTCAGCTATACTAACAAATGTTAGGACCTAAAATGAAAAGAAAAAGCTGATACAAAGTCGTGCACTTTAAATCAGATCAGGAGTTATCTTTATGACAGTGTCTCTAAATTAGAAATAAATACTATTTTTAAAAAAATAGTGGTTACTAACCTGACCATGAACTCCAAAGTCCTCCAAACTGGATGGACTGACATTAGGTACCTGAATAACTTACCAAAGCCAACTTTGTGTACCAAAGCCAACTGCCTTCAGATTACACATGACTTTCACATATGATTTTAGCCATCTGCTATCTTATTTGACCTTATCTCACTGTTGGAGCTTAAGAAATTTTCACCTGTTCTATAGGTATCATTCTGCTGCTGTTTAACCATCGGCCACAGGGAATCATTAAAGGTCCCATTATTCTTCTTGAGGAACACTGCAAGCGCCTGGCAGGAGTAGAGGTGAAAGGTTCATCATATAGAGAGCAGTGTCGGCATTTCTAAAAATGAGGAGGCCTCTGGGCATTTGTGTAGGAAGGATTCCAGGATCTTTAGTGAATTGACTTTTCAGTTTCCATCTTTCTGGCCTCCCATCATCCCACATTCTAGCCATATTTTCTGCTGCTCAGAAATTTAAGAACACTGGATCAAGGGCCAGTAAAAGCACACAAATACACACATCACAAAAACTAGTTTCGCATTTCCTTATCCTTCCCCAGCTCTAGCATCAGCTGTATTAAAAAAAAATATGAAATGAACCCAGTTTTGAGAACCTGAACTGATCCCAAAGGGTATGGCTGCTGGCAGTGACAGCATGATAGTGAAGTCATCACACACACACACACACACACACACACACAGAGAATCAAAGCCTTTAGAGGAGTATGCGAAGGACAAAAAAATGCAAATTTTATGTAACTATAAATATTTAAAACTTGTTTGAAAGATAAAAGATAAAGCCATATAAATGTATAATATGTACATTTAGAAAGATGTCTGACATATCAAAGTGCCCAAAAGTTAAGCAGTCTTTATATAAGAGAGAATGAAAAACCCTCACATAATCTTATCCTAAAGGCATTAACCTTTAGGATATGGCTAGATTTTCTGCTGTTATCATCTGAGTGACCCTGGGCAAGTTGTATAGTGTCTCAGGTCTTATTTCTTCATTTGTAAAACGGAAGATAATTATAGCAATCCTAGAAGATTATTGTGATTAGAAAATGAGATAATAATGCATGTAAAAGACTTCAGAGATTATCTGATCTTGTGTTGGTACTTTTTATTATAGTCTCACTAATAACTGTTACTTGTATTTGGCTGGGGAATAGATTTTATATGTTCCATATCTATATAATATCAGTTAAAAGAAGTCCACATTTATTTTCAAAGAGATTATAGCATTCATTCTAAAATTAATAATCTTGAAGATGTTTATAATGTGTATAGTAATGACATACTAAATGGGATAACATTTGAGAAAACTATTTGCCAAATATAAAGTATATATGCATGTAATAAAAATAGTATTGCTGTTTTGATCATTAGAAGTTATACTATAGATATAATCAAGTTCTTCTTCATACGCAATGCTGTTAGCTTTAGTTTACCCTCCTCTAACCTCAGTAATCTCTCCCACCCTATATTATTAGAGCAATGACCTATCTGTTAGGATCTGAGGGTATGTCTGATTTATTCAGATCCTCTGATAATTTTTTGAAGATATTTTGAAATGTACAGAAGTTTGTCTGCTTAAAAAGACAATTCCCCAGATATTTTCATCTACACCTTTAAATAGTAGTCATTGTCAACGATGGAGGGTACCCTTTAGAATAAAAGTACCATGCTAGCTTCTGAACTAGTACATATAGCTATTAAGAGTAACAATTTCATTTTTGAAGACTCTTGAATGCCCTTTCTGAATGTATGCTGACATAGCTATTGATCTTAAGAAAAGCAGAAGTGAGAAAAAGGCAAAACAGAGAAAAGAAATTCATCCACATTTCTATAACCAAACCGCTATTTGTATGTTGCTATATTTTCTTCTATGTCTCTCTCCCTGGTCATATATTTTGTTTTTGTTTTTATGGTTGTGCTCCTGTTCTAAGTACAGTTATTATCACTAGTATTTTGCCTAAATTTTAAGAACTATTATCCATCCTCCTTTGGACTCTGTACTCGTTAAACCAGGAGCAGAAAGAGTCCTAGTAGGTGTTATGAGAACCCCGATCCATCCAGCGTGAGCTTTCAGAATTTCTAGCCAGAAATTAAAGGGGATCTTTAAGTGCCCCTTTTGAGAGAATTGCTCTCCTAATGGTTTTGATGGTTAGAACCTACAATCTTGAAGAGACAGTATAAGTAAATTTATTTACGTCCCTCATTTCACTCATGAAGTAAAGACCAGAAGAGTTAGATCACCTAACTGCATCCAACTGGTGAGATCCAGAGTAAAACTCCAGGCCTACGACTCCCTCAGGGGCCCTTCTGTTCAGGACCACCTCTAACATTTGCGAATTCTAAGACAAGAATGTCCATGGAGGCCCCAGGCCAGGAGCCTGCCCCTTTTCTCTTCTCATCTTGCTTCCTTATGACAACAGCAGCTGTAAATGTGTTTGAGCATCTTGAAACCATCAGGATAGGGAATCCTGGGCTTCTGGAAACTTGTTTTTCTGCAAGAAAAACATGAGCTCTGTCAGGTGCACCCTCTTAGCTCCATGATTTAGCTGGACTCTGAGAGAAGGATTTGACAGTTGGTCCCAGTAGTACTGTAAGACATGCAGATGTGAGAAAGGGAAAAGAGGAACTAAGTAAAGAGAAGTTGACAAGTACTTTACCACTGCAGACACCCAGGGCAGAGACTGTGGAACGCATCACAGGATTGTCCCACGGAGGGCAAGAGGCTGGGGTACTGACCACCAATTATCATTTCTCATTGGTTGAGGATTGCTCTTGGGGCTTTAACTGTCTAGCCCTTCTAGGTTCCCCTTTAGGAGGTTACAGGAGTCTGCTATACAAGATTAGAAGCCTTTAAACTGTTGTGCCCAGGGAGGAGGCTCTGGTTGCTGGGCTATAAAACCTCTACTGGATCTTCCTTTTCATAGTAAGTGTTGAGGGAATATTTTCCACAATTTATCATTATAATATCAACAATATACTTTGAATCACCGTATCACTTAAAATTGGAGAATGAATTATTTCTATCATTACCTTACATATTGAGACAACTTAGTTACTTAAAAGCACCACTCATTCAAGAAATAAAGAGATCAGAACCAAGGAAGCCTCAGGTTTGTTTCTGCAACTTGCCAGTTATAGTCCAGATGGATCTTTTGTGTAGTGCTGTGAATTCAGTCATGGAGCAATATATTTTATCTGTCATCTGGACATTTAACCATCTTATGTCATTTAGCATTTAAGCTGACTTGTATCAAAAATTATTCAGTTCTCCCAAGCATCAGATTATGGTTTAAGAACATCTATTTGTTTCTTGAAAGCTTTTTAACTCAAGTCTAATTAAAAATTCTAAAGCAAATATTCAGAACTTCCACATGCTGCTTCTTCTATAAGCACTGACACATTCATGTAAGTATACATTTACTCACATTTTAAAGACTCTATTTTGCTGCATTTTAATCAAGTCCTTTTTCAAAGATGTAAACAGCGCATTGTGATGGTAAAAGCTGCCCAAGCTGGTGATCTTTGCATTTGCCCTTCACTAAAGGAAATTTCATCTCGCCTGAGCAGATGGAGGGAAATGGACCAAACTAGAGCCCATGAAGGACCAGGATGATTTCAGCTGATGACTGACACCTGCTAATCATGAGTGCGGGACTTGGTGCCAAGAAGAATAAAGACTCCAGGTTTCTTTAAAATGCAATTCCATTTGCCACTCAGAGGCAAGGACTCCGACTCGGCTCCCGGCAGGAATGGTTTCTCAAACTTAATGAATTTCATTCCTGCTACAATCCTTTGGGGGAAGAAAGAGACAACCTTCCATACTGATTACCACCCATATAGTTTGTTGTAAAAACATGACATTAAATCTAGTTTGAGGTTTTTAGCAGACTTACCAGACAGATTTAGAGGTACTAACTTTTTTTGATTTTTTGAAAAGCAGCTGTTTTCTGCTATGTATTTTAAGTGTATGAAAGTTCACATGTATTTCGATGTAGGAAATCAAAACATCATTCCTCTCATTAAAATCTACTTTTAGATATCCTACAACTGTAAACAGACATTTTGTGAAAAATGCGCGCTCGCAAATCCATAGACAACCCAGTCTCATCTTTTGTCAGGCAGAGGAAAGTGTCTACAGATCCCTGACCACTCCAGCCTAGAGAACGGCCCCACCAACTATGTGATCTTAAACATGTGCTTCATACTAAGGTGGTTTTCTTGTTTGTAAAGTGGGGATAGTAAGACCTCACTAGGGGCTGGTTATGAGCATTAAGTTGTAAGAGCTCAGCAAGGTACCTGGTCAAGCAACTGGTATGTTGAAAAGGTCCAGCAAGGGGTGCCTGAGGGTCAATGGTTGTGGGGGGGAGGGGTTCTCAGTGGATTAAGCATCTGATTTCAGCTCAGTTCATGATCTCTGGGTCCTGGGATGGAGCTTGTGTCAGGCTTTCTGCTCAGCAGGGAGTCTGCTAACCCTTCTCCCTTTGCCCCTCCCCCAGCTTATGCTCTCTCTCAAATAAATAAAGGAAATCTAAAGGGAAAAAAAAAAGAAAGAAAAAGAAAAAGAAAGAAAGAAAGAAAGAAACAAAAGGTCCAGCAAACGGCAAATGTCAGCCTCATTCCTTTCTTACCTTCCCTCATGTAAACTATACTTGTAAAGTTCTAAAGTGCTTCCTATCCTAATAGTTTGCATGGCATAAACCTGGTTCAAACTCAGTCTCTTCAGAACCTTCTACTAATACCCAAGCTTGGAAAAATAATAGCCTTGGAGCACAGGAGTACTTCCATGTGTCAGGCACTGTGCTGAGCACTTAACCAGCATTATCACATTTAATCCTCCCAACATCCCCATGGTACAGTAGAATAATTATCTGTGGTTTTCAGATAAGGAAATGAAGTTCATCCAGCCAGTAAATAACAGAGCTGAAGTGCAAACCTTGGCTGTCAGTCACCTTGTCCTCTAAAAATTCATAGTTGTAGTTTTATGGCATTCATTTGAGAAATAAAATTTTATAATGCTGAACTGCTTTCCCTATTTGTCACAAATTGTCTTAAACTATTATTAAAATCTCTCATTTAGCTTTTTAGGCTGATGCCATCTTCGCAATGAAGCTTCCCAGGAACAAAGAAAGTCAATAGCTGCCTGTCTTCCTTCCTTCATTGGACAAAGACATATTTGATGCCCACGGGATGTAAGAGAATAGTGCCCAGACATGGAATCCAGAAACAAAGGACATAGCTCCCTGTCCTCAAATTGTTCCCAGGAAAGTGGGAACAACATCCATATGTTAAAAACAATCCCATATGGAAATGCAATGATAGAAACAGGTCAGAATACTGATGGAGCCTGAGAAAGCGTTGTGGCAATCCAGGGGAAGGGCTCCTCAGGAATCTTTCCCAAGGGACGTAATAAATGAATGGAGCCTTGAACAAAAATACAAAAGGTATGAAAAGTGGCAGAGAAGCTAGAGGGTTTCAAGTGGAATGCAAAGGAGAAAAATCCAAAAGGGCAAAATGGCATATTAATCTGAGAGCCCAAATCAGTTTATTGCTGAGCACAGAGAAAACTGGAGATGTTGACACAAAAGGGCATATGTGGACATTTAGCAGCTTGAATTTTAACCTTTCTTCTCCCATTGAATCTAAAAGGAATTGTGTAATTTAGACATTTTCCTCCTTTTTTCAGGTTATTCAAATGTTTTGTTGTGAAACGCATTATGGATGTGAAGATATATAAAGGATAAGCATACAGTTAATGAAATACATAAAATTAACAACTGCGTAAGACCAGTTTAAGAAACTTAACACCACTAGTCTCTTACTGGATATTGTCTGCTTCCCCCTGATCAATACCCCTTTTTTCTTCTTCCTCCAAAGAGATAATCATTTCCCTGAAATTTGTATAAATCAAAGCCACATATGTTTCGCCAGACAATTATCAACAGAAAATAACCTTATACTTGTTCATTTTTCCCTGTTTGTAAACTGTACACACATATATACATTATATGTATGAATAAATACATAAACAAATAAATAAACAACATTTTTTTCTTTTTAAGTTTTTATTTGAGGACACCTGGGTGTCTCAGTTGTAAACATAGCAGTGCATTGTATCCCTTTGAATTAGTGTTTTTGTATTCTTTGGATACATACCCAGTACTGAGATTGCTGGACTGTAGGACAGATCTATTTTTAACTTTCTAAGGAAACTCCATACTGTTTTCTGCAGTGGCTGCACCAGTTTGCATTCCCACCAACAGTGTGACACAGTTCCTTTTTCTCCACATCCTTGCCAACACTTGGTTTTGTATTTTTGATTTCAAGTATCTTGACAGGTGTGAGGGGATATCTCAATGTAGTTTCAATTTGCATTTCAGGTGTACAATGAGTGATGTTAAGCAAAATTTCATGTGTCTGTTGACCATCTGGATGTCCTCTTTGGAGAACTGTCTGTTCATGTCTTCTGCCCAATTTTTAAATTGGCTTATTTGTCTTTTAGGTATTGAACTGTATAAGTTCTTTATATATTTTGGAAACTAACCATTTATCAGATAATGTGATTTTCAAATAAATACCTTCTCTCATTCTGTAGGTTGCCTTTTAGTTTTTGTTGATTGTCTTCTTCACTGTGCAGAGCTTTGTATTTTGATGTAATCCTACTAGTTTATTTTTGCTTTTGTTTCCCTTGAATTGGGAGATATACCTAGAAAAATACTGCTATAGTGAAATAAATAAAATCTTAGTATTTAGATTTATCCATGAGTTATTTACTTTAATACTGTTTTTCTGTAAGGTTTATCCATGATGACTCACGTTTTTGTAATTTCTTATTTTGGTTACTGCATAATATTCTATTGAATAGTTGGTTAAACCAAAACTTACTTATCCATTTTATTAATTATGGCCATTTGGGTTCTTTTTATGTTTTGATTACAATGGAAAATACCATGAACTTTTATATACGTCTCCTAAAGCACACAAGTAAAATTTTTTTTTATGGTATACAAGTAGGAATGACATTTTATTGCCAATGATGAGTGAGATTTCCTGTTGCTCCAAATCTAATCAACAACAGACTATATCCAAATTTCTATTCTATTCTAATCTAGTCTAGTCTAGTCTAGTTAGCCTAGTCAAGTTTAGTCTATCTGAGCCTAGTTAAGTCTATTCTACATTGCTTATTGGCTGATGGTGAAATATCTCCTTCTGACTTATATACACATTTCTTAAACAAGACATGATGTTGAGCATCTTTTCATATATATATGTGTGTATACACACACACACACACACACACACATATATATATATAATTACAAGCTATTTGTACTTTCTCTTTATGCCAATGATCATTTTTCTATTGGATTTTCTGCCATTTTTATATTAATCCCTAGAATACAAGTTTGAAATTTGTTAATTGTAGTGAAAATGTCTCATCTTAATTTGTGACTTTTGTTTTTACTCTTTTATGTTGTATCTTGGACATAAACAAGGTCTTCATTTTTATGCAATAATTTTTATTAAGCTCTCAATGGATAGGATTTTTACCCCGTTTAATAATTTCTTACCCCAGAATCATTAATTATTTTGTTTCTATGTTGCTTTTTTATTTTTTATTTCTTTTTAATATTTTATTTATTTATTTGACGACAGAGATCACAAGTAGGCAGAGAGGTAGGTGGGAGTGGAAGGTGGGGAGGGAAACCAACTCCCCGCTGAGCAGAAAGCCAGATGCGGGGCTCGATCCCAGAACCCTGAGACCATGACCTGAGGCCAAAGGCAGAGGCTTAATCCACTGAGCCACCCAGGTGCCCCTCTATGTTGCTTTTTAAAAAATATATAAATTTGTTTCTCCTATTCAACTATTTAATACAAGTATGAACTTACTTGGGGATATAGAAAAAGAGAAGTATCTAATTTAAATATTTTTCCATACAATATCCAATTGTCCTATTATTATTTATTTTATAGTCCTTCCTTTGCCAACTGATCTATAGTTGCCTCTTTCTCCAGGTTCCATATATGCTAGAGTCAGTGCTTATGGTCTTCCTTTCTTTTACTGATCTATTTGTCTATCCATTCACGGTTATGCTGCTGTCTTACCTTCTACAGCTAACTCTTGTAACTGCAGGGGTAAATGCCCTAACTTGTTCTTCACGTATGCAATGTCTACTTTTGCCCTGTTGTCCTTCTTTCCTCAAAACTTAACAACACCACCAAATCTGCATCTTTTTATATCTTTTGTTAGATTTATTTGTAATTTATGGTATTTGCGTGTAGAGTAAATGTCTTTTAAATCATATAAAAATGTAACTGATTTTTTTTAATTTTTAAAATTTTTCAATTTTTTATTAACATATAATGTGTTATTAGCCCCAGGGATACAGGTCTGTGAATCGCCAGGTTTACATACTTCACAGCACTCACCATAGCACATACCCTTCCCAATGTTCATAACCCAACCATCTTCTCCCTAGTAACTGATTTTTTTATGTTAATGTTTTTTATCCAACAACTTTGCTAAATTCCTTATTAATTTTATCATATGCAGATTCTTTTGGATAATAGCATCACTGTCAAGTAATAATAACAGGTTTCTAAGCTTCCTTGTTATGCTTTTTCTTATCTTACTATACTGGCAATACATTTCTAATACAATATAGAACAAGAATGAAGGTCATGGGCACCTTGTTTTGTTTTCTATGCCAAAGGGACATTTTGCAAGCTGTCCCATCAGATACAATATATGTTGAGGATTTTTATATGCCCTCTATTAAAAAGAAAGTTCCTGTCCACTCTTAGTTTAAAAAGTGTTTTTTATCATGATAGGCTTATTGATTGGTTTTGCTACTTTCAAAGTCATTGGTTTTTTTTTTTTTTCTAATTCTGTTCCTTTAATATGGTGAATTATATTAGTACATTTATTACTAATAAAGCAAACTTACATTCCAGAAGTAAACAAAAATAGTCAAGTGCTAGGACCTTTTGTATACTTGGCTGGTTTTAATTTGTGGTTTCCTTATTTACACTGCTTTTGTTAGGTTTTAGCTTTAAGGTTACGTTAGCCACGTAGAATAAATTTTGGGGTATTTTCTCTGTCTCTCTCCCCACCCACTCTATAAATAAATAAATACTTGAAAAAAATGTGCTCAAAGTCTCATTAGGGAAAGACAAATGTAACACATTATCATAAAAATTGAATGGCAAAAATGTTAAAACTAGGGACCCTTTAGATGTGGGATAGAATATAGATTGCCAAAAATTCTTACAAAATTCTGGTTGGAGCACAAGTTAATTCAACCTCTTCAGGAAAATAAATGACAAATAACAAGACTGCTACAACAAGAAAAAATTTCTTATCTATTAAATATGAAGATAAGCACATCTTATGTCCCAACAGTATTAAATAGAAATGAATACACATTTATACAAAGATGGCTACTGAAATGTTCAAGGCAAAATTATTTATAATATTCTAAAACTAGCAAAAACCAAGGGCCAATAAACAGTAGAATGGATAAATTATATATTCATGCAATTAATATATATTCACATATGTATATATAATATACAATGATTTAGACTAAACTAAGCTATAGTGTTTGGTGGTAAAATGCTAAATGCAAGCTAGAAAATGGAAACCAAAATAGGGTATTGATTGCTTTTGTTTTTGAGTGGATGAAAGTGCTGTGATTTAGAAGGGGCAAGTGATTGGCTTTATATATCCAGTAGGGTTCTTTTCCTTGAGCTGTCCGGTTACATGAATTTGTATATTTTATAATAAAATGTTGAAGCTTCACAATTATATTTTATTCACTTCCTCTATAGTTTCACAAAAAGAACATATTTTCCTACCCATAAAGGAAGTGAAATTTAGGAAAAGAAAACAACTACAACAAGAACAACAGCCTAGAAGGGAGATCCAGTGTATTGTCTATATTTTCTAATAAGATTTCCATAACAACACCAGTTGAATCCGAATAGAGTCTTTAAATTCACTTAGAGTATTGGCTTTCCTGGTTAGCTGTCACCGGTCTCAAAATAGAAGTCCTTCAGACTGACAGTGATGTCACAAGCTATCTGTGTCAAAACAGAAGATGTAAAGATGTATAGACCAGCAACAACTCTTCCTAGGCTGAATTATTTGAAGATGTTGAGGGAAGAGTGTTGCTCATCAACAGGACTCTTGAGAAAAGATCCCATTGAGATTCCTTCAGAAGAATTGTTAAGCCATCTCAAAGCACCCAGCAGCATTGCTGCTGTTTTACTGTTACAACCACCTTCTAACTCCCAAAAGCAATGAATGAGAACTGCTTTTGCAACCTCTTCAAACTCTCCATCCTCTTGTTTTCTATTTGTTTCTATTTGTTGTAGCTCATGTTGAAGATTCTATAAATTAGGATTGGTCCCTTAAATCTAAACCATTCTAATTCTGGAATTCCCATGTGCTCTATGCAAACGATTTGCTACTGGGTGACATTGACTGTGTACTTTAGTATGCCATTTGCCAAACCAAACTCTACACAAGGATACCTGGAAAGCAACTCAAAATTCTGTCAACAAATGAACTCCTAGTATTCAATCTTCTCTCCTCACACTTCCCTCTCTCAAGGTCTTCTCCGTTACTGGAAGTAGCAACTATTCTTCCAGGTACTGAGTCTAAAGCTCTGGAATTGTTACTGATAGCTTGCTTTCATATCCAAAGTCTGATTATCAGGAAATCCAGCATACTCTCACCCTTCAATATAAATCCAGACTCTGACTCAAGTTCACCTACTGAAATCTTTGTTTCAGCAGGTCACCAACACATCACCTGCAGATCCTTGCAATAGCCTCCTACTTGGTTGTTCCACTTTCCTCCTTGACAGCTAGCTTTTCTCAAAAAAAAAATCATCCATAAGACAGATTTAGTTGTTTGAGTGCTCAAAACATTCTATGAGGTTCTTATTTCATTCATAACCAAATTATTTTTTTTTTTTTGGTAAATTTTTTTAAGGACTTTATTTATCTATTTGAGAGAGAGAGAGAGAGCACAAGCAGGGGGAGCATCAGAGGGAGCAACAGAGGGAGAAGGAGAAGCAGACTCCCCACTGAGCAGGGAGCACAATGTGGGACTTGATCCCAGGTCTTTGGCATCATGACTTGAGCCAAAGGCAGATGCTTAACTGACTGAGCCACCCAGGCACCGCATAATCAAATTCTGTGTAACCTACAAGGACTACTTGATCTGGGTCCCTATAATTTCTCCAACCACCAAACCTATGACTGTTCTACTTGCTTATTCTGTTCTAGTCTCACAGACCTTTTATTCTTGAATTTGAGCTTCTTTCTGCCTGAAAAATTCCTCCCCAGAAATCCACCTATTTTGCTCCTTTGCTCAATCTTTAATGCTACTTTCTCAGTGAGGCTTTTTCGGGGACCCTATTTAGATGATCAGCATCTTGTTCTGACACTCTCCCACTTCCCCACTTTTTTTTCTCCTTAGGACTCATCAGGGTCCCATACATTTTATGTATTTGTCTTGCTTATATTCTATCTCCATTGCTAGAATATTAGCTCCACAAGGGAAGGAATCTTGGTCTGTTAATGATTCTGCATTCCCAGTGCCTACACAATGGATTGACATATAGTAAACATTTGCACATTTTTGTCAAATAAATAAGTGAATCAATATTTCCCCAAATGTACTTACACTCCAAGAGAAAACAGTTAATTGTTCTTTGTAAAAGGATTTTTGTGAACAAGATGTGGGGACCTTGCAAATTTCATTTCACCTTGAAGTTTCACAAAGCACATTGTCACATTAATGGATATAAGAACTTATAAAATTTAAAAGCAAATGTTTAATTTTCTTTAACATGACATTTCCTCAAAATACTTGATCATGGGATTCTGTTATGTACTTATGCAACATTTATTTATTTTTTTATTATAATAAGTGTGTGTATGTGCATAAAAGACCTCCTAATATCTCTAGAGAACATACCTTAGGAAATATTATGTTAGAATATAAAATTGAATTTGTCTCGAAGTTCAATTTCATTGAACTAGCCTATGCCTTTTCACAATTCCCAGTCATCTGGCTTCATGTTATCAAAGAGAATAACACAAAAAAAAGAACTCTTATAAACAGTCTTTGGTTGCTGTATAATGATGCCATGATGTGTTTGTATTCTTTAACAAATTATCCATTAAATTATCCTTGCAAATTAAATTGTAACTTCACTAAACACGTCTTATTCAAAATATCTCACTAATGCAAATAGCTCTTATGAATAACGGGAGTTTCAGCCAGGTGAACTGGGGTAAATTTGTGTCTCTACCCCCAAACTGTTTGGATATAAGTTATTACTTTGATTAAACCTGCATTTGTTCCACAAGAAAGAAAATTATTTATTGATTCCCCACCTGCTCAGTTTTTCATATAGTCCAGCGTTGTCCTTTGTGAAAGAGTAGCAATATTTACATCACAGAAGATTAACTGAGATAGAGTTTGTACTGTCTCTGGCACAGTGCCTAGCACCTTGCAGTTACTGGGAAAATCCTAGTCTCTTTACCTATCTTTGTCTGTTTCAATTCAGTAAATTTGGCTTCACAAAATGAGCTATAAATACAAACTACACAAAATACATCCAGATGAATATACCTGTGATTTATATATGTCATGCTTTCATGCACATTTTTCTAATTACCTTAGAGCAAATTATAAAACAAAGCCTTTGGTTGAAGCGCATTTACGAACGCTGAGTCTAACAATCTGCTCTATACAGCAGGGATGGGAAAACTTAATTCAGAGCCAAGTTCTCTCTAATTTGTGTAAACTCTTTCAACCACACTTTTTGTTTAGTTTAGTTTGGCTTTTCAATAGGAAGGAATTTTAAATATCATCTTTGCAATGGGAGAATAATACTTCAAGCACGACAGAAGACGATGCTAGGATATTGAGAAAGCACTGAAGTTTACTTATGAAAATCTAGCCTTCCAACAACATTTAATAATAACCTGCTACATCCTCGCCTCTAGGCTGAGCACACGGACCCACAGATGAATGCAGCAGAGTGGTATGAGCTTACAGACTCTCCAGGAAAGCAAGAACACAGTATCAGCATCTGTGAGCAGGAACAACTGACTCTTGCTATATCATATTTTCAGCCAGAATAAAACAATGAGTGCATGGGACACTTTCCAAGTTGTTTCTGAAAAGTAGCAACAGTTTCTGTGCTAAAGCTTTTCTGTTAATTAGAACGGTGTTATCAATCTCAAGGTTAAACATACAGACGCTTACCTGAAGAAGGAAGGCAACTACATAGCTATCTAGTTGTAAATAGCACTGAATTAAAAGAATGGAGAATCTGAATTGGCGGCCATGGGAAGGTAAAAGCACTAAGGATGAAGTCTGAAGAGTGCTCCTCGCAGCATGTAGCCAATAAATGCTTGATGTTGATTCCCTGCTTTGCTTTTATCTGCTTGAGTAAACATACTCAAGTCTTAACATCGCTGGGCTTCAGTTCATGATAAATATAGGAATCTGGACTCCAGACTCAGAAGTCTCAAAGATCCATTGACCCATGATACACTTTGATGTTATAAATATTCATGGAAATATTCTGAACGCATTGATGGCACCAATAAGAATAAACCTCAGAGTCTCCTTCATGCGCTGGTCTGATTATTATTTCAATTTGGTAGATCAGTTGGGAAAAAAGAATACAAAGTACTTAAAATGGTTTTTATTTCATGGAAAAAACCTCAAAACATATTGACCTAATTTGAACTTAAAAAAAAAAAATTGTTCAGACTTGCAAAAATATATTCCCCTTCCTGTAAAAGAGCTTTCAAATTCATATCTATGAAAGGTGTTGCTGGTGAGTTGAGATGCAAGAAAAGAAAAGGCATTTTTTAAAAAAAGATAACTGGGTAAGGGAAATTGAGGGCATGTGAAAAGAAGATAGATGATAGGAGGAAAAAAAATCCACTCTTCTATGAAACAATGTTGAAACCAAAGAAATGAAATCATCTTTATTTCATGAAAAAATACCTTTGATAGAAAAATACAGAGGATAGAAAAGCTTTTATGGCATTTTCAATAATTGATGTTCATATATATGAGTTAGCATCAGTGTATGACAGAATCTCAAACTGAACCCGATCTTAACCACTTTCAAAGTTTAAGAGAGGGATCCATTTCCAAGTGACATCTCATAAATTTTCCTGAAAAGATGTTCTATAATTCCTATTCCTTCATAGTCTGAATGTTACAGTGATCGTCTTGCAATTGGCTTCCAACACACATTTCATATTAAAATTTTTTTGACAAATTATACAATTCACATTTAGTGTTAATCACTTCAGTCTCATTTTTACATAAGTGGAAGTTTTACACACTGAAGTAGCTTTATACACTGGCAGAAATTGCAGTGTGGTCATAATATATTTAATGAATAACAGTATTCATGTCCAACTGCTGTTTCAATAAGGGCAGCTTGACAGCAATGTCAGCCTCCTCGGAAACTGAGTATAAAATGGCAATCTCTCCCTGTACCATGCTATCACCGTAGCCCAAGAGAGACACATCGCAACCCTCAGAAAAAACTCCAGCTTTTCCAAGCACAGTTCTTTTAATGCTCATGCTTCAGCTACTAGGACATCATCTTTTGCATCCTTTGTCATAATTCTATGGACAAGTCAGTGATTCCTCAGTAGTAAAATATAGATATGGTCATCCATGAAGAGAAAAAAAACTTTAGAAAAATTATAAGTAAAAGATTATTCTTGGACAGAAGCTTCATTTTACCAAATTGAAGACTCTTTCCCATCATAACATCAAGCCAAAGAAAGAAGATTTTGAAATCTGCCCCTGTAGTTCTGAGATGGCAATCCCATTTTTACAACTAACAATAAATAGGAAAAAATGTCCACATCTGTCTCAGGACACCCTCACCTGTTAGTGTGCATACTTAAAAACCAGAAGGACGGAAAAAGTTTACGTTATTACAAGACACAACACACAAAAATTGGTAAGCATTTTCTAACTGTGAGACAGAAAAATGGGTTAAAACAAAGGTGACAAATGCTAGAAATAAATGTAAAGTCTTACATTTTGGAAGGATATCCTTGTAAATCTGTTATAAGTACAAGGCAGCCTTAGACTAGTTCCCTAAAAGTGGCCCAAGAGAGTTTTGTTTGACTAGAGACTATATTAAACACTACAGCTTTATGACACAAATATACTTTTTTTTTATTTTAAGGGAAATTTTTAAAAGTAAATAAATAAAACTAGACATAAATGCATTGTGTTTCTATCTCTTATTCAAATATAAAGTCAAACCAAAGTACAAAGTAAGTACAAACAAAATTTCAATAACAATAACACTCAACAATATAAAAAAAGATAGGATTGCACACTATAATCTCTACCACATAAGATGTGCCAGTTTGGAAAAGATGCTGGGGAAAAATAAAACTACCAAAAAAAGTGCCTCCTGGTTGGAAATAAAATAAGCAAATTATATTGCAAACTGAATTGTCAAAATTACAGGGTGCAAAGAAGAGTAGATAAATTGAAATATTTTAGAGCATTTACTATGCACATGGACTACTTCAAGTGTAAGACATGCATTACATCATATAAATCTCAAAACACCTTGAGAAATAGGCTTACCTTATCTTCTAAAGAGACACTGACAAACCATAGTTTTTCCAGAAAAAGTACAGAGGAAATAAAGAGTTGAAAATAATATCCTAACAAGTAAGATGTTGGTAGGAGAGGCCATGATAATTGTCTTGAGGTATGAGATGGACTATTAGGTGAAGAAATACATCAGAAGGCAGATACAGGTTGACCAGAGAAACTGTTTCCAGTGATTCGAAGAGTTGTTGGAATACGTAATATTATCATCTCTGTCTTGCATACAAGAAAATTTCAGCCAAAGGAAATTAATGTACCCAAACTTTGCAGCACCAGTAATTAAAAGAAGAAAGATTCAATCCCAGGAATCTACAACTTTATGGAACTGTGCTATACAGGAAGCCAGGCTTCCATTCAACATAGTGAACAGACCAGATAAAAGGGACATGTTCAACGAGTGGATATCTGAGGCCTCCTCCAAGTTTATGATTAATATTAATATATCGCTTGTTCATAGAATAAGAGTTTGGGCAGTTGTTGGGGAAAAGCTACCTATAAATATATAAAGTTTGGTATTAGAAAAAATTTCCTTTTTTCATACAGATTTACTTATCTATTTTAGAGAGAGCGAGAACATGTGCATAGGGTGGGCAGAGGGACATGGAGAGAGAATCTTCAGCAGACCCCCTGTTGAGTAAGGAGCTAGATGAGGGGCTTGATTCCAGGACCCTGAGATCATGACCTGAACTTGAAATCAAGACAAACTGAACCACCCCGACACCCGTCTTTTTGTAATTATATAATTTCCAAGAGTTTTGCTTTTTGAGTAACAACAAAAAAAAGCATGTCTTTTTATGTAACCCATTTCGAGTAAATCAATCTGTCATCCAACTAGGTTTCTCCCCCACTTTTCTTTTACTGAAGTGTAATTGATACACAATGTTACATTAGTTTCAGGTGTACAACATAGTGACTCGGTTTGCTATGCTCACCAAAAGTATATCTACCTCTATCACCATACAACACTATTACAATACCATTGATTATATTCCCTATGTTGTACCTTTTATCCCCATAAATTATCCATTCCATAACTGAAAGCTTGATTCTACCATTCTCCTTCATACATTTTGCCCATCCCCTTCCATCCACCCCTCTGGCAACCATTAGTTTGTACTATTTATGGGTCTATTTCTGCTTTTTGTTTGTTGTTTTCTTTTTTAGATTCCACATAAAAGTGAGATCATATGGTATTTGTTTTGATCTGACTTATTTCACTTAGCACTGTATTTTCTAGATCCAGCCGTGTTGTCACAAACAGCTAGATCTCATATTTTTTTATGGCGAAGCAATATTCCATCATATATATATATATAGATATATATATATCTCACAACTTCTTTATCCATTCATTTATTGATGGACACTTAAGCTGCTTCCATGTCTTAGTTATTGTAAATAATGCGGCAATAAACATAAGAGTGCATACATCTTTTCAAATTAGTACTTTCATTTCCTTTAGGTAAATACCCGGTAGTGGAATTGTTGGATAATATGGTATTTCTATTTTTAATTTTTTGAGGAACCTCCATACTGTTTTCTGCAGTGGCTGCACCAATTTACATCCTCATCAACAGTGCGCAAGTGGTACTGTTAACCCACATGCTTTTTTTGTCTTTTTGATTCTAGCCATTCTGATATGTGTAACATGTTATCTCACTGTATTTTTTTTAAAGGTTTTATTTATCTATTTGCCAGTGACAGAGAGAGAGAGAGAGAGAGAGAGAGAGAATGCACAAGCAGGGGAAGCAGTAGGCAGAGCAGGCAGAGAGAGAAGCAGGCTCCCTGCTGAGCAAGGAGCCAGATATGGTCTATGCCAGGTCTATCCCAGGACTCTGGGATCATGACCTGAACTGAAGGCAGACGCTTAACCAAGAGCCACCCAGATGTTCCCTCACTGTGATATTGATTTGCATTTCCTTGATGACTAGTGATGTCATCCGACTATTTTTTTTTTTAAGATTTTATATGTTTATTTTAGACATAGAGGAGCAGGGGAGGAGCAGAGGGAGACAGACAAGCAGACTCTGTGCTGAGCACAGAGCAGGACAGGGGGCTCCATCCCATGACTCTGAGATCACGACCTGAGTCAATAGCAAGAGTTGGATGCTCAACTGACTGAGCCGCCCAGGCGTCCTCCACCAACTAGTTTTTAAAGTGTCTTCTACATCCTTCAGCATCATAAAATTACATAAGTAAATATGACTTTAGGAAAAGGACATGCCTATTTCTTCCAAATACCTCATCTTGTTTTATTCTAACCACATTCCTGTGAGATATATATCAATACTCCATTTTACAGGTGAATAATTCAGTCTTATTGACCCACACTAATTCAGTCCACCCACATGGAGCTAGTCTTTGAAAGCTAACCTGATCCTTGGTTTGTGGGATATTAGAGCTAGAGTTTTACCCAGGGTCCTACTTTGTTGACAGTAAGTGTTATCCACCTCGAAGGGCAGTACTGAAAAGACAACGTGCAATGATGTGTGACACAGGCCTTTGCAACACATGGAATTTCTGCATTTACCAGCCAAAGGTTCTGAGAGTTCAGACTTCAAGCTGACACTGTAATGGGGTGCTACTGGCCTTTGTGGATCTCGCAATATTTGAGGGAGAGAGAGACATAAACCAAAGAGACACGTCTCCTTAAGTTTTATTTTATTTTTTTTTAAGATTTTATTTATTTATTTGACAGAGAGAAATCACAAGTAGGCAGAGAGGCAGGCAGAGAGAGAGAGAGAGAGAGAGGAGGAAGCAGGCTCCCTGCTGAGCAGAGAGCCCGATGCGGGACTCGATCCCAGGACCCTGAGATCATGACCTGAGCCGAAGGCAGCAGCTTAACCACTGAGCCACCCAGGCGCCCTCTCCTTAAGTTTTAAAAGAAGAGCTCAGTACCTGATACATCGGGAATGCAAATATACATGTGAGGACATGTTAGACGTGGGGGGTGGGCCTTAATTCTGTGGCACAAAGAAATCCCATGAAGAGGAGACAGAAAGATTATGGTGTGTTCAAAGGAGCAAACGTGACTTTGAATGGTTGTGGATGGCCTGCACAGAAGAGATGAGGTTAGAGAATCAGTGAGAGCCAAGATGGGCCTGAAATGCTCTGGTATCTGGTACCATTGCAAGACTCAAAAACTCCCCTGAAGGAATCGGACAAAAGGATCAGGGAGTGAAGAGAGTTTTCCTTGGACAACAGAGCTCCCATGATACCGCATACCCAAACACCTATTCTACCTATGCGGAAGACTGGTAGTCTTCCTGGATGATGAAAGGCAGAAGGTTTGCTTACATGTGGGGCTTAGGAGAGATGAGGGTCCACATCTGGGGCAGCTGCTGACCCTCTCAACTGTATCTCCTCCGCAAATGTCTGCAGAAGGCAAGAGAGAAACTACAGAAGGGAAGTCTTGGAGTGTTGAAGAGGGCTAGCTAAGCACAGAGCTGGTGCACCCTCTGTTCTTGAAATGCACAGAGACGCACAGACCAGTTCACACGGGGGCAAATGCAGTGCAATAATACATAAGGGCATGCAAAAAGGAGGAACATAATCTGAGTGCCTAGTAGATGCCAATAAATGCACACATCGTGTGTTACATCATCACCAATTTTTGTATTACTGAATCTTAAGAGACAGAAATTAGTTTACACCCACGAATAGATACATAGATGGGTAAGTAGGTAGGTAGATAGCGCATGGATGGAAGATGAAGTTAACATTCGATGCATATCTCCCTGACTGCAGAATATATACCCACTTTCCATCACCCTGCTTGACACTCTGAGCATCTCTTTTCCTTACTGCAATAGCAAAGTGGAATCACTGAACCACTACTCTGATTCCACAGTGCAATTCCAGAGAACAGACACCTTGATTTTTTTTGGTAGGAATAAAAAGCCCTGCGTTCTCACAAGAACGTGTTTGGGAATGAAGGGCGCAGCCTGAACATAGCAGGGAAATGAACGGGTGGTGAAGTAAGAACACTGTTATTACTTCATTAATATTACCTTCAGCTGCATCTTTCGGTAAGTTAAATGCTCCTCTCTCGCTCAAAAGCTAAGTTAGTATGCTACCACTTGTTTTCTGAAGGATCCCTATTTGCGATGTTAAGTGATTCCACTCACAACGAGAACTTGGCTTTAAGATACCTCGTCAAGTGCTCTAACGGCAGGATTTACAAGGCCCAGAACCAGAGAGCGTACAGGTGGCATTTGCCGTGGTAAACATCCATAGCTGCTGAAAGATAATCCAGGAACAGCTTAGCGTTATTATTTTTGCCTAATTCTCATTGTATAACCAGCAGAGTTACTCTGGGACACACACAGCGGTCTCGCTCCTGTCTCTCCTGCTCATTCCCTCATTAATTCTGCTTACCTTGCTGTATTCCTCATATCAACATTCATTTGGTGTTCATGGGGAGTCAAGTGGGAGATAGAAATAGGTCAGAAGGGAGGTCACACCTCTCTGTGCTCATGGCTCCAAACCCAGGGTTAACAGATAAAATACTGAAGACAGAGTGAATCTGAATTTTATGTAACCAACAGTTTTTATAGAGATGCAACATGGGCATTTCATCCAACGTATCTATACTAAATCATTACTTGTTGAGTATCTGAAAGTCAAAGGTAACTGTAGGGTCCTGCATTTTTATTTGCTTAGTCTGGCAACCCTGCCCGCAGTGCTGCTTTATGGCTGAGGCCCTTGTTGAGTGTATTAATAGGCTCCAAGCCCAGGACAGGGGCAGTAAAGAGAGACTATCATCACATTTGCAGAGAACATGCCGTCTTCTCTGGTGGCATGTTCTGGTGGGACAGGACGATGGGAGGAGCTCAGGCTCTGGAGATATCTGATCTGAATTATAAATTCATCTTTATAATGTCTCATTTGAGCATGCTGCTTTTACTTCAGTCCATCTTGTTTCTTCAAGTGTGCAATGAGAAAAAAATTTTACCTTATTAGTCCTTTTTAGAATAACTTCCTTTGTCCTGCATCCTCTGTCTTTGTCTGTCATAATGGCAGCCTCACTGATGCCCCAGTCTGAATACAGAGAGCTTCCTTGAATATATACCAAGTAGCTCTTCAAATCTGAGTCCTAAAATACAGGATCAGTTTTTCCTGCACCAAAAATTCAGTCGCTCAGATGATGGGAATTTTCTTTACCACATATTTGAGATTTCTAATAACTCCGAAGATAACATGAGATAACTCATATGAAATTACCTACCATGCCCATAAGTCACAGTAATAGTTCATGAGTATTAATTCCCTTCCTTCCATTTCTCAGAAGTGTTAGTAAGCTTTATCAGTATCATTCAACGAAATCAAGTGAATGAACCCTCAGAAGAGTGAGTGCAACATCCAAGCACGGAGCTTCACTGGAGAAGCCAAGTTTACTTGACTTCCTTCATTGTGTCTGATCCTGTTGGATGTATTAATGGAAGGAATGCAGGCCACCTGCATAACCAGGTTGAAGATCTAAAGACACCTCTTTAGAACCATGTTCTAAAAAGAGAAGCTTTCATAGACATTACTCTAAAGAGAGCTGATTCTGAAAACTTAGCTAACATTCCATGGAATGCTGGGGAAAATGGTTCTTATTCTCTAAGATAACTCCAGAGTCCCTACTTTCTAAGGCATAAAAATTAGCACATTGTAAAGAAGAGAACATTAATGTTCAATTTCCTTTTTCTAGAGGAATCAGAGTGATATAGACAACCTAAAGGCAAACCTCAGAGAGCATATGGGTCAGAAATCCTCATCAGTCAAGCTGCTCCCAGGAGGAGCAGGAGATAGAAAGAGCTCGTTTTGATTAGCACTTAATAAGCACCAGGATTTGTGCTAAGCACTTTATATGCTTCATGGGTTGAGATCTGCACAACAACCTGATGAAACTGGTAATGCCATCATCGCTCTTACACAGACTGGTAACTCCAGAATTAGAGATGATAAATCCGTTATCCCAAGTCATACATACACTAAATGGAGGAGACAGAATTAAACCAAGTCTTTCTGTCCCTTTAGGTCAATGTTTCTCACCACATGGGCAAAGACCTCCCACATCAGAATCATGTTAAATACCAGGAATCTGATCCATCCCATAACTACCTAATCTTAGCCTTATCTGAGGCTAAGAACAGGAATGGACATTTGCAACAAGTGCCTAGTACCTAGGATGAAAGCTAAAGCCGAGAGCTCTTGAATTACGTTATTCTGCCCACCTGAGAATCTTCCATTATTCTCAGTATCTCAAACTCTCACTACGACACTAACAGAAAACATGGACTTAGGAGTGAGAACAACAATTCATGAACTATTCTGTAAGTACTTACCTGGTCAGTCAGTGTCCTCTATGATTATTGGCGCACTTTGAGGGCTGCACACAACACCTGAGTATGCTAAAAGCTATACTTCTGAGAAGTCCTCAGCTGCCACTTACTGTTTCAACAGGGGGAATCTCCATAAAGAATATTGGTGACTGACTGAGAGTTATCTAGAACTAAACCATAGGGTCTTGGGTTTCATTGCTATTTTGCTTGTAGATTTTTTCAATCATTTAATTAAATTAAGAGTTAAGGAAACCATACACCATTTAAATTCAATTTAAAATTAATTCGATAAATATTCAGTGAGTTCTTATAATAATGCTAAGCGCTGGACTAGAGTTGCAACAATGAGTAAGTTCTCACAGAGCTTATTTTCCAGTAGGGAGATTCATAATAAAATGTAGACAAATAAACAAGTTAGTGATAAAGGTTATGGAAGAAATAGAAGCTAATATGAATGAGAAGGGAAATACATACAATAGGATGGCAAAGGAAAGTGTCTTAGGAAGTCTGTTTGAACTGAGGGCTTTGTGATGAGGAGGAAGCATGTGCAGATCAATAGTGTAGCTAGTACTAGAAGAAAAACCAGTGCAAAGGCCCTCAGGTAGAGAGAGGGACAAGGAGAAGGCTGATGACAGAAACAGTGAGTGGGAATGAGAGTGGTAGGGAGTGAAGTCAGAGAGCTAGGCAGTTCCAGATCATGGAGGACTTGGCACGGTAACATATGGTAGCTGTATTTAATTCTAAATCCATGAGAGAGTTTTACACTGGGGAACAACATGATCTGAATTTCATTTTAAATAAAAGCTTGTATGTAATTTAAATTAAATTTATAATGCAAATTTATGCTAATAACCAATATTTCCTCCCCCAAGTCATCTCATCTTGGTCCTATTTACTGTAGCATCCTTATTAGGATGTTTCTTCCTCTCCCCACAGAAGTTCTACCCTCTGCTCAAAGATCCAATCAAAGTTCACTGTGTCCCTGGTTCTGCTAATTGTTCCTCATCTGCACAGCCTCCCGAGGTGTTCGGCTCTGGCCTCTTTCCCTGTGCCTGACACAGACTAAAGGAAATTCGTCTTTATAAAGCCTACAGTGTTATTCAAAGAGTGAGCATTTGGTGACTATTTGGAGTAAACTTTGAGCTTGGCCCATTAGCTGGGGTTTCACACAAGATGCCTCCAGGCAAGTTCTGCAGATAGCTACTGCCCCCATAAACTAATCTGATCATTCCCTGCTGGAAACCTCCGAAGGCTTTCTTTCACAGCAAGATAAAATCATACATCTTTCCAAGGGCGGATAGAGTCATCATAATTTGCTCTAACCTAATTAACCAGCTACCTGACAGACCACATTCCCTTTCAGGTGTATTGTGTTTTTCCGGTAGCTCCAAACTCCTCACCATTTTGAAAACCCCCGTCCTCATTCACCTCTTAATTACCTGTGTTCTTCCTTGTCCCTTTTCCTCACATTTCCTGCTGCCACCTCCCAAATGTGGGACTATGCTTTATTCTTCCACATAAAGATGTCTGCAACTGTTCTAAGGAGATGTGGGTGCTCCTTCCTCTGTGCTCTTTCTCCCAGAATTTATGAGAGTATTTTTCTGAAATCCTAGTTCAATGAAATAGGCTTCTCGGAAAAACATTCACAAAATACTGCCTACTCTAGCCTTCTCTCCAAGACTTATGGATGGGTAGAATTATACTGAAGGCTTTGTAAAATCATGCATCAGAAGTATAGAACATAGTACTTTCCACATGGATGTGAACTCACACCCTGTTTATGTGTGGAGTATGGAACACATGTTAGCATCCTGCAACTGTTTAGGAATCCAGGGCTTGCTTTTTGTAAAACAAAACAAAACAAAAAAGACCAAAAACCCCTAATTAAGTCTTTTTTTTGCACTGAACAAAATAATTGGTTTACAAGCCTGTTCCCCACACTGAAGTGTGAATTTCTTGAGAATCTGTCTTATCTGTTTCGTTATGACTCTGGCCTGTCAAGGGTGAGCTCCCAAAGGAGCTCCACACATTCTGACTGAACAGTTGATTGAGGAGAACCAGTATCTTTACTTTCCTGCATCTTTAAATATTCTATCCATCATTCATTTTTTTTTTTTAATCTCTCCAATGCAAAACTTCATCTGACTTCTGAAGCATTTGTCATGGAGAACTGAATATAACAGTGCATTTGTCTTTGTTTGTTTGTTTGCTTTGTCTTATTTTTAAGATTCTATTTATTTATTAGAGAGAGAGAGAGAAAGAGCATGAAGTGGGGGAGAAGAAGAGGGAAGGGAGAAGCAAACTCCTCGCTGATGAGGCAGTATACCCTCGGATCATGACCTGAGCCCAAGGCCAAGGCTTAACCCCCTTAGCCACCCAGGAGCCCTCCATTTTGTTTCCTGACCTCATTGGGAATTACTTTGCAGTGACAATCTGAACACCTTTCTAGCACACTTATGAAGATCTTTGGAACCTACTATGAACTTATGCACATTTTAGATTAATTGGCATATATATGTAATCTACTTTTATACTGGTTAAGATCTCACATTCTGTTGAGTCTAATTTGACAATCCAAAAATCCAGTCCTTTCTGTTACATCTTAATTCTCTCTATCCAAGAAAATAGCAGTTACTGCTTATAAAAGTTAAAAAAAAAATTAAGTGTTTAAGCTATGGTTTTATTTATCCCATTAACAAAAATATTGCCCTAGAAGCAACTGAAAGATCCAGTCATGGCTGATCTTGATCCTATGTACAGCACTTCATTAGCTCCAAATTTCCTATCACTAAATTGATATAATCTACTCTTCATCATATTATAGAAGAAGTTCACATAAATTTATCCAGCTTTTGCTGTAGTCTACATGAAACTCCTAACTTAGTCATTCAGCAGCTTTATGAAAAATTATATTTACCTGACAAAAATGTAGTAGCCCTATGCCAGCTTTCAGTGAAAAGCTCTGTATATCTACACTGTTTACAACAAATACTTTTCTCAGTGTCTGTAAATAAAACTTAAATAGCCAGTTCTAGAATCTGATCTACAGAAATATTTACAAAAATGTCCACTTTCTGTTTTGTAGAAATTATATTACTATATCTGCATATTTTCAAGTATATCTCTCAGTTATAGCCATTCCTCAAAGAAGACTACTTCAAGTTTTTATTCTGACCTGAACTTTCTGTCAGATTTTAATTTATTTCACTTACAGTCATGACTGCTACTCTTTTACTTCTAACCCCTGGAAGTACAAATACGTGCTAAAGACTAGTATCTGACTAATCATAATATATATTATATTATCATAATGTTATAATACCAAAATATTATCCTAGCATACTCAGTGAGGCAAACTTAAGAACAAGCAAACCAAATTGAGACATCTTTTCATCCAAAAAGAGAGAAAGAAAGAAAGAAAGAAAGAAAGAAAAGAAAAGAAAAGAAAGAAAACAAAAAAAAGAGAAAAAAGCAAAATACATGAAGGGGTTCATGATTAGGAGCTGAACTATTAGCACTTGTACTAAGATCTATGTTTAAAAAAAAAAAAAAAAATCATCCTGTAAAGAGAGGGAGTGACTATCGCTAAAGGGAAAAATAACTTAAGAAATAAGATTGTATAAATGTTTCTTAAGCAGAATCTTGGGGGAAGTCATTGGAGAGGTGGCTCTATTCACTATTCCATTTGGCAAATATCTCCTATCAGAGAAGCTGGATGTGTAATGCCTTTATACCCCAGTGGCATTCAACAGTTTGACCACCTGACTAATGTCACTCAACACAGTCTGTAATTACCAAGAAACCTTCAAATACAACGAATTTCTGTAGCTCTCCTACGGGAGACTAAGACAACCAGCCAAGGTGAACCTTTTTGTGCACCTGGCAGTTATAATTTTGAATGTAAACCTAATGATGAGCATCTGGTTCAATTTTCATTTTCTCATAGCTTGGATAATGTGGTTTATCACCCAAATTCTTATAACCTCATAGTACTTGGAAAAACATTACCTTCAACCCTTAGGATTAACTTCATAGCCACTTGAAACATTGCCAGCGTGATATGAAGCTCTTATTGTGGGATATGCCTAACAGTAAGGCACTGGCAGAATTTAAGAGCTCTAAAAGAAGGTAGATTTAGGGATTTAGGTTCAAATCCTGCATTTGCCATTTCCTTGCTTTTATATGAGATATTTCAGCTAAACAGACCTCAGTTTTGTCATTTACAACATAAGGATATACAGACTTCCTATCTCATTCATTGTTTTTACTTTTTAAAGTGAAATGAGATGATCTAAATTTTGAGGCCCATGTCAAGTATTAAATAATGTTAACTTATTACTCTGCCACATCTAATTTCTCATGTAGTTTAATATGGCAAAAGGCAAAGAAAAAAGTAAACAAACAGTCTTGATTGCTCCCCCTCTGCAAACAAATACACAGACACATTAATCCATAAGTTACCATTTTGTTTGATTAAAAAAAAAACATGATATACTCAAATGAATGAAAACAGTTTTGTTCTGCATAAGTCAGAAATTTCAGCACAGGGAAAGAGAATCGTCCCTTCTGTATCTCTAATGCCAATTCACAGATTTGGGCATATACATGAATTCATTTGACTGACATACCAGCCTTTTAGATTTAAAGGAATACACAATAAGCTCACAATAAGCATTATACTTTTAAGGAAAATATCCCCACTTCATATCATCCAGACAGAATTAGAAACTAAACCCTTCTCAGAAGATTATCTTCAGTTTTTACCGAAATATACCCAAACAATTATTTTACACGACAGAATGAAGAGATGCTCAATATATTGTGGTTTGAAATAATGACCTTATCAATTCTAAAACTATACACATATTTTAGACCATGGAGTTTGAATATAATACATTTCTAAGACTTTCCTTACAGCAAGCTCAGAATATCATTCTTTTTGCTTTTTTTTTAACTTCGAAATATAGAGATTATTCTAGAATGACTTTTTCAGATTTTAGTTAAGAATCTCCTTTTCCCAAGTTCTATAAACCTTTTGATTAAAAAAAAATTATGCTAGGGTTTACTCAATCAAAATCTGCATAAATATATCATGTTGTCCTTAAAACAATGTCAAATCACAAACAAGACATTTAACTGACAGAGTTCCTTTTATTTTTCCATATGAGAATGAAAAAAATTTGCATGAGAGATCTCCCATACAATCTTCAGCTCTCCCTGTGGTTTGCTAATATGTTTGCAAGTGGCATTGCACCTGCTTTTATACAAACATCTTTGATGCCTACAGCATCCAATGCATCAGGGCATTGTCAAAGAAATAGCTGCATAACAAAGAGCTCAAATGGATATAATGAGATACGCTCCCTGATTGAGCACCTGACACTGCAGTGAGATAGTTCTCAGATGAGAAATCCCTCTTCATGATCAATGTGCCTTCCAAACTTAGGCCTGTCTGACATACCCTTTGGCCATCTGTCTCCTCTGGACCTTTGGGAAGATTTCTCAGTGAGTGTTTGTGCTTACGGTGAAGTGTGTCTACTCCATCTCTTGATCTTTTCACCCTGTGTGGAAAACTGTGAACATCTGACCTTAAAAACCTCCATTTTCCCTCATGCATGCGTGATGAGTAGATTAAGTCATTAATTCAAGAAATATTTTTTTGAATACCGACTTAGTATAAACTCTGACTTTACTTTTTTTTTACAAACACAATTTTGTGTTTTCACGTACCTTCAGATTCCTGACCTATTTATATCACTTAGCTTTATTTTTGTAAACTGATACTGTATTCCAGGGCAGTATTTGTTGTTGGTATGTCCATTGTACTGGTCCCAGAAACATCATTAAGAAAAATTCATGAATATAATTAAGCAAAAGTCCTTTTGAATGTGAATGCTGACAGTTTTATGGACATTAGGTTTAGCATGGCTTATAGGATAATTATTCCTTAAAATTAATAAATCAACTCAGAAAAAGCTTTTTGGTTAAGTGTTTTTACTGAACTTGATACGCTTTCTTTGGTCCTAAAGTCGTGACTCTAGGGAGCTTACAGACCCAGATAGGGAGACTAAAATAGCAAGTCCCACCCTAATGTGGAAATAATACAGAGCTGGGACAGATTTGGACTATGGCATCACTCAATACAGTTTATCCACTTTGGCTAGTACTCAGTTTACATGTCTCCTACCCCAGGAAGCTGTCTCTGAATTTCCCAAAACACATTTAGATGCTTTTTTAAAATTCTGGGTTTTTTTTCCCTTCATTGTACCTTGCCTATGTCATCTTGATAGCATTTGTTAATTACCTCAATTATGTGTAGCTTTCTTTTAGTTTCAGAGCCTTTGGGCATTAAAGGATGTGGCTTATATGTCTAGATCTTTAGTATCTTATACATCTGGCATACAGTAAGTGTGAGAAGTGTACGTTGATTAAATAGCTGGACTCTTATTGAGTCACATGATTTGGCATTCCTGCTTTAAATAGGAATTTATTAAACTGTATAAAGTATTCAGCTTTTGCATCTGATCAATAACATAAACTTGGTCACTGGGAATACAAAGACTTGGGGGAAAGAACTGTGTGCTTCATATCATCATTTTGTGATGTGAGTTCCAACTGAAGGAAAGATGAAATTAACATTGCCCAAAGTAAAAATGATGAAAGTTGAGAAGAAAGCTATTCTAGAACTCATTAAAACAGAACTGACAAAGATCATTTTAGGTACTCCAACATACCGTTGTGATTAAGTTTATAGAGACTATGCCTACATTTCTGCTTCCCAGCTGTATTTGTGCTACAGAGGTCCTGTTATTGGGATGTGAGGCAGTAAACTTCGGTGGAAGGAATTTTACTCAGATGGACTCTAAAATCACAAGTTAATATTTTGTTATGTGAAAATATATGTTCCCAAAGCAACAAACAGAATTTTACATATTCAGTTAGAATATGGATAGGGGTGAACACTAGCAGGAACTAGTAAGGCCAGTGGAAACAGTTCATTCACTAACCTACTCACCATTTCAAACAAGCCTTTATTAGTTGTCATTATCTGTACACATGCTACATATTCCTTTCTGACTTCTTGCCCAACCCCTTCTGTACAAGGCAATCTCTACTGCCAGAGTCAAATATTCATACATTGAGAACCCACTCATATAAGGCTTTATAGCTACAATTTGACATCAAGTTTTTTAAGACTCACTATAACCTTAGTCTTGAGATTCATAGAGATGAACTACACAATTAACTATTATTTTTCACATACCAGTAACTGAAGTCTTGTAAATGTTTTAACACATATTTTTTAAACACATACCTTGGTTCCATAGCAAATTGCCACCATAAGGTAATTATGTTACTGGAGGTCCTTAGGAAAAGTCCAATAGGATGGTGACGGGTCCTTTTTTTTTTTCTTAACAGTTATAATCAACATCAATACAGTAAGTTTTTGCTTACCTAACCATGGCCATACCACTTGTGAAGTGTGAAACTAGCCCAGACCCACCTATCAGCTTTTTGGTGTTCCCTATATATGCAGTCATTCAATTATAGAACTTTTCGAATCTCTATTCTCAAAGCTTGCAATCACCACAATCCAGTGGGGACAAATTTCTGTATCCACTAGACCCAGTACCCACTATCCACAAAGTGACTGTTGATGCCCAGACTTCCACGTTGCTAATCCCCACAATCCCTGGTAAATGAGGATAGTACAAGCCACATATCCTTCTCACAATTTATACTCTTCTACACGACCCTGCCCATCATTTTCTGTAATTCCTGGCCCATATGACTATAGTCTCCTCTCCGAGCCAACAACATGCTCAAGGACTCTCATTGATTACACTCAGGTAGCTAGCCTTTTGTCAATTCCTTCTGCATCTGCCTTTCATTTCATGATGCTTCATTAGAATGTTATCCTGAATTTCATTGCCCTTGTGATTTTTCATCTCCTCTATTCTACCAAAACCCCAAGCCTGCAGGAATTGAGCTGTCTGCTTTTTCTGTGATATAAAACCCAAATAATAGAACACTAATGAAAAATACCACACAACAGGGAAGATCAACTCCAGTATAAATATTAAATCACTAAGCTCTAATCAACCCTAGAAACTTCCAGCAGGACACTACGAACTTGACATCCTCTCTCAATATATCAGAGGTACCCAGAACTCAACATTGCCAAACCTAACCTAGTAAGACGTTTCCCATAAATCTGTTCTTCTTCCAGTGTTCTTTTTCAGTAAATGGGCCCAACTTTAATTTAAATAGGCGAACTATGAACCTTGCATCATCTTTGATAATCTCCCATTTCTAATCTTCAAAATTAATTCTCCTCAAATACGTATGTTGACACCATGTCCTACATAGCTCTCATTTTTCCCATATCTTCCACAATCACACTAGTCTAAGCTAGCAGCATCTTGCCTAAAAAGGCTTAGGAAAGTCTCAGCTGTATACCTACTGGTTTATTACCTTTTATCTGTAAGCTCACTAGACTGTGTCATTGGACCAGGTTTTTTTGTCCATTTTTACACCTTTTTTAATCTCTAATACTTTGCATTTTTTCTTATAGTAAGCACTTGATAATTATTTGCTGAATGAATGGGTGAATAGATAAATGATACAATTGAATTTATAAATATCATCACAATAACCACATTTACATATCAAGTATTAATATCTATGTTATATAAGAGAAAAATCTGAAGTTCGACAAAAGCCAAACAAGCAAAGAATTATTAATTTGGATTTCAAGTTTAGATCTTTTCAATTTCACTAACTTTAACTCCCGAGATCTCTCCGTTTTAGCACCATGATGTATATCAAACCAATGGACTGTTTTTATTTTTTAAAATTTTTTATTTTACTTATGAAATCAACTCAGAAAAGTATGTTCAATTCTTATTGTAATTATTTATGAATATAACAATAATAATAGTTCCTGAATATAATAGTAATTCTGTGGAAGACATCCTAATGCTTTTAAAAATATACCACTCACAGCAACTACTTTCACAAGAAATAATTTAATTTTGTAAAGGGAAATGTTTATAAGGTTCATACTCCAAACTGATTGATACTAAAATGTATACAAAGCAGGCATCATGCAAAAGGATAAGAAATTAGAGCAGAAAATAATAAAGCTAACATTTTTAAGCCATCACTATTATTTTCATTTATTGAGTGTTTGCCTTCTTGTAGACATTGTGCTAAGCAATTTACATGTGCAGTCAAATAAGAACTATTTTACAGATAAGAAAATTGAGAAATAGAGCAAACAAAGCTAGAAGCCAAATTCAACCTTTGTATGATTCCAGAGCTGCACTTTACATTCAATTGCCTTCCCAATAAGTAGTTAAGTCTTTCATTTTGAGCCATTACTTAGTGAAAAATCAACAAAAACACTTTTTACTACTAACAGCATCTGATAATGAGACATTTCGATTATAATCAGATGGGGAAGGAGAACACTATACACATTATAAAACTAAGCTTTTTCTAGATATTTAAGGAGCAAATTGTTTAGTCTTACCCATGAATTCAATCCCCAAGTGGTCTGCTACACCAAAGTCAGCATGTGAGGAAGAGAAACAGAAAAAGAGAAAACATTAGAAAAAAATCCCAAATGGAATTCAATGCTTCTAAGTCTGACCTTTCAACCCAAAGAATATGTCTTTATTTTAGCAACCATTTTTTGAGACAGATAACTTACAGATTGCCCACAATTAGGGGTGCTCTGAACACTGACTCATATTTCCCAACGGCCTGGAGCTATAGATGAAATAATATTGCACCAATTTCTAAGTACGCTAAGTAAAAATTTGGCAAAACGGAAAAGAAAAAAAAAAAAACAGGAAAGAAAAAGATCAAAAAAGTTCCCACAAGGAATATCTGGTACTAAGTTATTTTCAGAACTCACGATATTTTATAGATTTATATTGATATATTTATATATTTGTATTTATATATATTATATTTATATATATTTACTTGTTCAATATAAATTAATCTGGACCTCTATGTTAATCATATGCAGGTAAGGAACTTCTGCATGAAACCTTAACCAGGCCCTCTTCACCTTCACAAAAATGAAATGATACTGGATTTTTTCCCCTCTTTATTTGTTAGATGATAAACCTATGGTTCAGTGAAGACTTGAAGCAGATCCAGGGCACAAATCCAGTCTGTCTGACCCATCAGTCTTAGGACGGTTAAACTTGGCAGTGCTTCCTATCAAAAATGCATGACAGATAGGTCCACGTCTGTTTCCCGTGTATGTGTATGTGGACAGCTGACCTTTTTGACCCACTAATGCTAATGTCTGTCTGTGGTCTCAGTGATAAACTGGGCCTAACTATACTCAGGTACTCAACCACAGAGGTTTATTTAAATGTTGCTTTCTTAGGGCACCTGGGTGGCTCACTTGGTTAAGCAGCTGCCTTTGGCTCAGGTCAGGATCCCAGGATCCTGGGATAGAGCCCCACATCAGGCTCCTTGCTCAGCAGGGAGCTTGCTTCTCCCGCTTCCTCTCTTCTTCTCTCTCTCTCTCTAGTGGTCATTCTTGCTCTCTCTCAAGTAAATAAATAAAATCTTTTAAAAATGGTGCTTTCTTTAAATCATTTGGTTATTCACTCCTTCACTTTTAACCTCACTGTATTATTTAATGATGGTTTTTATTGCAGTAATATATTTCTTAAATGAGAATATGTGAAAAACAAGTATTGCTACAACTGTATTTGTTTCTAAGACTAATTACTGGGTTTCCTTTTTTGAGTTGTCTATTTAGCAGAGAAGCTTTTCTTTTTAAAAAATATGCATTTAGTTATCTTGACTATTTTAATATCTTTCTTATTTGTAAATAATTCATTTTTTAAATTTTATAGTGGCAAAGTATATACAACATGAAACTAGTCATTTTAACCATTTTAAATACACAATTTAGTGGCATTAATTATGTTCATAATCCTGTACAACCATCACCACTGTATTTCTAAAATTTTTTCCATCACTCCAAAGATAAACTGTACCCACAAAGCAATAATTTCTCATTTCCTTCTCCCCCAACCCCCGGTAACCTCCAATCTACTTTCTGTATTTATAAATTCGCCCACAAGTTGTTCATTTATAAGGTAAATAATCGAGACATGTATTTTATAGAAAAAAAGATGGTAACATTTTTTTTTAAGTTGATGCATTAGTTTCTCTCCATGGCATTTTTTGATTACTCACTATATACTATGGTAGATACCAAGCACACTTTCATGAACAGACAGAATTTTCATTCTCCAGTGATTCAGAAATCAGAGGGACCCCATAGACAAAAAGAGCTGTTAATTCTTTGTAATGGTGCTATCATGGAACACCAGAATGCGTGCATTAGCAGGAGAGGCCAATGACCCATAAGCTTGCTCTTGGAAGAAGCAATATGCCATGTGAAAGAACAGGATTGTAGAGAAGTTGCAAGACCATGTTTGGTTCTTGTGCGAATAAGCAGCTTCCTTATGGTATGCCCTTGGGGCCCTGGAGGAAAAGCAGAGCTGCATGCGGTATTTACACACAGAGATTTCAGTGAGATTACCCATCATGAAACTAAAGGGAAAAAAAAAATAAGATTAGGAGTAAAAAACAAAACAAAACAAAAAAAGTTTTGCAAACAATCAGAAAAGATGTGCAGGAAAGAAGTCAGGAGAAGAAAGTATATAGAAATATGGAAACAGACCATGATGTCCATGGTATGACTGGGCAGGTAGAAAGCCATTAGCCTCTCAGCCTGGTTGAACAAGAATTCTCTGGGGGCGCTGAGGTGTCCCAGAAGTGGCTGTTTGTCTGTGGTCTGTTTTGCCAGCAAATAGAACCAACGGTCACTCTTCATTCTTTTCCACAGACTTGTCTGCTTCACTTCCAGATGTGATGGGGGAACTGGAGAATCAGGCTTTGTGAGTCTGGAGACTACACCAAGAAGTGAGTAGCATGCTTGGTAAAGTGGAGAGCAATCTGAAGTTCTTATGCCACAATTAATTCAGGACCAGTAGAAGAGACAAACCAGAATTTGAAATTTATCTAAACACTGAAAAGTAAGGAGAATTCTTTTTTTTTTCTTTTTAAGAATTTATTTATTGGGGCACCTGGGTGGCTCAGTGGGTTAAAGCCTCTGCCTTCGGCTCGGGTCATGATCCCAGGGTCCTGGGATCAAGCCCCTCATCGGGCTCTCTGCTCAGTGGGGAGCCTGCTTCCTCCTCTCTCTCTGCCTGCTTCCTCCTCTCTGCCTGCTTCTCTGCCTGCTTCTCTGCCTACTTTTGATCTGTCTATCAAATAAATAAATAAAATCTTTAAAAAAAAAAAGAATTTATTTATTTATTTTACACACACACACAGAGAGAGAGAGAGAGAGAGAGAGAGAACGTACAAGCAGGGGGAGCAGCAGGCAGAGGGAGAGAGAGAAGCAGGCTCGCCGTTGAGCAGGAAGCTCGAGGTGGGACTTGGTCTCAGGACCCTGAGATCATGACATGGGCCAAAGACAGATGCTTAACCAACTGAGCCACCCAGGCACCAGAAAGGCAAGCAGAATTGTTAAGGAAAGGATATCGGTCTTCCCGTAGCATAGCAGAAAAGTTACATCTAATTATTAGAGTTGTAATTCTCAGAAATACTATCAAGCAAGGTGGCATTTGTATTCTTGATTTTTTTAAAGAACATATTTTTTAATCTTTATAATGAAATTCATGAAAACTGACACGACTGAAACATATAAATAAAAAGATTGTTTAAAATCTCTCTCATGTGTGTGTACACACACACACACAACAGACACATACTTCCATCATTTTAGTAAAGTGCTAAAAACCATGATCATTACTACAGGTCTAAAGCAACCGATCGGCTTTGTTTTACACAAAAGGATCAATGAAAATCCATGAAGAACGTGACAGAAGAACAATTAATTTTGTCTACTGAGTCATATACAGAACATAAAGCATCATATTTCTCATAACCTTTCACCAGTTCTTTGTGTTTTTGTTTGTTTTGTTTCGTTTTAAGAATGGAGAAAAGGGGAGGTGAGGGAGGCAGGAGGGAGAGGGAGAGAGCATGGGCGTAGAGCTGGACACGGAGCTTGATCTCAGGACCCTGAGATCATGACCTGAGCTGAAATCAAGGGTGGGATGCTTAACCGACTGACCCACCCAGGTGCCCTTCACTGGCTATTTCTTAAAGCCAACAGCTTTCCTGGGGATATTCAGGCTTGCATGAAATCATCAAGAGGGATCTGATGAGAATTAATTAATTAATTTTGCATTTATTCATTCAGTCAACAAAGTACATGCCAAGAATTACACAGATATTGGAGTGGAATAGGAGGGACATAGCTTAAGCAAAAACAGTTTGATTTCCCCTCTAGTATGTACTAGAATGTGAAATTTCTATCTTTTTAACAGCTGAACTTTATTCTGTTCTTCCCTCCCTTCACCTGTATTACCCATCCGTCCAGCTCCCTCCCGTCTGGCAAACACCAAGGTTGTTTTCTGTATATATGAGTCTGTTTCTGTTTGTTCGGTTGTTTCATTTTGTTTAAATTCCGTATATAAGTGAAATCATAAAGTATTTGTCTTTCTCTGTCTTATTTCACATAGCATAATGCCCTCTAGGTCCATCCGTGTTGTTGCAAATGACAAGATCTCATTCATTTTTTTATAGCTGAGTGATATTAACTTTTTATGGCTGAGTTTGATTAACTCTTATATGTAAAAAATTGTGGTTCTTCTGGGATATTCACCCCTTTTGACAATATCATAGTGGCTAATATTTACTGAGCATTTACTATTGCCAGGAACTGCTTTAAATATCGCCTGCAGACCCTGACTGACTGTCAGTATCCTTGTGTCACACATGAGGAACAGAGGCATGGAGATGGGCCAGAACTCCCCTCCACTGCATTGTTGTAAGTGGAGGAGATGGAATTCAAACTTAGCAGCTTGACTCTCTGCCACCACTTACATATATATATACCGAGGGTTTGCATTTGCACTCCCTGTGAAGAAAAAGCGATTTTTTTACAAAGCTAGCAGGTAACAAAATGTTCAGGGAGGAGTTATTGAATCCACTTAAAAGAACAAATTATTTTCATGTATCCTCAGGCGCTGGAGAAACAAGGCTTATTTACTCGCTTACCCTTGTTGATTGATCAAGTGCCAAATACAAGCTAGGTGGTCCAAGGAACCAAACTGGCAACTCATTAATATTTCTTCACTGGTTACTAGGAAGATCTCTTCATGATGAGGCTGGTCTAACTGAAGTGATGTGCTTGAACATACAGCAAGGTTATATAAAAAGTTGAGTCTGAATATGTGCCAAACATTGAACCAAACAATCTCATAATTGGTAACAGATTCAACAAATGACAGCAGCCCTGCTGCAGACCCAGTATATCCTTTCTTTTTAAAGATTTATTTATTTGAGAAAGAGAGAGAGAGCATGTGTGTGGGGGAAAGGCAGAAGGATAGGGAGAAAAAATCCCAACCAGACTCCCCGCTGAGCACAGAGCCCAGCACAGGGCTCTGTCTCGTGACCCAGACTGAGATCATGACCTAAGCCAAAATCAAGAGAGGGACGCTCAACTGCCTGAGGCACACAGGCGCCCCCTAGACCTGAAATACTGAGATTTGAGGGTAAGGCCGGTAACATGAGGGACAAACTTTATATTTGTAAAAGTCAAAAACTCCTGGAAATTCAAGGCCCACATTTCCAAAGTGTCCCTGGTTCCCTGTGTGTGAGCAGTTCTAAGTCTTTTTTTGTACGTGGATGGACGGATGGAGGCTACCAACAATGTCCTCAGGGTGGACAGGGTGAGGAAGAGAAAACAATCCTTAACTTGCTTCCAATCTCAGGGCAAGATGAGACAAGATGCTACTTGTGGTAAGTAACAAGACCCTCACTGCAGTGCAGCCCTGGGACAGTTGCACATGAATGTAGGTTTCCGTGTCACGTCTGTGTTACAAGTGCACTGAACAAGGCAATTCTATCACAGCACAATCCCATCTGTGATGCTTTCAAACCCTGTCCCATGGCATGTGGAAAAACGGGCCACATGAAAATGATGTTCTGGGTTTTAAAAAGTTAGAATACTGGCTTAAAGTACAACAGGTTTCTGTATTACAGGCCTTCACATGTGTGCTGAGACTCTCCTGGCAGTGGTTCAGGAGTCAGTAGTTCCCACCTGGATGTAAATAACCACTGGGTCATGAAGTCCCCTGTGGAATTAATGACTATGGCACCTACCCTGGGAAATAGATGCCACGTGAGTGTCCAGAACAGCCACCCGACTATAAACCTTATCAGCTGCAAATGTTTTTTCTTGAGAGCAGAACTGAAACCTGTCACTGCATAGAGTCCGCCCCCAGGTCCTTGTCAAATGACTTTTCACTGGTGACACGTTAGGAAGAGGTAGTCCATCTCAGCTGAGAAGACAAAATTGGATTTGTGAAGATGGTAAGCTGGGTCTTGAATATCTGCTGACCCCAAACACCTGGCTTATCATTTTCTAGTAGTTTCCAAAATTGCTGTAAAGAGACGTAATTGGCTCGTGCTTCAACAGTGAATGTATTCTGCTTGCTCCTAGATAAGATCATGGATATGGTTAAGAGATGCGGTGTGCGGAGACATCGGTATGCATGTTCCAGTTTATTATGGCAAGATAGACAAAGTAGGAAAGGCTGGGATAGACTTGAAAGGTTTCTGGTTAGGACAACAGCGGGGCTGAGGGGAGACCAGATGGTGGTTGCTGAGGGGGGCGTCAGCCTGGAAGCAACACTTGGGATCTACAGAATATAGATATATTTCAAAAAGAGTCAGGGACCAAAGGATAGGGGATTAGGGTTCACCACAGGCTACCAGAGCATGTAAATGTGACATTAGGGGGCAGTGACACTTGGCCATGACTAAGAGAATGCACAACTGGAAGGTGAGGAGAAGGCTGACCTGAATCTTTCAGGCCCAAGTTCCTACAGTGGGGACGTAGGAGAGCAGGCAAGGATGTGAGCACAGGGCTGGCGGGTGAGGCAGGACAGTCCCTCTCTAGGTACTGTTGTCCTAAAAGGAGAGGGATATTCTTATAGTATCCTTTTTTCCAGCTACTTAATGCAACTTAGGAGGTGAACTGCCCGTCAGATTCCAATCTCTATGCTCCCTTTGCTAAAGTATGCTACCTTGTTAAATGTGTGTTTTTATCAGAACGATATATTTGATTTTATAATTTACACGTGTTCATAAATCGAGTTTAGAAAGCAAAACACCATATGAATAAGAAATTAACACCTCTCTTATACCTCCTTAAAGTACATCCTGTTAATTTTTTGTGCTTTTTCTTTTTTTTTTTTTTAAAGATTTTATTTATTTATTTGACAGAGAGAAATCACAAGTAAGCAGAGAAGCAGGCAGAGGAGGAAGCAGTCTCCCCGTGGAGCAGAGAGCCTGATGCGGAGCTCGATCCCAGGACCCTGGGATCATGACCTGAGCCGAAGGCAGAGGCTTTAACCCACTGAGCCACCCAGGCGCCCCTTTTGTGCTTTTTCTAGTCTTTCTTCTGTGCATGCAAAATAAAGTCAAGGCCAATTTTACACAAGATTACCATGCGTTCTGTGCCTGGATCAGAGGACACCCCGTGGCCATTTTAGCTCCATAATCCCAATGCTCCTCTCCCCTCCATCATATCAGAATTGACTGACACCTTTTTCTACTGTTGAGAGTAAACCCTGACATTATTACTGTGGCCAGCCTCACACCAGACAGGTCATCAATCATGGAGAAGCAAAACCACTTTTTTAGAAAAGTACACAGCCCTGTTCTTCTTTCCGTGGGCCTGCTATAAACATGGCCTCTTCATTTTTCTTCTCGAAAGCTCTATTGCCGATTCCTGTTAAATAGAGACACCTTTATTTCATAGCTTCTACTCGTCCTCTAAATAGCAATACCCCTTTGTAGGAAAGACAGCCAGGAAGACGGGGCCGCAGGTGGATGCGAACTCAAGATGAGCATTCTGCTTCGTAGGGTGAAATATCGAAACAGGATTACGGCAGGTGGTCATGAGGGACCATCTGCCTCGGCTGCTCTTCAGATGTGAATCTTGCTTCCGTAGCCTGTGGAATTTTCTAGAGATCACACTTGGAGGTTTAGACTTAAATCTGATTCTATGTTCACAATTACTGAGGGGAGAACTGGATGAGAATCAGCATTGCATAGAATTCTTCATTCAAAAAAGGAACTGCTTTTTTGATTATATAATTAATGACAGTAAATTTGCACAGCTCAATGCACTATGGGCTCCAGTTCCTGGACTTACAGTAATTCCCCCAGCATCTTCTCGTAGTTTGTTGGCTTTCTCAGCTCCTCTTATCTTCTCACTGTGTACTTCGACACACATTATTTCACATAATTTTAAGATGAGCCTGTAAGGTAGTGCTACCGAGCCCCATTGAAAAGCTGAAGAAAAATAAACTTCTGTGAAAAACTAATGGTCATGTTTATAGGATCCTAGATTCTTAGGGTTCAAAAGTATCTAAAATCCCAGGGTGAAGGGTGCTTGCTTCTTTTCCTCGCTGAGTTATCACGGCAGCCTCTCAGAGTCTGACATTTTGTAGATGCTCAATAAATATTTATTGACTGAAATGCTATGTGGGTCAGCCCCTTTGCTCACTGCTTATGCTGTTCGTATACCTTCAGAACACACCCAGCCTATTTTCTGTCACTTTGGTTTTTGAGGATTCCAAGGAACATGACATCTCTAGTGGCATTTTTTTCAATACTGAAGAGACAATACCTATAAATCTTTCTAGAAAATTTTCCCAAATCAAAGGATATTTAGTTAATGTTCGGATGGGTGTATAGATCTGAACTCCAAAAATGCACAGGGTATTATCTGCAAAGTTCCAGCACACGTACATCTTTGTCACATCTTTGTCACACAATTTCTGTATGTAACTTAGGATTCACTGGAATCATTTATCAGGAAACAATGTGTGGTAGCTGAGAAAGTGCAATTTACAACAAGCTGAGGTAAATGTTTCGGGCTAAGGCCAAAAAGAGCACAGATGTTGGAAGCTTATTCTATAATAGAGTGAACTATAAAGTAAAACAATAATGGTATCTCTCAGGCTGTATTTGCCTCCTGAGTCTTCCATATTTTCTGGGCATTTCCAACACACACACACACACACATACACAAATTCTATATTTGGAGTTACCTCTCAGGGAATCATGAATCAACTGCAGGGAAGGGGAAAAAAAAACAGGTAACGTTTTTTCCCTCTATTTTACCATCTCAGTCGATGGAGGTCTTCACACAGGTGGCTATTCATTTAAGAAGTTCTTATTTTATTGTCTCTTAAAAAAAAAAAAAAAAAGAAGCAATCTGATAGCCACTAGACTTACAGAGAAAAGCCTCCATGAGAGGTTTTTCTCCTTAGCCATGCGTGACGATCGTGTTCTGCACTCCTGTGCTCACCTCCTGCCTCTTTTCCATACACAAACTGAGCTCCACCTAGGGAATGAATGAAAATGTTTGAACACAACATGCAGCAGGTGTTCGGAAGAGCTGCTATCTTTTGCTCATTTTTTTTAGACTCCGCTCAGACAGTACCTCCAGTGGTGTGCTTTCCAGGAATGCTTTGCTCTTTCAGTCCCGTCTTGTGGTCGTGTCCAGCGATCTCACCTTCTGGACCCGGTTCCCTCTCCAGCAAGTACTAACTGCTCAAAGCATTTTTGTTGACTAAATACAGAAATGAATGGATAATGAGCGTCTGAGTAAACCAATCTGCTTGTTTGTTGAAAATCATTTATTGATGGTGCCTAATAGTTGCTATTGTGCTTCTAAAATGATACGTAAAATCAGGCAACTGGGAAGAAAAGGTGGCAACCCTATGCTTTCTATGGTTAATTATGTGTCATTGCTTCCTTCGGACAAAATAACATATTGCAATATTGGGGAACATCTTAATTTAATATTTAATTCTGTAAGTTGTGGTTTTTTTTTTTTTTTAAATAAAAAGCAATGGTGTGGGAATAGTTTCATAGCTTACCATCCTTATGCTGGATATTTCTGTTACCAAATTTAAAAGCCACATCAATTTATGCTTATAAACCCCTGAACACCTGGGAATACTTGATAATGAGCACAACAGATGACACACTTGGGCTCACTAATGGATTAATTTATTACTTTTGCAGACTTAAAATGTAGCAATAGGATGAAACTTTTTTCCCTAAATGCATAATCAGCTGAGAGGGTTATTTGTCTCATTTAAATGCAAAGAACAATTCTTGTGCTACCTGCTTCCCAAATCCATTAAGTAGTTAATAACATGAGGACTAATGTAAGCTGTCTTTATTTAATAGAAATAAAGAAATAGAAATTAAACTGGCAGAGACTTCTTGAAATAATGGCTTCCCCCAGAGTAGCTGGATTATTCTTAGTAGAGTAGAAAAATCAAGGGAAGAGCCTTTATTAAAATAATGGAAGAAACTATTATCTAATTTTGCCTATAATTAGCTGGGACCTCAGTCAAATCCACATACTTTGAAGTTCTCCCCCTTGTCGTCCTACTCCCTTCTTCCAGAGATTGGATAACCATATACATATCCTAGATTTTTAACAGAAATAATCATTCTGCTTGGTGTCCTGTTATTAGTGAGATTACTTTCTCAAAATGGTGTGCGGATGTCAGAAGCTGAGTAGGGATGTATCTAGAAAATTCTAATTTTACATCACTTAGACATTAACAAGGCAAATGAACAGAATCTACAACATCATTCCTCTAAATGACCATCTACAAATGACATACTTGAAAGTCTGTATGACACCCTCCTGGCGCATCCAGATAACATCCTTCCTAGAGATAGTATTTTAGAGTGGAGGAAACTAAGATTTAGAGATGTGGATGAATCTGCTCAAGATGGGAAGCATCTCATTCCATTAACTCATGCTGCTGTCACCCACAGAAAACTTTCCACCTTGCCTTGCAGACCATGTACATCAAACATCAGTGATCCAACCCCAGTCAGCTTCTCCAGCCCTACCTCCACACTATCCCGTTCCAACGCCTCACCTCGCATGCGCCCTCTGGCGAATTCTGGAAAGCACGTCTTTTCCCATATAATGTCTCTAAATAAAGTCTTTCACAGAATTTCTTAAATGTATGTGCTCTTAAGTGTCATCATACTTTAATTATTGGAGTTCTTTGTTTACTTGCCCAGCTTCCCCCAAATGATGGTATATGACTTAATAAATAGATGATGCTTAATTTCTTTTTATATTATAGATTCTGGGATCTTCCTGGCACAGAGAGAACATTTGATTAAATAAAGAAAAACTATACAACTGCATGGATTTTTGAAGTTTTACTCAGTGTGATTTCTGTGACTGGTAGTTCTTTAGTGTGTGTGTGTGTGTGTGTTTAAAGATTTTATTTATTTATTTTTATTTATTTGACAGAGAGAGAGAGAGAGAGATCATAATTAGGCAGAGAGGCAGGCAGAGAGAGGTGGGCGGGGAAGGGGGGAAAGAAGACCCCCTGCTGAGCAGAGAGCCTGATGCAGGGCTGGATCCCAGGACCCTGAGATCAGGGTCCAAGCCGAAGGCAGAGTCTTAGCCCACTGAGCCACCCAGGGGCCCCCTGGTAGTTCTTTCTATCCTCTATTGCTTCAGGGAGAAAAGGTCTTGGCAATAAAAAAGAAAAAAGAAAGTTTCTGCATTGCAAATTCTTGGGTCTGGAAGGAAACAAAATATAAAATGTTAGATTTGATAGTACAGACAGAGTCAGACTCCGCTCACAGATTAGTATGTTAGAGATTTTCTAGGAAGGGGAGAGATGGAGGAAAGCCCAAAGGCCTGGGAGGTGACCTTCAGAAAGAAACTTGCACACTGCTTCAGCAAACCATGCACTTCTAATATCCACTGTTGCATTTAAAGGAAGTGAAACAGGTTCCCCAAACAGGACTGCCTTGAGCTTCCTAAGTACAGCCCTCCAGAGGCACCAAGACTGAAGAGAAGCCCATGCCTACTGCTCTCCCAAAGGCAGCTTCACACTGAAGGATGGAATGCCTACAGGTTCAGGACAGATGGCCTTAGATAGGCCAGGAAGGAAGAGTTATGCAGACCATTTTATTCCCTACACACCTGATGGGCACCATCACTGAAAGCTTGACATCAAAGAGCTATGAAGTTTGGGAAGACTATAGGATGCAGCAATGACCTCTCCAGACTGAAAACATGACAGTAATTAGGACATCTCAGCAGGTGCTAACATAGACAGGCAAGGGTATAGTGGATTCGCCCAAGCCACAGCCTCTGCCCTTCTCCAACAGCACCAATGCCTGGGCCCTGCGTAAGCCACACCTCTTTCCAGAGCTCAACAACCAACCTCAAGGGTTAGGAGTCAGTAATAGACTGCGATTCTACTCTTCTCTAATTCCATGGAACTTAAAATAGAAAATGAGGAAAGTGAAATTAATATAGCTTAAATTTTATGAAGGCTTAATCTAAGCAAAGAATCCTAAGCACACTTAACATGTCTTAATTCATTTAAAACCTACAGCAATTTTATGAAAACCTACAGCTGTTTTATCCCTACATCAGAGGTGAAACTGAGGCACGTAGAGGTTAATAAGATTCCTTAACTGGTGACCAGCAATGCTGGGATTCAAACCCAGTTTTCAAGTATTCACTGCTCAAACCCACTAGACAATGGCCTTTTATACACACCGGCTCCATGTTTTGTAGACAGAAATTTGTTACAAGTTTAAGAAGCTGATTAACTTGTTATATTACAAAATTAGATGCAATTACACTGAACTCAATATCACCATGTTGTCCATAAACTTTATTCTACTTAATTTTTTTTAATTGGCATTTCTTGTCCTTGAAAAAAATTGGAATATAAAACGCAGCAATTTGTATGGTAACTAAAAAAATATTTAAGCAGCTAGGTGCAAAGGAATTTTCAGCAAATGTAGTGGGATTTCCAGCTGTTGGGCACTTATTATTGAAATGTTCTTCTCTGAGCATTTGATATTATTAAACCAAACAATTTTACTTAGTGTCAAGTCAGCCTGAATTTTGTTTTAATAATTTTCCTTTTTTTTATGTTAATAGATGGAGGATGAATCCTAGATAAAAGGTTGAAAGTCATAGGAGATTTAAATAATGACATTTTCCCCCTTGTTCGAACTGAGCCCTCTCTAGGGGAAATGAAATGCATTTGCTTATTGCAGGGACAAAAGTGTAACAACATCTCACCAGGGTCCACAGATGTCACCTCAAAGAGATGGGTAAGAGGAATGAATTATGTGATGGCTGTTGACCCCCATCACTCTGGAAGGTTACATAACTGCAACAAGCCAAACTCTCCTCTACACCAACTTCATCTTTTCCTCCCGGCACTAACATTCGGTTGCCTCCTTCTTAAACTCTTCAGTGGATGGAGACTTTCTGAAGCATCTCCATAGCTGGGCATAGATGATTCTCTCCCTTATTTCTCCCATGTTCCTTTTTGACTATGGTTCTCCCTCTCCTTTACCTCCCTGCAGCTCTTCTAACCCAGAAGCATTCTTCTTCCTGAGGGCCATGGGTCGACTGCTTCTTCTGTCTTAATGCCCTTCCTCCAGATCATCAACACGATTCAATCTCTCACTGCCTTTCAATTCTCATGGCATTTTAGCAGACTTCATATTATATAAAACGGCACTTCTTATCTCCCTCACTTACTTTTCTTTACTCCTTGGCATTTATTAACATAGGAAGTATTACCATATCTCTTTGGTAATTTTCTATTCCCCTCCCGGCTCCAGACTAGAATGTAAAGGTGCAGGAGGAGGGGCTTCACCTGCATGTTAGTTTTCTCGGGCTGCCATAACAAAGGATCAGAAACTGGGTGACTTAAACAACAGGAAGTTACTGTCTCGCAGTTTCCAACAAATGAGAATCTGTTCCATGCCTTCCTTTGAACTTCTTGTGGCTGGCTGGCAATCTCTGAGCTTCCTTGGATGCATCACCCTCATTGCTGCCTTTGTCTTTACTTGGTATTCTCTGTGTGTGTGTGTGTGTGTGTGTTTGTGTCCAAATCTCCTTTTGTGTAAGGACATTTCTGTCATATTGGATTAGTGCCCACCTGAAGGACCTTATTTTAACTTGATTACCTCTGTAAAGACAAACTTCAAATAAGTTCCTATCTTGAGGTCCTGGGGTTGGGGCTTTAATGTATGAATCTTGGGGACACAACTCAACCAATTGCAACCCTATATATACAATTCTTCTTATAATTATTTATTGTTTTATCTTAATATGGTATGTGCAAATATATGTACACACACTCATCATCATCATCTTGCCATTATTCTTATAATCTTCAATTCCTGCTGGTTGGTCTCACTTTTTTCTTTTCCTTTTTTTTTTAAATTTTATTTATTTGACAGAGAGAGAGATCACAAGTAGGTAGAGAGGCAGGCAAGAGAGAGGGGGAAGCAGGCTCCCTGCTGAGCAGAGAGCCTGGTGTGGGGCTTGATCCCAGGACCCTGAGATCATGACCTGAGCCGAAGACAGAAGCTTAACCCACTGACCCACTCGGGCACCCCTGGTCTCACTTTTTGCAAGGAGGCAATCTACCTTTGAATTTTTAGCAGTTCTTCATGAATTAACATTAAACAGCTTTCCTCTATTCATTTGACTTGATATTGAAGAATAATCACTGTTTAGGAATCCTTCAAAATGAACTTTATTTGTTCCATACAAATGCATTTTTATAGCTCTTTGGAAGGCAACAGCATCATCTTACTGTCATTCCCCAAATTTCAGAATGCGTATATTAAATATCTTCGTTGCACTGAGGGCTGTATTATCTTCTCTTTCAGGGATGCTCCAAGGCTCTTTCCTTCTGAATCTTCTGACAAGTTTATCTGCTGTGTGTGTGTGTGTGTGTGTGTGTGTTGTTTTGTTTTTTTCTTCTGTTGTAACCATAATCTATTGGTTAGATTAAGTCTCATTAACATTCTGTTCAATCCAGGGTGCTTATTCAGATATTGGTGAGTTCCACCACATAACTAAAAAGGTGATTTTCAATTCCCTAAGTTGTTCCGAATCCATAATCCCACCCAGGACACAAGATAAAAATGGTAGGAGAAGATTCATTTCTCTGGGGGTAATGATGAAGGACAGAACGACTAGGGTGTTTCCCAATTGTGAACTACTGAACATCTGTTTTACCATCAGCCAAAGTACATGCTAAAATGCAAATTCTATGAGCTGTATTTTTAACAAACTCCCGCTTCAAGTTTATTAAAGTCTCAGTGTGTATATGTACATGTGCATGTGTTCATGGTAGCTTCAAAGTTTGGGTACATTAATAGTCCTTCTCAGGACTTTTTGTGGTTGGCTTTCATAGAAATCTTGAAGATGACTAGGACATCTACTGTATTGTCTTTCTCATTTCAAGTACTTCTTTTCCTCCTTTTGCTAAAATATTTACACTCTTCCACATCAGTTTTTCTGTCTTGCATATTGCAAAGACCTGAGGCCAATGATACATTTCCTTATTCTTTTACTGCTTTCACCTTTTCCCAGTTTATCCATTTTCCCTCTTTTATCACATATTTGTTAAAACTGTTAACGTCGATGCTCTTTATTATTTATTTATTTGTTTGTTTGTTTGTTTTGCCTGCTCAGGAAGGTTTGAATTCTCCTGTATGTCTTACATGTGTAAGCACATATTGACATTTTATTCCAGCACCACAACTTATTTTGTAAATCAGCAACTCCCCGTTTTCCATCACACTGTATCTGTGAAAAGGGAAATCTTTTGGCTTCATTGGGAAAACATTTATTGAGTAGGAAAATCCCAGTGGACTACTGTCCATTTGTGGCAGCAAGAGCAATGATGCAACTCCAGCATCTTAATTTTATTTTCAGATATCAAAGAAGAAGATAGTTAATAAGTATCGATCACCCATGAAGCCAGGTTCTGTATTAAGCACTACCACTGGTGTGTAGAAAACTCAAAACAAGCATGTAACATTTAGATTTTTTAAAATTTCCAACCTGATAAATGAAAGTAACAGGATCTGTTATTCAACACTGTCTTATTAACCCCTCATTATTCTTTTGGGGAAAGAGGTTGTTGAATATATTTATAGACAGAATTACATCTTGAATTTGTTTCTCTATTTTCTAAATGAGAACCTTGAATCTCAGTGAGCATAACTGACTAAGATCATTCACTGATAAATAATAGTGTGAACTGAAACTCAAGTTTGTGATTCCAGACATAAATAACACATGTATCAGAAACATGAAATTACCGTAATGATGGCAAGGTCAGAACTCAAACCCAGTCTTTGGTCTCCAGAGACAAGGCTTTTCCCAACACAGGTCTCTAACACCAGGAACTCTTTATTTGGATGAATACACTGTGTAGCAGTGCTGTGTCAATAGGGGCTAAACACAGAGTCCATCAGTGTGTATAATGGACTTTAATTAGAAAGAGACACTTAAGGAAATGTTTTTGAAGCAAACAAATGAGGCACATAAAAAGAGTCACTTAGCAGAACATATTAGCCAGCTAGCTTCTTTTATAATTTCTGCCATGGTCTGTGATTTATTTTACTTCAGTAATATGCAAAAAATGCACCTAACCTCTCAGTGGTTTATGGTATTGATGGTTTGTGTGTGTGTGTGTGTGTGTGTGTGTGTGTGTGTGTGTGTATCTACAGATCTCTTCAACTCTGACAAAAAAATATATTGGAGGGTTTCATTATAACATATAATTGTATTGGTATATTGGTATCAAACATTTTTTTAATCTAATGTATTTTACTTTACGTCTTTTGTTGCTATGTAGATTAGTTTGTATTGGCTAATGGCTAGTTATCATCTTGATAAATTGTGCTTTTATCATTACTTAATGTCCCTCTTTATCCTGATTCATCCCATTAACCTTACTTAGCACCTCGCCTCTCATTAGCGCTATGACTCTTCCTTAGCTTTATGCTTTCTTTTTCTAAAAAATGTATTTGACTAGTAGCTCTTCCCTAACCCTTTATTTTCAGCGTTCAATTATCACTAAAGTGTGTTTTGTGGAAACAGCATATAGTTGCACTTGGCTTTCTCACCTAGTCTCTCTCTTCCAATGGAATACTTCAGTTGCTATTCATTTATTTATTTATTTACTTATATTTCTTTATTTATTCATTTTGATGCTTTTATCTATTTATTTGACAAAGAGAGAGCACAAGCAGGGGGAGCGGGAGAGGGAGAAACAGGCTCCCTGCTGAGTGGAGAGCCCGATGCAGGACTCAATCCCAGGACCCTGAGATCATGACCTGAGCCAAAGGCAGAGGCTTAACCAACTGAGCCACCCAGTGCCCCGTTCGTATCTATTTTAATAACTAATATGTTAAAGCTTAACCTTTTGGAATTTCTTATATTATTTATTTTATATTAATATTTTATTTTTTTCATTAGTACTTCAACAATATGTTTCAGAGCCTAATTTTCTAGATTCTTGGGATATAGCAGTGAACAAAGCAGAAAAATAATCCCTATGAAGCAAAGACAGGGTTTTGTGGTCCTCAAAATCATCTTGTTTTCCTCTTGCTCGTATAGGAAGACTACATTTCCCAGCCACCCTTGCAGCTAGCTAAGCAGAGCCACGCTGCTTATTTATGGCCAATATAAAAAGGAGGGATATATTCTACTTCCGTCTCTATTTTAAACAATTCTCTGGCAGCCCTAAGGGGAGGAAATGCTAGATGAGTTCTGAGTTCCTAAATGGGGTCTTCATCTCCTCTGTGACTGTGTGGAGGCCAGCACTCTTCCCCACCTCTGCCAAAAACTCAATATTTGGCCATAATGAGAGAAATAAACCTTTTTCTGTGTCAAGCAGAAGAAATTTTGATTTACTTTGTCCTAAGTGATAGTTTTATGTGTCAGTGTAGCTAGGCTATGTAGTACCCGGTTATTTAATTAAACACTACTCTAGGTGTTGCTGTGAAGGTGCTATAGATGAGGTAAATATCTATTCTTAGATGACTTTAATTAGAGGAGATTATCCTCAATAAACAGATGAGTTTTATATTATAATTAGTTAAAATTCTTAAGACCCAAAACCAAGATTTCCCAGAGAAGAAAAAATTCTTCCTCAAGACAGCAGCTTGAAGAACTCCTAGAGGAATTTCCAATTTGCTACCTGCCCTACAGATTTCAGACCTGTCAGTTCCAACTGTCATGGGAACCAGTTCCCTAAAATAAGTAAATAAATACATAAATAAAGTTATACGTATGTTTGTAATTATATTAATTATATAGAAACAGAAGAAATAGACAAACAGAACCCACAGGAGATTAGACATATATATTATAGAATTATTATATTATTCTATATAATATAGAATATATAGAATCTCTTATTATTTCAAAATACTTAAGTGATCTTCAACCCTCACTTTTAAAGTTTTTAATGTTTAAGTAATCTCTACACCCAACCTAGGGGTCAAAACTATAACCCTGAGATCAAAACTTGCATGTTTTATAGACTGAGCCAGTCAGGTGCCCTTTTGGGCCTCAGATGAGAGGGATGGGATGGGCCAATGGAGATAGAGATGGAGAATCTTAAGCAGGCTCCATGCCCATGCAGGGCTCGATCTCATGACCCTGAAATCATGACCTGAGCTGAAATCAAGAGTCAGATTCATTTATTGGACTGAGCCACCCAGGCACCCCTCAACCCTCACTTTTTAAGCTGACTTGAGATAAGCATCTAACAGAGGATGCTCAGGCCTTGTGTGGAACACACACAGATACAGACACACACAATTGGTTCTGCTTCTTCTGCAGAACCCTGACTGTTAAGATTTGGGTACAGGAATGAGTTGTAGAATGAGTTTGGACTTCTAGAGGCTAGAAGTCCTCTAGAAGTCCTTCTAGCCTCTAGAAGTCCCAAATCTACGTGTCAACAGGGCTTTGTTCCCTATGAAGTTTCTGGGAAAGCATCCTTCCTTGTCTCTTCAGGTTTCTTGTTGTTGCTACAAATCCTTGGTGTTCCTTGGCTAGTGGCAGCATAACTCCAACCTTTCTATTATCCTATGAACTTTTTTCCTCTGTCTCGTTTGTGTCTTCAAATCTCTCTTTTCTTAGAAGAACACGGATCTAGAGTCCACCGTAATTCTGCAAAACTTTATCTTAACTTGATTGCATTTGAAAAGATTCCTATCTTTAAATCAGGTTACATTTACAGATACCAGGGCTTCCACCTGTCTTTTTAAGGAAAGACAATTCAGCCCATAATAATGTAACCATTAGCATACCCTGCTTAATACAGAAATAGCTACCAGGCAGAAGGGATCAACACTCACGTCAGGCTTGTTCCTATAATAATTTCGCGATCTTAAACCCTCACTATTTTAAGCTGGCTGGAGGTAAAGGACCCAGCTTAGGACACTCGTGCCTTGTGTGGGACAGAGAAGCCTTAGTGACACAGAGAAAAATAAACTCTTATTCTGTTAATCCAGTGAGATTTACAGCAGTTAGAGTATCCTCTCTAGTAACTCTGGCTTTATGCCTTTCACATTTTGAAAGGGCAAGATAAAAGATAAACAAAAGAAATAAGTAAATTATATTCCATGCTTTATGAAATCTAAAACACTATTGATTACAAATGCTGACAGAACTGAAGCTCCCAATTAAATTATCTGTTACTGATTAAACAATATTTAAATTTTGTTTATTTTTTAAAGATCTTATTTATTTATTTATTTGAGAGAGAGACAGAGCACAAGCAGGGGGAAACTCAGAGGCAGAGGGACAAGCAGATTCCCTGCTGAGCAGGGAGCCCGACATGGTGCTCAATCCCAGGACCCCAGGATCATGACGTGAGCTCATTCCAGGGCCCTGAAATCATAACCTGAGCCAAAGGCAGATGCTTAACTGACTGAGCCACCCAGGTACCCCAGCAATATTCACGTTTTAGAGATGTTCAAATCTCTATTTAAAAATATGTGTATGTGTAAAATGTATTAGAGTAGATGAACTGAGCGTGTGTTGCAGTGTGGTAAGTGCTCCAAGAAAGAAGTAGGGAAAGAGGGAGCATCATGGTCGAGGTAGTGGGGAGGGGGTTCTAATCTTAACAGCCCATCAAGGTTGCTCAGTATGGGGACAACCTGAGGGAAGTCTGGGAAATAGCTCCATGGGCATCTGAGGGAAAACTATGCCTGTAGTGTGTTGACCAGTTTCCTGTGGTTACTTTCTGACTCTTTGTAGAAAGATTTGCTAACCCCATGTGTACAAGTCCTGTACTCTAGTTAGTAAACTTGTTTCAAATGGCTATGAGTTAATTATTGCAAAATTATGTATATATTCGAATCAAACAAATAATATGTCGTGGGTAACAAAAGCTGAGCTTTTCATCAATGGAGAAAGAAGTTACGAATAAGGTAATGGGGAAGTCTAGAATAAATCCTGTGACCTAAGATAGGAATTGGAGAAATCAGCAGGAACTCAATATTTTTAACATATGAATATAGGTAGGTATAAATAAGCATAGAGTCGTGTTTAAGGGTGCTCATTACATTAAAAATATTTATTACTGAGTTGCAGGATTGGGGATATTAATATTTTTGTCTTTTTATATATACATGTATGCATTTTGACATACATATACATGGCTTTTTACATATATATGATTAAGTTTCATTTTATAAAAACAATAAGGGCAGTTAAAAAATTACAATTGTAATGTAAAATAGGAAGATGACTTATAAGACACTTTTGAAAAAGAAAAGCCAGGAATCATAGTATTCAATAATATCTATATTTTTATCAACACTGTAGGAAGAAAAGACTGAGAAGAAAAATGCTTATTTATGACTTCTCTCTTGGTGGTGGAATCACAGATAATCTTCTTACATTTCTCTTTATTTTCCAAATTTTATACAATGAATACGTATTGCAATTACAAGTAGCAAATGCTGTTAAAAAATCTTCAATCTGCTTTTACACTGTGGTCTAATTGCAGTAGAAGTTAAACGTATGACATCAGGCTTCCAAGCTATAACAAGATGCCAGTTTATTAAAAAGTTTATTTTCCTGACCCGTAAGTATTTGTTACTAGCTGAATATTAAAGCATTTACGTATTCCTGTTCTATGACAAAAGGTAATCTTTTTAGAGATCATATTATAGATTTAATTACAACTCAAATCTCAAATACAGTATTTGTTAATAGAAATCCTAACATAACTTTCCCTTTGGATAAGCTTGGCTATGAGAACATTAAGAATATAAGAGGGAATGTTATTATTTTTGTTAAAACAGAGATGAAATGCATCTGGTATTAAAGTGTTAATGAAATAAATATACGTGATGAAATAATAAATGAAATAAATATACATGTTTTAATCACTTATGTACTTTTTCTTTTGTTTTAAGTACTTTAGCAATTTATGGCACCTGGGTGGCTCAGTGGGTTAAGCCTCTGCCTTCGGTTCAGGTCTTCATCTCAGTGTCCTAGGATGGAGTCCGCATCAGGCTCTCTGCTTGGCGGGGAGCCTACTTCCTCCTCTCTTTCTGCCTGCCTCTCTGCCTACTTGTGATTTCTATCTGTCAAATAAATAAAATCTTTAAAAATAAAAAAGTACTTCAGTAGTATAATCATTTTAGTACTTTTTTTTAAGGTTTTGTACAGAAAACAAAACAATGATCATGTATGTAATAAGATGTGATACGGTTTACATCTCAACACAGTTTCCCACTTGGCATCAACTTCTGAGTTTGCATTGAGCAAGAATCTGTCACTATGAAATAAACCAAAGCTCCTTTACTCTCATTCCAATAAAAAGAGATGGGCATCTCTTGTCTCACACTAGATGTTTTAAAATGCTTTCTTTGAGGGCACCTGCGTGGCTCAGTTAAGCGTCTGCCTTTGGCTCAGATCAGGATCCCAGGGTCCAGGGTTCGAGCCCCAGATTGGGCTCCCTGATCGGCGGGGAGCCTACTTCTCCCTCTCCCTCTGCCTGCTGCTCTGCCTTCTTGTTCTCTCCATATCTCTATCAAATAAATACATAAAATCTTGAAAAAAAATTTTAAAAATGCTTTCTTTGAATGTCATCATGAATGCTGCAAAATCTCTTCTTTTTGTCTCTGCAGAACTTGCCTGAGGAAACACAGTTACTAAGTATATAACTTAATATATTTAGACATTCCCATACATATGAAATCTAGCCAGGCTCTGTCATCCTCCGGTTTTGTGAAGAGTCAAATGAAGGAGGGAAACTCCAGACCTCCATGGCTCTGCAGTGCTGGGCAAAACGTTTCATCATTCAGAGCCAAGCCATTAACCCAGTGTTCTGATTCCAGGTCAGCACTCTTCTTCTTCTTCTTTTTTTAATCTCCTCATTCTGTTTCTTTTGATAATATCCAGATGCTTAATATTCCTCTGTACTCGATTCAAAGCCGACATGTTTAATACGGATGTTTAAAAAAATGGAACAGGAACACACCAAAGATGAATATGGAACATGTCAACTTGGAATGTGCTGGTTCTGTTCAGAGATAATCCAGGTCTATAAAATTTCTTGTGTCCAGCTGCCTGGGATGCGGTCATTATATAAGCAGTGGGCACATCAAACCACAAAGGACTGGGGGATACCTAGATGGCTCAGTCGGTTAAGCCACTGCTTTCAGCTCAAGTTATGATCACAGGGTCCTGGGATCGAGTCTCATATTGGGCTTCTCTCTCTACCTCTGCCTGCCACTCTGCCTGCTTGTGTGCGCTTTCTCTCAGTCTGATAGATAAATAAATAAATAAATAAATGTATAAATAAAATCTTAAAAAAAGAAGCAAAAACAGAGAGGACTGGAAAGTGTCACGAAGACCATATTTTACTCTGAGTGTGTGAAATATTATATCTAACTGTGACTCCCAGGAAACCAGATGAAAACAACACCAATGGTGAATGAATCCAAGTTTCATAACAAAATAGCTTCCTAAGAAAAGGTGACAGCTTCTTTCTCCTGCTGAAAATCCTTTTTTTAAAAAATTTATTTATTTATTTATTTGACAGAGAGAGCACAAGTAGGCAGAGTAGGAGACAGAGAGACAGAGAGAGAGAGAAGCAGGCTCCCTGCTGAGCAGAGAGCCCAATGCGGGACTCGATCCCAGGACCTGAGATCATGACCTGAGCTGAAAGCCATCACCCAACCTACTGAACCTCCCAGGCACCCCAATCCTTCTTCTTCTTCTTCTTCTTTTTTTTTTTAAGGTTTATTTTTTTTTATTTGAGAAAGAGATAGAGCACAAGCTGGTGGATGGGCAGAAGGAGAGGGAGAGACTCTCAAGCAGACTCCCCGCTGAGCATGGAGCCCACTTGGGGCTCCAACTCACGACCCCACGATCATGACCTGAGCTGAAATCAGGAGCTGGATGCTCAACTGACTGAGCCACCTAGGCGCCCCTGCACATCTTTCTTAAGAACACAAGACATATATATCTTTTAAAAAATAATTAACACCTTGAAACAAAGGAGGATGACACAGAAGATTAAAGTCATAATTCCAAACTACCAGAGGAGAACTTCAAAGCATGGCAGTGGCTCCAAGTGTGTTTTCAATGTGAACAGGCTGACAAAGGTGAGCACCCCCCATCCCCCTCCCCCCCAAAATACCAAGTCAATAACAAGGATACTAAGTAGGGGCAGCTACAAGGAATTGTGCTCAGCATCTCCTAACCCCCCCCTTCTCACCCCCTGGGACTGGTATTAAGCAACAAGTGAGTTTCTTTTCAGGTAGAATGAGCATGGGCATCTGATCAGAGGAGTGTGGTGTCGTCTTGGGCAGCTGATGACATTCAGGAGGATACCGAGAAGGCTAGGCTATTCATGATGTTTCTTTTGCTCTCTTAACTTTTACTTTTTTATTAAGTTCAGCGCCCTGTTTTATGCTTGTGGTTTTCCTCAAATGCCAACAGATTCTTGGCTGTCTTTATTTGCAATTCACTGTTAGTCTTCCTGTGACACTCACAGAGAGTTGGTGACCTAAGGGGGCGGCAATTGTTTTGCTGGGAGCACCCCTTGGGACCCAAGTGGGAAAAAGAAAAAGGCCAAAGGTGAGAAGAGGACTCAATATAAGTTTCACCAGTAAACAGCTTAGTAATTTCAAGTTCTTTCTGTTGTAAGCCTAAATTGTTCCAGGAGTAAGGATAGATGAAGACATCACTGGGCTGTTTTCAGAAATGGGCAGGGCTGAGACCAGCAAAGGAAGCACAGTGTAAGAGCCAAGGACCCTCCTTCAGGACAGTATAGCTTTCATTCTCTGTAAGAGCAAATATACAATGCTGTAATAATAATTGATGATCTGGGCATGGTATACCCAGGGTGACAGAACTACCAATTTGTACTTGCTGATCTATGCTTTCTTTAAGAAAAGGTGCAGTATATCACACAAAGGAACAGACAAAGTAATTGGCTTTATTATTTTCCACAACCTGGCTTCACCTCCATTCTCCAGTGTGAAGCAGATTGAAAGACAGGAATATTAAATCAGCTATATTTTTTCTCTTGTCAGCCCTCAATCTTCCAAAAACTACACTCAAATTTCAGCTGTTTATGCCTTTCAGATAACTTAATTTGAAGAAACAGGGAACAGCTAAGAGATTTTAAAACACAAAAACAACAACAAAAATGGGATATCCTGAAAAATCTTAAAATGGGTGTGCTGGGGCCCATAATGTTTTAAGAACCATCGAGGCGTCATGTCTGGGTTTGGCAAGGTTAACTGTGGTGGTGTACTAGGAGGCTGGGAGGCCTCCGATGTGGAACTAGACTTGCCTGCTATTGGTGGTCTTGGTGTGGGAGGATCATCAGCAGCTGCTCTTGATGGGAAGCTATCCAGATGGATAAGTGGAACATGGGTTCCAGCAAGTGGAGTCTGATTAGGAAGCTGGTGGGAGGCCAGGCAAGCAGTTGGCCTCAGAGAAGTCCAAACAGGTGGGAAGATGGGAAAGAGCTAGCACCAGGGGTAGAGACGCGGGCAGGGAGGCAATGTTAGTGGCATCCATCAGTAGACAGCAGTACCCTGCTCAGGTATGGGGTCTGCATCAGCATTAAGACTCCTTAACTTTCTAGGGTTGATGGGAGCAAAATAGCACCTCTGGTCTAAACTGACTGTGCAGAATGCTATCTAGACCTGTTCAAGTTCCACATTAAAAAGAGGGACTGAGAATAGCTGAGAATTAATAAATAATTTGAATGAAGACTGCAGTAAGTCTATAAATTATTAGGTGCTAGATACATTTTCCTTTTCTTGACTCTGTTTTGTTTCCTGACTTTCTTGTAGCTCGGTGTTATCATACAAGGTTAAAGGCCAAGCACAACTTTAGAAAAGAAAAGCACCTCCTTTCATATAAAATGGAATCCCTGAGGTCCAAATAGTCCGGCTACCAGAGTTATAATGAAACACGTTCATAGCCCGTGGAGAGAGCCTTGACAAAGAAGCTAGGGAAAGAGGGAAAAATGTCTGTCTGGATTTGGGGCTGAGCATGGCCTAGTACTGGCTTTATGAGAAGGTTATAAGGTTCTAAACCCTTTGTAATGTGGACTTTGATGTGACCTCTTTGTACCTACAGGCAAATGAGACCTGTGATGTTCAACCCCCCCACACACACACGCACACACAATTACTCACATACATTTTAATTTCTGTCTTATCTTAACAGTATGTTTTTAGCACTTTCTCACATCATTAAATATACTTTTCAAATGCATAATTTTATCATGGTAGAATAGTCCATCATATGGCCGCACAGTTATTTATATTACAAAAAAACCTCTCATGGCACATTTTTTGCAAGAGTTGATATAAGTAAGTATGTGATGCTATTACCCCTTGCATATAAATCAATGACCACATTTCCATTTCCCAGCATGGGGGTTACTTTCCATTTCCCAGCATGGATATAAATTCCTTTAATATTGCTATATACATGAATATTGTTATATACTGCCCATTTGCTTTTCAAATAGCTTATGCCAGTTGGTATTCCTAGCACTGACCTAGAGGAAAATAAATTTTCAATAGGGCTTAAGGGACACAGGGTCCTTGGGCTTCTCAACAGTGAGATGGAAGCCTATTTAGGCTGAAATAATTTCAGTGATGAGTTTGAGACCTTGGCTCCAGATTTCAGCTGAGGCATTGCTGAGGAAGTTTCCATAGCCATAGCCCAACTAGTGTTCCGTAGATTAGGCTGAAAGAGGGTCAGAGCATCTGCATCTTGAGCAGGGGCAATTTTTAAAAGAATTTACTTTAGGGTTTTTTTGTTTTGTTTTGTCTTGTTTTGTTTGCACCCCCAATGGTAGTAATCCAAATTTACTTACTGGTAACAGAATGTTCCTTATGGATCTCTCCAGCACCTGTTCCTATTAACACACTGCAAAGGGAGAAAATAGGGACTACCAGACAACATCTAGGAGGCAAGCCTTTCCAGATATCAGATGGGAAATAAATTACATTGGATACATACATGTTTGTATAGTTCCCCTATTAAAGAAGATCATGGCACTAGGAATCTCTTGCTCAGAGGTATGGGGTGTACACGGCCCATGAGGTTTTTGAGCAACAATGCTGGCTCCAGTCCTGGTACACACATGCCCATCTGCATGACCTTGAGCAAATCACTTCTCTCAGACACACAGACTTCTCCCATTCTAACAGTGACAATTTCTTTCTTTCTTTTTGTTTTTTAGAGGCAGGGAGGGGCAGAGGAAGAGGGAGAGAGAGTCTTAAGCAGGTTCCATGCTCAGCATGGAGCCAGACATGGGATCTCTAACCCTAAAGTCATGACCCAGGTTGAAATCAAGAGTCAGATGCTTAACAGACTGAGTCACCCAGGTGCCCCTAATAGTGATAATTTCTTTTTTTAATTTTTTTAAAAAATTAATAACATATAATGTAACATTTGCCCCAGGGGTGCAGGTCTGTCAATCACCAGTCTTATACAATTCACAGCACTCACCATAGCACACACCCTCCCCAATGTCCATCACGCAGCAACCCCATCCCTCCCACCCCCCTCCACCGTAGCATAATAGTGATAATTTCTTAATAGAATGTAAGATATGCTACAAAAAAGAACCCTGCATTCTTTAAGATCCTATATACATAAAGATGTCTTCCATTATTACTTCTAATTAAATCATTATCTGGACAGTAATCTGCTGAGTCGGTTCACTTCAAATGGGGGTGGATTCTTTTTGGTTATGTTTTTTTCTTACAGTCTATGGGTCAGCAGACTTGAGTTCAGATCTGCCTTCTATCAGTTAAACAACCTTCTTGCTCACCTAAAATGTTGTTGAATCCCCTGGCTCAGGGCTGCTTGGGGGGACCTGGAGAGGTCAGTTAAGACATAATCCTTGGATCTAGTGTCTTCATGGCCTCATGATCTTTGTAAGCACCGATTTATCTCAGTAACAAGGTTAACTAAGGACACAGCTTAGAGCAAGGTTAGCAACCTTCAAATCTCCCAGGCAAGGGGTAGTGATATAAATGTAAGTCTCAGGCTAGACATAAGACAATAAAGAAAGCAGTAGGTCCTTTGGCTAACATAAAGGCATTCAAATTCTATTTATTTACAAAACTCTTCCAGTCAGACTATGTCAGCATTTGCAATTCCTGGTTGAGATCTGAATACAAATGTGGGTTTCTTCGTTTATAGTCTTGTACTGACTTTTCCTGTCCTCTAATTTGAACTATATCATAGCTTTAGGGACCCAGCCCTCCCATGACAGTTTGCCCAAATAGGTCCCTTCAACTCTGTTTACATGGTAGGAATTGTTTTAATTTCTATGACAACCTGAACAAGTAGGCACAAACACATCTTGAACCAGAATGCATCTTCAAATGAGGTTATGCCATTAGAATTGATCCTCATATACATTACCTTTTTTAAGATTCATAACTACCTATAGATGGATAATACTATGTTTGTAGGTGACAAAACTATATAAAATAAATAAAAAGCCTAAATATCTAACATGGAGCCAAGCAAGGATTTTAACTCAAAACATCTAGCTCCAAATTTTGTACTCTTTCTAAACTGTCATGTTGTCAGTGATCTATGCATCTTGAAGTCTAGGTCACAAATATGTTTAGATTTATTCCGTGATTTCCACTGAAACTAAATATTCAGTTATTGTCTGAAGGGGAAATACACTTAGTTAATTATTTTGGTGAAAGCTTAATATCCTAGACCTAGTGGTTTTCTACATTGTTTTGGACAGCTCTAGTGCCATTAGATGTTAATGGAAATTACAAGAGAAATGGGTCTGTAGACGAAGAAGTTTAAGAAATCTGAGTGTTGATAAAAAGCTAAACAGTTTCTTACTATAGGCTTTTTCTGAGTTTCTAATATTTTAATGTGATTTATGACTCTCCAAAGAATGGAGGTTCTAGTTTCTGACTCATCTACAACTCAAAAACAAGTAATAAAATTGGGACAATACCATGTTAACATTAGTGCCCCCTTTACTTTGATCAAAACTCACCATGAGGTAATATGGAACTTGGCTCTCTGATATGAAGTGTAAGCACATTTGTGGGTTTCTAGACGAGAGGCTTGGTTTTATGTACCTTTATGTACCTTTTATGAACTACCTTCACTTGTGCACCCACAGGCAAATCTCTCATTGGTTGGGCATAGTGATAACCCATTACTGGAAACTTTGGCACAACCTTGTAGACAAAGCAACCAAAAAGCAACTTCTGACTAGCTTTGAAACCAGGATAATTTATTAACTTGTAAGACATCTAGTCTTCCAAAGTTATTAATACACACACACACACATCCTAAGGAATCTAAATATATTAATCTCTAGGTTATTCCCTAGGCTGCAAAATATTATCCAAACTAATTCCTCTTATCCATTTACCACGCCTGTCTTCCAGCATCTGTTTCTCTACTTTTCAGACCATGACTCAAATACCTAATGGTTCCCTAGTCCTTACCACATCGACTCTGAGCCCTTTGACTTGGCTTTAAGGCTCATCTTAACTTGACTCCACTTTAGCTCCTCAGCCTTAAAATGTACGATGTCTCAAAATATCTCATCAGTCAGACTGATCTCATTGCTAGGTATCTTCAAGGTTTTGATTATATTCTTCCCCAACCTGGGATCCAGTGTTTTCCTCTCTCCGATCATACATATCCCAAATGAAACTCATTTCTTAAAGAACACCATCTCTGACAAATTCACACCTAGTCTGGCAGATAAGAAAATGGTGATTCAAGTAAGTTCAATGATCTGTTCAAGGTCAGAGACCTGACATATGGTGAAGGAAGTGTGCAGAGTTCCAAAATCCTGCTCTATCCCTCTGGACTGTGCTTCTGTTAGGTCTACCTTTTAAAAAGTCACTAGAGTTGCAGTGAGTGAAAACTATGTAAGACTATCGCCACACAGGCTATCAAAGAACTGGATATCAAAGGCAAGGAAAAGAATGGGAGTCTGAAATCCTATTATCAAGGAAATCATGAACACAGGCTTAAATCCCAAAACTATGCTGCACACATCCTCAAACTTAAAAAACAAAACAAAACAAAACAACAACAACAACAAAAAGCCTTATAAAATTTACTTTGAAAATCTCATTTTCTCTGTAGAACTATACCTGAGGGCACATTTTCATCTGCAGGGGGAACTGTTTATCAAATGTATTTCTTGTCATGTTTTGCAAAGTGTTAATGTCTTTCACTTCTCATCAAATACTCAGCACAGCAGCTGCAAGACTATAATCTGAAGAGACAGAGAAGGACCTGGGTTATCCTGGCATCTGATTTAATTTTATTCCTTTGCCAGTTAAATTTTGCATCTGATTTTCCCTTAGATAACTGCTCAGAATCTTATTTTGCAGGCTCTTACAAGTTTTCATGATTTGTTAAGTTCACATTTCAGTCAGGTGAAAAATCTTACCTGTGATTTAAAAAAATGGAATGTTAGCAAAATTCAAACAAATGTCTGTGACCCATATTAGAATATTCACATTGGTATAATTGCATGCATTTTAATGAGGTCCTGAAAGATAGGTGAGAAAAATTCATGTAGTTGCTCTATAGACAGGAAAATAGAGTCCCTAGGAAGGCAGCTGGGCTATAGCTCCTCTCTCTGCTGTGGGATCTAGGACATGTGAGTTAATCTGTGCCTTGTTATCCCATTTTTTTTTAAATTTTTTAATTTATTTTTTTAATAAAGATTTTATTTATTTATTTGACAGACAGAGATCACAAGTAGGCAGAGAGGCAGGCAGAGTGAGAGGAAGGGAAATAGGACCCCTGCTGAGCAGAGAGCGGGACTTGATCCCAGGACCCCACCCTGAGATCATGACCTGAGCCGAAGGCAGCGGCTTAACCCACTGAGCCACCCAGGCGCCCTTGTTATTCCATCCTTAAAATGGATTTAAGATGGATCTGACATCTAAGACACTTCCTGTTGCATTCTCTTCTCATCCTGTGATTAGGCAAGGACAGGAGTAAACAATGTCAGAAAACACCAATGAGTATGTATCTCTCACTTCTTTCGGGATTTCTGGACGGGTGACTTTGTGCATTCCTGGTAGGATTTTTTTCATAATCAGATACATTTCATACAAACTCCCTTCTTAAATTTCATATCTGCACTGGCCAAGGTTCTGGTTAGACTGATCCCTCTCATGGCCAAACCAATCATCCTGGCCAACTATGGTTGGCTTAAGAACAGCTTATGTAGGAGACAGCCAGCCTTCTCTTTATCAAGGGAATACAGAATCCCAGGGAACACTCCTTTATGGGGGGAGTGGCAAGGAGATGCTCTTCATCTGTGCAAGAGAATCTAAAACATCCTTTAAAAAACTCATGCAAAGAATTTCAAAAAGCTCAAAGAAAACACGTGAAAATATTAATAGTGGTTGTCACTGCATGGTGACACTACTGGGAATATATTGAGCTTATAATGACATATTTAAATTCAATGAAACAAAGGGGCTCCCATAAAATGACTTTTAATATGAAAATATGAACTACTTTATTTTTGATTTATCTTGTTAAAATTGACTCAGGGAAATATTTTGCTATTTGAACTTATTATATCTTGGCTTCAAGTGAATTAACTATTGTTTTGGTTTCAGGGTAAGGTCAAATTGATTTATGAAAGCTATTTCGAAATTTTGCTTTTAAATCTTTCAGAGCATTAAAAATAGAATTATCACAGTGATAGAAAATTAGTTACTAACAAAACTTTAAATCCACATTTTGTTTCTCTTAAGTTGGGCAGTGGGTATATGAATGCACATTTTAACAGTGGATATATGGATGTTCTCTATGCCCTTTCTATGTCAAAATTAAAAAATATGTTGGAGAAGTACATTGAAAATAAAGTAAAATCAACACTCTGCTTCAAAACAAGGATTTCCTTTCATTTCTGCAATCTCTGGAATACCTTACCGGGTTTTACCCTTAGGGTATTCCTCCAAGTGGAGCTGAAAGATGAGCTTGGCCCATGCTGCCCAAGTACTCCTGGGATGCTCTGCCTTCCCAGGAGTTGCTCTGGGTCAGGTCCTCACGTAGTATGAGACAACCTTGCCTCTGACCCCCAAGGCTTTACTGTCTGCAACTGAGTGAAAGGTGAGGCATATTCATCTTTGTGGTGCTTTCTAATACCTAGATGTTGGCACAACTTGGTGGAAAAGCCTGCATGCCCTTTGTTAGGCCTGTCCCCATTCACAAATGTCGTAACAGAAACTTACACACATTTTAAATCAACAGCATGAAGCCACATTGAAAAATACTCAAGCAGCTTGTTGCAAGAATTGGGAGTGGTCAGGGTCAGATCTTAAGTGAAGTCTTGTTGCTAATTCATCCATACCTAGGGCCAGTCACCCCACGTTTGAGACTCAGTTTCCTTTTATGTTAAGTGAGAGCAGAGACTAGCTGATGGCAGTATCCTTCATCTCAAACTGTCTTTGATGATGAGTTACTAAGACTTAGCAGAACTTAGGATTTAAAAATTAAATTTGAATATATAAATGCAAAAATATTCAATTCCAATAAACTGCTGAACAAATCCTGCCCTCTCTTATCCTTTTCCCTTTAGATTTTCTGAGCAGAAAGCTTATTCTATGATTCAGTACAATAAGCTAAAATATCTCCAAAGTGGCAATCAAGCAGCAAATATCTAGACCACATAATATATGCTAAAATTACTAATTGGATTTCCTTTTTAAATAAGTAAGCAGAAATCCACTCCATATTGCACATTAACATATAGTATATAGGAAGTAAGCTTTTTTACAGCCTGGATCAAACATAATTGTATTTATTTCACATGTAATAGACCCATCTTTATAGCATTTAATTATATGTTACATGATAACAATTGCTAGAAATACCTACTATATTTCTCCTGCTATATTACATAAATAAAGAGATATGTAACTCGATCCAATGACATGTTCTGAATATTAACTTGCCTGCACTTTGGTTTCTGTAATTGAAAATTTCTTCTTTGGAGTAATGTAGTCTTTGGAGCAAAGTAAGTACTACAGACTGAATGTTTGTATCCCCCTAAAATTCATATGTTAATCCTAATGCCTAATGCAATGGTATTAAAAGATGTGGCCTGAAGAGGTGCTTAGTCCATGAGGGCAGAACCCTCACAGATGGGATTCCTGCCCTTATAAAAGGCACATCAGAGAACCCCCTTGCTTCTAGTGCTATGAGAGAACACAGAGAAAAGAAGGTTGTCTTTGAGCTAGGAAGCTGGCTCTCATCACACACCAAATCTGCTGATTCCTTGACCTTGGATTTTCCAGCTTCTAGAACTGTAAGAAATAAATCTTTGTTTATAAGCCACCTGTCTATGGTATTTCTGTTAGAGCACCCTGAATGGACTCAGGCAAGGGTGGATGAAGAAGTCTTTCCTTGCCAGTTCCATTAGGAGCTTCTATGGGCCTGTCTTCCCCTTAGGAAGGATATCTCTCCTTCCTAGAAATCCTGCCTGGGACAGCTATGTTCATAGGTTCCATGATTTCCCCAATCATCATACTTTATTTTCATGTTTGTGAGTCAACGACCTGATTCCTGGGAAACAAACTCGGGTTTGTAGAGGATTTACAGGGAAGTATACTTGGGAACAGTACCTGGAAGATATGGGACAAGCAGAACTGCACCGAGGCATGAAATGGATCACAGATCTATACTTCAGTAAGAACTAGAAGTATAAAACTCTTAGTAAAAGCATAGGAGTGAATCTGGTGGAAGTAAATCTTGAATTAGGTGATGGTTTCTCTGATAAGACATCAAAAACGTAAGTGATACATGAAAAAGATAAAAATGAGTATGTGCTCCAAAACATAAGACAAGCCAGAGAATGGGAGGAAGTATTTGTAAATCATATACATGATAAGAGACTTGTCTGCAGAACTCTTACAATTCAACAATAAAGACTCCAATTTGAAAATGTATGAAGGATTCGAACAGACATTTCTCCAGAGAGGATACACAAGTAGAGATACACAATACATGCAGGGAAGGAATGCTCAGTATCATTAGTTATTAGGGAAATAAAATCAAAGCCCCAGTGAGACACTACTTCATATCCATTAGGATAGCTGGAATCAGAAAGATAATCACCAGCGTCAATGAGGGTCTGGCCAACTCTTACTTGTTGCTGGGGAAAATGTAAAATGATGCAGCTCCTTTGGAAAAGAATTTGATAGTACCTCAAGATGTTAAACACAGAGCTACCACATAATCCAGCAATTTCACTTCAGAGTATGTGGAAGGAGAAAACTTAAAACAAATATATACACAAAACTTATACACAAACATTCAAAGCAGTCATACCATTTACCATAGCTCAAAGCAGAAAACCATCCAAATATCCATCAGGTGATGAAAAGATAAACAAAATGTGATATATCCATGAAAGGAATATTATTTGGTAATGAGAAATAAAATAAAATGGTATTACATATTGCAATGTGGATGAACCTTGAAAACATGATGCCATGTGAAAGAAGCCAGACACAAAAGGCCACACATTGCACCATTCCATAGATGGCAAATACCCAGGACAGGCAAATCTATAGAGAAAGAGAGTAGATGAGTGGTTGCCAGGGATTGGGGAGGGGATGAATGGGGAGCAATTGCTAACAGGAATGAGCTTTGTTTGTTTGTGTTTCTTTTTAAACTGGGTGATAAAAATGTTCTGAAAGTAGATAGTGGTGATGGTTGCATGACTTTATGAATCCACTAAAAAAATACTAAATTTTACACTTCAAGGGAGTGGTATTTTGGGATATGTGAATTATAGGTCAATAAATAAAAAAAGAACTGAACAGATGGAGAGATTGAACCATAATGCAGTTGTAACAAAGAGTTCAATCAAGCTCTGGGATCCCTCCGCAGATAGAATTGTTCAGAGACAAGGCAAGAGGCCCAGACCCTCACATCCATCAGCTGCAGGGTAAGGGGTGACCCCTCTGGTGGTGTCCTCAGACAAAGGCAATTCTTGGAGAGGTATTCAGCTGCCAGTCATCAGCGGAGCAGCCTCCCAGTAGCTGGGAGAACAGATACTCTAGGCTTAACATGGGGGACATGGTGGTGCCCGTATTATCCATTTCTCATCAGCCTCCCTCATTGCTCTGTCAGCAATGCAAGCCCAAGAACCAATCTAGTGTGTTCACAACATTCTGGGGTTTAGCACTTGGTTAAATATGCTAAATGAGTGAATGATACCTCTTTGGATTGTCTCCATGTCAGGAAACAACCATATCCTTGTCTTGAAAACCTACCCCTGAAATATTCTGAGAGTTTCTCTGAACCTCACAAATCTCTGCCTTACTTTCAGAACAGTCAGACAGCAAGGATGCTCACGACTTCATGTCAGGGCCTTTAACCTCCACAAACCTACCTCTCCTTCCGGTACCAGAGGAACTCACTTTGTTCTTATCCCCCAGTCCACAGGTGGGATTATCCTAAGGAAGGTTTTACTATTCGTGGCTCTCAGAGGATGGAAATACAAGAGTGACAGTTTATTATGTAAATCCAAGTGTCAGAAGAGTGAGCACAAACAAATATTCAGAGGATCTTTCTGGCAAAGGGGGGAAAAGTGAAAGGGGAACTAACATTCACAAGGCTCACACTATGTGCCAAGTGTAGTAGGCCCTTAAGTTGCCCAGCCAGCCTGACAGCCCCAACACCCAGTTGAAAACATGGGGCATCAGGGAGATTAAATGGCTCATTCAACTTTCATGGCTGTTATGAAGCCTAAGGATATAGAGCAAAGGAAAGAGGGTTTAGGAAACACAGTCTAGGCTGGGGTTTGCAGGGAAACCTATTCCAAGAATTTGTGATCAAATTCCAGTTATCCTGGATCCCTGTGACCCATAATCCTAATCAAGGTATCCAGACCCCAGGTCAGGTTAGTGCGGGGAGAGCTGGAGCTGACTTGCACAAACTGAGGCCAGGCATGGTGGATGCCTCACTGGCCTGGTCACCATACCCCAGGCTGGACTCCATGTTAAATATCTGCCCATATAAGATAAGTATACGCCTCTCATCTCCAGGGCTGAATAACCCACAGTCTACCCCAGTCTTCCACAGTGTACTTCCCAATATCACCTACAATCAGCCTACAAACCAGTTCTGTAGGGTCTGACCTTATGGATCCTCTGAGAAATCCAGGTGGGCAAGGGGCAGAGTACTGTGGTGTCAGAAAACAGTTGCACATTTGTGGCAGATCTGGGACATTGACCCGCTGGCTTCACGCCTCCATCTCTGGTATGCTGCTCAGGGCTGAGCCTCAATGATTACTCATCAGGTCCAGCTTTCCCTGTTCCAGAGCTCACCCTACTTTGGACATGCTGGCTTTCCAGAGCTGTGCCCTGGGTCCATTTGGATTTAGACTTCTGGACTAAGGCTGAATATATAGGGGCTTGGGGTCTTGAATCATGGTCCCTTGTCATTCTTGGGTATGTCTTGGGGTCTTTCCATTATAAGTCCAGACGGTCCTAGTCTCAGTGAGGGAGAGATGTTTGTACCAGTTTCTACCAGTTCTGTTACTTCACATGGGACTCTGTTACTTCACATTATATCTGCAGATCTGATTCATGTGTGCATGGAAACCAAAGCAAGAACTCTGGTTCTGGAATCTCAGATCTGCCTCTCACAAGCCTATGTGGTAAGAGGGAAAGAAAGCACCATTCATTCTTTCCTCCAATATTCAGAAAAGCAACTGTTTGAAACAAAAAGGGAAGCAGCAGGAGCTAGTATATGTTGTCCACCTTTGTATGTATTTTGTCATATTTTAGCCTCGCAATACCGATGACTGTAAGCTGTTAATGCCTTCATTTTTAATGGGAAAACATAGGGAAGTGAAATGACTTTCCCAGTTCTCTGCAGATAGTAAATGTGGTACTGCCATTCTCAGACTCTCAGACTCTCTGGTTTGCATTCTGTGAACTCGGCTGGGCTACATTTCTAAACCAGCCTACATATGAGCATCGCCTGTTATGCTTACTAAGTTCACAGATTTTCCTCAAAATGGATTATTCCTCAAAACAGATTCAGCAAGTCCTGGAAGGAGCCCAGGAATCTGTGACCTTTTTTCCAGTTAAGTATGGGCAACACTTCACTTAAGCAGACCATGCCACTGTCCCTTACCCTCCCAGGGACAAGGCTTCGTAATTCAGAAATTGTTTCTAAATCTTGAAAGCAGAAGCACGATGAGGTTGGAAACACTGTGCAGGACAAATGGGAGACATAAGAAATCAGGTCCCTTCAGAGAATGTCTCTAGCATGGAGCTAAGAGGAAACAAGGTCTTATACTTAAGGAAGGGTGAGATCTCTGGAAAGGGGGTGGGCAGAGACATGGCAGAGCAGATGGAGGACAAGATAGGATGAAGAGGTCAGCTAGTCCGCGTCTCCTTTGTTCAGGTAAGCTCTGGGCCCATTGAGACTGCAATGGTGCTTGAAATAAAATGAGGTTACAACACAAAGAGTGGAAATGGAATAAAAAATAAGTGCCTTGCTTGAATAAAACAGTCGAACTGGGGCCATTTTAAGATTTTCTCATTCTTTGAAGGTATTAAAAAATTGCTTCTATTCTTACCATGCATTGAAAAACTGTTTTCCATATTGCGGTTGCCAAGAACTGGAACAAAACAATAGCACACACCTAAAGCGAGGCGAGGAAAGACTCCTCTTACTTTATCATCTTGATCTATTGTCTAATGAGAAACCAAAGAAAAAGAAGAAAAGGAAGGTCATCTTTTATTTAGGAGGAAGAAATAGATGCTGATAGGTGATGTTCTGAACTACTTAACAAAATGAACTCAAATCCGGCGTCACTGGCATGAAGAAATAGCTTGATTCTTACAATAAGTAGACAGCAGGCAACAGTTAGTAAAGGATACATAACGGAGAGCCTACTTTCTCTCCTGGATGTTATTAATACAATCCACATGTTTTAAAGAACTTGGATTTAGGTGAAGAAGCAATTGCATTTGATTAGGGAAAAAATCAAGGGCCACAGTTACACTTGAACTTATGTGTATATTCTGCTAGATAAGTTCTGAAGACAATCCTTTCAGATCTTAGGCTATAGGAAGCAGCTCATATAAATCTGAGACACATCTAAGTGATAAAATGTGCAGGGAAACCATCATGAGGCATTTACACTCTAATTTAAGGTCAAAGCCTCATAAAAAGAAGGAAAAGGAAAGTTTATTAAAAATCTCATAAATGCCACATACTGTGGTGAGTTTTATCTCATCTAGTCCTCCAAGCAAGGAGGAGAGACAGATATTCATAGACGGGGCATCTTAGCCTTGTCCTTACTGGAAAATAATAACTGATAAATCAAGTTTCTAACCCATTTATCTGATGATGTTCAGTGATAAAGCACTCTTCAAATAGAACAATTTCACTTGTCTCTTTGCTCTTCAAAATTCTCCTCAATTTTAGTTGTTAGCTTTACCACTTGCCTTATTACTCACTAGCTAAAGCCATGCTCTAGCTAGACTGACATCCCATGTGCATTCCTGGGATGGTCCCACCTTTGTTCACTCAATTTCTCTATCTTTCAAGGTTCATTTCTGTACATCCCTCCCTTCAACAACCTCCCCGGGTCCTGCTGCCTTTAAGCGCCCCTTCCTCTATATCCACAGATGGACCTTTCCACTAATGACCTCATTTGCCAGTTACTGAACTTGACCTCAGCCTCATCCACTTCCTATGCCACCTCCTATTTTCTAAATCTTGCCGTTGCTGGGGATATCAGCATGCAATGCTAGTAACACGGTCTTACATAACTTTCCTCCTTCCTACGTAACTCAGTAGAGAACACAGAGTGAAATGTGTTTCATTATTTGCATAAGCAACCATAATTACAATAATTACTTCAGGATTTAAAAAATGCTTCCATCTCTGTTGTCTCACTATTTTAATATAGCACCTCATTAAATACTCATAAGAACACTGGATAAATTATTGTAGTTTAATGTAATTATTATATTATAATAGGGATTATTTCTTTCATGTTACTATTAAGGGAACAAAAGATCAGGGAGGATATAATGGTTGGCGCAAGGTCACACTGTTGGGAAATTGTACCTGTCTCTGGTGCTTCACTTAAGGTTGTCACTCAACACATGTGAATGAACCACTAAATGAGTAAGAATTCAAATCAGACTTTCTACCTCCAAACTTTCTACCCACCATTAAGGATGATTTATTTGACAGTGCATCCTTGTTTATGTTTTCCTCATAAAGTCTTATTCCAGTGTCGTTTACATAGCTTTGGTTTTGCAACATCTCGCAATAAATTCAAGTAAATACCAAACTAATTAGCTGAGTCAGGGAGAGAAAACAACAGCTAGCTTAATTTTAACAGGACTAAATTCTCCATTAATGATAATAAATTAAAAAAAAAAAAATTCCTGGTGACTCCAAACAAGCCCGAGCTTAAAAAATTGGCAGCCTGAATGATCCCAATTAGAAAAGATTTCTTAATTACGCTTTTAAAAACTTTTCATTTTCATGATGACTTAAGGAAAAAAACAAAGATCATAGAAATATATAGACTTTGTTCAAAGTAAACTAGTGATCTGTGGTTAAAGCAGGTCAACAATAGTTTCTGTCCAAAGAAGAAAATGAATTTTAAATAAATTTGTCTGAACAATCAAGTATATTTAACATTTAGAGCATGAAGCTGGTCTGGAGGAAGTCGGCCTTTCTAAAGGGTAGGTGGGTCAGGACAGGGCAGGGTGAGGTGAGGCAGGGGGAGGAGAGTAAGAGTTGTAAAATTTTCCCTTCATCAGAATCAGAAACCCTCAGGGATGCCTGGGTGGCTCAGTGGGTTAAGCCTTCCACTCAGGTCATGATCCCAGGGTCCTGGAATTGAGCCCTGCATCGGGCTCTCTACTTGATAAGGAAGCTTGCTTCCTCCTCTCTCTTTCTGCCTGACTCTCTGCCTACTTGTGATCTGTCTGTCAAATAAATAAATAAAATCTTAAAAAAAGTATCAGAAACATTCAGATAGTCTATCCAGGCCAGGAATGAAAAAAAAAAAAAATATATATATATATATACACAAACACACACACATATATATATTTATATAATTATATAATTATATAGTTATATATGGTTATATATAAATGTATATATAGCTTTTATATGTTTATATATATTATATATGTAATACTGGCTAGAGAATATTAATTTGAAGCTTTATGCAGGCAAGAAAATGAGAGTCCCTATAAAAAGCAGCATATACATGTAAGTATATTTTAAAATAAGACAATTTGCATCAAGAACTGTGTCTCAGGCTGCTCTCAGCATCCAGACCTTTCTCGAGAAGGAACTCATGAAAAGCTGTGACCCATGTGTCTAAAAGAAGATAAAGTAAGCCACCCCATCTGCTTTCCCTTTCATAGAGGCTCCTGTCCTACACTCTGCTCCCTCCTGGGAATGTTCTGCCCTCCCTCAGGGCTCATTTTCCTCATCATACACAGTCCTTACTCTTTGCATGTTAACGTAACTCTGTCTTCCTAACCTGAGCAAGTTAGGTCTGCGGTGGATCGTCCAGGGATCAGCCACATTCTGCTTCGAAGAGAGCATGGGTGCAGGTGCTGCTGTGTAGAGTGGAGCAAAGGAGAGGTCCTTATAGCTGTTCAAAGGGGAAGTCTGTTCATACTGGCAGTTCTGGGGAAACAGCCCTCTGGATGGGTGGTACACGGAACTTCCGGTGCGCCTCCTGGCACTCCTTCTTAGCAAGAGCAGGTCTATTCATCTCAGCTTAATTCATTTTTACCCAGTGTGGTAGGGCATAAATCTTCATTCCTCCCAGGATGAAGTTAAGGGCTCAGGTTTAAATGAATCAAACTGGGACCAATTTGAGCACAATACACTAAAACAGAGGTCATAGAGGGGGAGAAAAGGTCTACATAAAAGTAGGAAGCAAAAAGTTCTAAAGACGTCCACGATTCAGGAGGGATTATTACTTGGGAAACCATTTATAGAATTGTTAAATTAAAGGGGAAGAGACAAAAGCATAATACAAGACCCAAAGCTGGGATGATCTTTTCAGTAGTACAGAAAAAGGGAGAACATTTGTTATTTAAAACCGAACCTGAGAGGCTCGTGAGTGGCTCAGCCGTTGAGTAGCTGCCTTGGGCTCAGGTCATGATCTCAGGGTCCTAAGATGAACCTGATACTGTTCCTTCCATTCCATAAGTTTTGTTGTTGCTCTTGTTCAGGAAAATACTTTGTTACTTTCTAGTAGAGGGTCCTTTATTTGTGAAACTAGACAGTCTGTCTTACAAAATGGGACACTCTCCTCTCAGGGCTGGTCTGGGAGAGTAGGACCACACTGGAGAGATTACATTTATCTACATGTTAATTCAGAAGACTCCTGAGATTTCTAGGGCAACAGGAATGAAGCTCAGATGCTCAGGGCATCAGAAAGAAAGCGAAGGGTGTTCTAGCCAGAGGGGGACAGGAAGACAGCCCAAGAGAAAAGCCAGAAAGAAGGAAAAGTTTGGTTGGAGGTTAGATAATAGAAACATACGCATACATGAAATTAAGAAAAGTGTCAAGTCTTTAATTGTAACCTTTGTTACAGTAATCTGTTATGTAAATAGTTACTTCTATCTCCCCAAACATTTGCTATCCCTCCTGCAAATGGTGGAGAAATCAGTGAAAACAGGCCATGCTCCACATCTGGGCAAAATGCACTCATTTAAGGTGGGATGCAAGGGTGAGAGGGTCCTGAGTTCAGCTAGATTAGAAATAAAGCAAGAAGCACCTGGGCATTGGGCGAAGGCACAATTAACTTCTTCAAAATATTACAGCACTTAAGAAAAAAAAGTCTAAGGGCGCCTGGGTGGCTCAGTGGATTAAGCCTCTACCTTCCGCTCAGGTCATGATCTCAGGATCCTGGGATAGGGCCCTGCATCAGGCTCTCTGCTCAGCAGGGAGCCTGCTTCCTCCTCTCTCTCTCTCACTCTCTCTCTCTGCCTGCCTCTCTGCCTACTTGAGATCTCTCTGTCTATCAAATAAATTAATGAAATCTTTAAAAAACAAAAAAGAAAGAAAAAAAAAAGAAAAAATTCTAAAGGACAGCATAACTACAGCTAACAACTCATTCACATAGGTTTACAAGACTCTTAATTAAATCAGGAGGAAAAAAAAACCACCAAATGTACAATCTTAGAGCCATGACAATAAAAATTCTTATCCACAAGCAGATCAATATGACGGATTTGGTCTTTTCCTCCAACTCTCATGGATTTGCAGGAACTTATGTGACTTTTTGTGGCTCACTACTCCTCTCTAAAATGGGTAAAGGCATATACTCCGTATCACAGAGTGGCAAGGACTGTAGAAGTCCTCCATGTAGAGTGGTTAACAGACAGCCAACCATGATACTACTACGATGTAATTACTATGATCTAAACAGGCTTATTCCTAAGAATGAAGTGAAATGATATATAAGATATTGTAAAGTTTAACGGCATACACTTGAGTTACTGTGAGTTGTTGTGAAATAAAAATTTTAAAAGTGGAAAAAAAATAAAATTCCTAAGTTTTTGGTCCTAAAACTCAGAAGACAATTCTGTCTCAGGCTTTTCAAGGGGGAAATGTTTCCTCAGGGATCAGAAGTAGTCCCAAGCCTTTGGCTTTAGCAGCATCATGGGAGAACAAGAAAGCACTGAGGTACTTAGCACAAAGGTCAAGAAATTTCAAGCTTGGCTTTTCAGTCCTCCTCATTAGGCATATTCTTGAAGGAGAAGTCCCATGTGGCCTCTGGTTTTCAGAATGCATATTGCTATTTACTAATAATGATAGTAATTTCTCTTATTTATAAAGTTAATCCTAGACAAATATTTTAATATATTAATGATCATTTTATTCATTATTCTGTATTTCATTATAATTATAAATCATAATACTCTGTGAATTAGTATGTTTGTCAAAGTTTATCCAATGAAAAGACCAATTTTAAAGCTACATATCGATATAATTGAAAACCTCTTGGCTATGAGTACTTGGAATGAAATGCTTTCATCTACTACAACTGAATCACACTACAAATTACATCAAATACTATGCAGCCATCAAAAGAAATGAAATCTTGCCATTTGCGACAACATGTATGGAACTAGAGCGTCTCATGCTTAGTGAAATAAGTCAAGCAGAGAAAGACAACTCTCATATGATCTCCCTGATATGAGGAAGTGGTGATGCAACATGGGGGCTTAAGTGGGTAGGAGAAGAATAAATGAAACAAGATGGGATTGGGAGGGAGACAAACCATAAGTGACTCTTAATCTCACAAAACAAACTGAGGGTTGCTGGGGGGAAGGGGTTTGGGAGAAGGGGGTGGGATTATGGACATTGGGGAGGGTATGTGCTTTGGTGAGTGCTGTGAAGTGTGTAAACCTGGTGATTCACAGACCTGTACCCCTGGGGATAAAAATATATGTTTATAAAAAATAAAAAATTATATAAAAAAATAAAAAAATAAAAAATTAAAAATAAAAAAAAAGATTAAAAAAAAAAGGAGATCCTGATAAGACTGTATAGAGGATAGTGAACAATGATTTGCCATGAAAAGAAAAGCATTCCTTCCTAGGAATGTAAACCATGTCACCAGCACAGAGTACCAGTTTCTTCTTCTAGGTGGCAGACCTGGGACAGGGGGAGTCCCTCCTTGAGCCAACTGCTGGTTCCCACCTCCCTTGAAAGCTCTGTTCGTCCATCACAGCCTGTGTGCATATTTCGTGTCCTGTTTCTGACACAGCACTAAGCCCCACTGTGCAAAGCTGCTGTAAAAATTAAACTTCGGTTTGGAAAAGATTGCTGAAATATAGAGTCTCTAAATAGGATTTGTTAGTGATTTCTCTGATTCCCATCACAAAAGTTCTCAGTGTGATCAGATCTAGGAGGCAAGAGAATGGATTTAAATGAGACTATGCCACAAGAGACAACAGATGTAATTGACAAATACCTTCAGAGCATAGAAGAGATAATACAAATAAATGTCTTTGCTCTCCAGATTATCATTCTATGGAGGAAAGGTCTCAAAGGAAGCAACTATAAAACTGTAATGCAATGTGCTGAAGGTTATAAAGGGGGTATAACTAATGTACGTTGTGTTCTTATTTATTTACCTCTGTAAATTGACTAACCCATGAAACAACTTATGCGTTGCAGATCTAGGAGTTCCTTCTGTAGTCTGCCCTTAGTGTAAGAACACAGGTTTGAGTGACTGGTGCTAGCTGATAAATTTCTAGAGTCTTTGCTGGACTAAAAGTGTCTATTGCATTATACTTGAGGACAACATGTCGACTATTGCATTATACTTGAGGACAACATGTCGAGATGTAAAATCTTGGTTTACATTGTAATTTTCAGATGGTTTTATAGACGTTTCTTTATTGCTTTCTGGGTTTGACTGTTGCAGAGGAGAAATTCAAATCTAGTCTGTTTTCTCTTCACTGAGAATGGGACTCTTTTTATGGTTAGCAGCATTAAGCTACTTATATTTGCACTGAGGTTTAAACAGTTATCAGGGAATGCCTCTATATTATTTTCTACTTAGTAATTTTACCTGCATACAGTAAGCCTTCTTGTCCTTTAAAATCTTTATGCTTGGAAGATTTTCTTTTGTTATGTAATTACTGATTTTAATCATTTGACTCTTCCTGGGTGGGCTTGCCCAGAATTTCCATGACCTGAGTTTGGCATCATTCACCTACTCTTATGTTCACTTTATCTTCTAAGACAAATATTCTGCATCCTGAGTGTGCTTTTCAATTCATCCTTTGGTTCTCTGATTTTTAGCAAGGTAGGTTCTGCTTTTTTCCATATACAATAGGGGTCTTATTTTTATTTTGCCTACATTTTACTACAGCTTTAAGCACTCTCAGTGATATTTCATTTAATCTAAGAGTAATAGAAAAATATCTCATCCTAATATTTTATTTCATAAAAATACATATTTCAAAGTAGAGTTTATTCTGAATGCCAGCATCTTCACCATCTAGTTTGATCCAATAATTTCTCTAAAAAAAAAGAAGAAAAAAAACCCACCAAAAACCTCATCTTTAAATTTGGTTTGATAATATTTACTATTTTGACCAGAAGTCTATGCTTTTCAAAGTGTACAGGTCCCAGGGATATCAACACCAACTGGGAGCTTGTTATAATTGCAAAATCTTAGATCCCCCACCCAGTCCTACTGAATCAAAAATGACAAAATTGCCAGGTAATGCAAATTCACCTTACATATCTGAGAAAAGCCTGGTCTAGAGTAGCCATGCACTCCATTGTCGGGGGTCTTCTAAGCCAGCTGTGATGTCAGAATAGATGCCACCCCCTAAGCCAGGTGACAGTTTTTAAGTTTTCTGTGTCTCAGGTGTGGATTGGGGGAAACACGCTTGTCAAACTCTAATGGGACCAAAGACAAGGCAAGCTCCAGCCCAGAAGTTGTTTTCCATGCCTCTTGAATCATCTGCCATGGTTTTCTCCTCCAAAGCATGGATGAAGACAGACAAGGCAATCGAACTGTGAACATGCCAAAGCTGGCCCAGTGGGGGGCTGCCTGTTAGTGCAGCCCTACAGCAGGAAGGAGGGGAATGCCCAGAAATGGCTTGCCTCCATCTAGGCAGATGCTGAGATGCAAGCCAATTAATGCTCATGTTGTATTTTGTTTTATCTCTAAAAGTTCAGTTAATTCAGAGGCCACTACTTTTACTGTCAGTGCGAAATAAAGATGATGGATGGGCTTACCCGGCTATGTGCAGGCCAAACTGGGGTATGCACAGTAGTTCCTTTTACTTGTCATTTTCATTCTTAAATTGTTTTATATAAGTACTACGGTGACATCTGATAGGAAGATGGCTCTAAGCCCAATGGTTCCTTCTGCCACCTCCTCAGGATTCTGCCATTTTAGGAAAAGCAAAAACTTGTCAGGATTCCAAAAACATTAGTCTATGCAAGCCTCTCTTTTTAAAAAGAGAATACATTTCAGGGATATATATATATATATATATATATACACACACACATATTTGATCTTGAACAACATGGGTTTGAACTGCCCTGGTCCACTTATAGGCAGATTTTTTCTTTTTTCTTTGAAGAGTTGATAGCAAAAACCATAAGGCGGTTATTTACAACTGTCTACCCCAGTCTCCATGGGACCAAATCAAAACCTACTGGTATACAGGTCATGCCTTCTGCCTTCTGAGGACCCTGGGAGGACTGCCCAGGCTGTCAACTTCCCCCAGGGCTGCTGGGAGCAGACACAGCTGCAGATGCCCTGTGTGACAACAGGGTAGTCAAGTGTCACTCCCATGGCTGGCAGACAGGAAGGTCCCCATTGAGATGGAATGGATGTGCTATTGGGAACCGTGTGCCCCTGACCTCCATATCCTCCCCACCAGGCTCCAGGGGCAGAGCCGTGGTGGCTGGAGACCTTGGGCTCTTCCTGGGCGTGGTCAGACTACTCCCCACAGCGTGGCCCATGGCCTCCCAGAAACCCCATTCACTCATATGGGGCTTCAGCTGCCCTTGGCCTTGGGCAGATGGTGCACCTCCAGACAGATGGAGCAGCTGTACTGCATCTGTTGCCACCTGAGGCCTGTCCAGAGGCTGCTGCCAAAGCCACGAGCTATAGAGCATGGCTCTCCCCGGGCCAGGCCCATCACCCCCACCCCTGTGTCCACCAGCAGCCAATCCATAAACAGACTTTTTTCAATAAATATATATATATACAGTACTATATTTTCTCTTCCTATTTCCTTGGTAACATTTTCTTTTCTCTAGCTTACTTTATTGTCGGAATATAGTCTATAATACATATGACATAAAAAATGTGTGTTATTCAACTGTTTATGTTACCCATAAGGCTTCTGTCAATAGTAGGCAATTAGCTACTAAGTTTTTGAGAAATCAAAAGTGATAGATGGATTTCTTTTTTTTTTTTTTTAAGATTTTATTTATTTATTTATTTGACAGAGAGAGAGATCACAAGTAGGCAGAGAGGCAGGCAGAGAGAGAGAAGAGGAAGCAGGCTCACTGCTGAGCAGAGAGCCCAATGCGGGACTCGATCCCAAGACCCTGGGATCATGACCTGAGCCAAAGGCAGAAGCTTTAACCCACTGAGCCACTCAGGCGCCGCAATAGGTGGATTTCTGATGGCATGGATGTTGACACCCCTAACTCCCTATTTGTTCAAAGGTCAACTGCAATTACTTTCTGCCCATTTGTTTACTCAATGACTATGACAATTTACGAGACACTGGCACAGGTTCTGGCCCACGGCAGTAAACAAAGAAATGAAACCTCTCCCCTCACAAAGCTGATAATCTAGTGAAAATATACAGATATTATAAAAAAAAAATCATGCAAAGATGGTAATAAATCACAAGGAACTAGAGATGGCCAGGTCTTTGTATGCATCTATGCTCAGGAGAATGAAATTGCAAGGGTACTTATAAAGGGTACTTACAGGAATCCACATTTATAAAAGGGAGTATCAGCAGACTTGAAGGAAGTGAAAATGTCTAAAGGAAGGGCAGTACAAACAGAGGATGCTCAAGGAAGCCACTCCATGATGAGACAATGGAGCATTTCATTTTAGAAACTCATTAAAAAAAAATAAAAAATAAAAAAACCCAAAAAACCCTAAAGATCCAAATGTTATTTATGCTCATTAAAATCAGACAGCCAATCCTGTTGTTTGTGGTTCCAAAATATCTTTATATCTCACCATCCACCCTCCTAATAAAGGCGCTCAATATCTTTTGCTGGAACTATGGTAGTAGCTTCTTTACTGATCTGTCTTTAATCCTATATTAACCAAGTCCATCCTCAAGCAAAAATGTGATCATGCAACATCTCTGCCTAAAATCTTTCAAAAATATCCACACAGAGAAAAACAACATTGGAATTCCAACACACACTCATTCACTAAAGTCAATACCAAATGGATTTGATACTTAAATCTAAAAAGCAAATCTTTTAAACTTTTCAAAGAAAATAGAGCAGACAGAACATATCCATTAACTCAAGCTGAAGTTACTTTCCTTAAACAAGACACAAAATACACGAAGAACAGAGACAGAGTCTGACAACTATAACTACAGTACAATCACAAACTTCTGTTTATGAAAAACAATAAAATATGCCATAAACTGGGAAAATAATTTGTAATACACATAATTGATAAAGGAATTAGCATCCAGAATATAAAAAGACTACCTACAAATCAATAAGAAAAACTTGCAAAAGCTCACCTGGGCTTTTCATGGAAGAAATATGAAAGTCAATGTGTTATAGAAAAAAAAAATTGCCTAGTAATTGGAGTCTTGAAATGCCATTTAGAGCCCATGAAATTAGCCCACACTTTTTTAAAGAAGTACTTATTGACAAGGTCATAGAAAGCAGATGGTAGGGATGGAGTGTAAATCAGTGAAACCAATTTGAAAAACTATTCAGTATTATATTTAAAATTAAATATGAACATTTCCCATAACCCAGAAGTAACCTCCTAGATGTAGTCAATACTCCAGAAGACTTTTTACACAAGTGCCTGTGGAGACATAGATAAAAATTTTATAACAGCACTGACAGTAAAAGTGATTCATTTAGAAACACCCAACAGCCATTAGAAGGTTAAAACATACATGGATTGGGAAAGCAAATTCTCTATAGCTACATTCATCAACAGAGAAAAATCCCATAAAGGTAGGATTGAATTTTAAAAGTCACCAAAAGGGACGCCTAGGTGGCTCAGTTGGTTGGACGACTGCCTTCGGCTCAGGTCATGATCCTGGAGTCTCGGGATCGAGTCCCGCATCGGGCTCCCAGCTGCATGGGGAGTCTGCTTCTCCCTCTGACCTTCTCCTCGCTCAAGCTCTCTCTCACTGTCTCTCTCTCTCAAATAAATAAATTAAATCTTTAAAAAAAATTAAAAAAAAATAAAAGTCACCAAAATACATATTCAGTATTCTACTACATAAGTAAGTTTCTGAAATGGAGGTGCTAGTCAACAGGCATCAAGTTTCCATTATGAAAGAGTAAGTTCTAGAGATCAAGACCATGCAACATAGCATCTATAACCCCCAATACTGTATTGTGCACTTAAAAATATGTTAAGAAGGTACATCTCAGGTTCTGTGTTCTTAGCTCAATAAAATAAAACAAAGTTAAATAAATAAACCATGTATTATGGGGACGGTCACAAATTTAAGAATATTACTTATCCCTGGAAGGTGTTTAGATTTCAGAGAGACATAAAAGTGACCTCAATAGTGTTACTGATGTTCTAATTTGCTAAACTGAGTAGGTGAGAACACACTATTGCTTTTTGCCATATTTTATATATACAAAACTTTATCCTTTGAATAAATGATATATTGTATATATTAAAGGGGGTGGGGGAAACTGGGTTACTCAGTCAGTTGGGCTTCTGCTTTTAGCTCGGGTCATGATCCCGGATCCCTGGGATTGAGTTCTGTGCTGGGCTCTGCTCTGTGGGGAGTTTGCTTGTCCCTCTCTCTCTGCTCTGCCCTCTGCTCGCGTGCTCCCTCTCTTTCAAATAAATAAATGACAAATCTTAAAAAACAAATAAGGGGGAGAAATGTTAGGAACAGCAAATCTTGGATTCACATCTCAGGTATTCTACTTTGTATACGCACTATGAGACTCACCATTATGTCCCTTCACATATAAAATTGAAAAAGAAATTTTCAGACTCTATAGACCATCACTAGCACAATGCTGAGCACATGGTGAGTACTGAAAAATAGGAGTATTAAAGTCGGAGAGTTCTTGGATGTCTTCATGGTTTGTTCCCTTCTTTGCATGCTGTATATTATCTTGAACCGACCCTCCACCAGCTTGCCCTACTTCATCTCCTACCACTGCCTGTCTCATTACTCTTTCAGCCATATAACATCATTCCCTATCTATTTGCCTTTGCAACTAAGCCCATTTATTTGCCATTATCCCTCAAGTCTCAAACAAAATCACATCAATACTGTGAAGCAGAAATCACTGTAGCACTGACTCCCTATGTCGTAGTGTAGTGTTTACATGTCTGTCTCACTAGAGTGTTGTCAACCACATGATGGCAGGATCCTTATTTTTTTCCTCATTGAATCATAAGACTGGAAACATATTAAAAATAGGAAATAATCAGCAAGTATCTGTTGAACAGATGAAGTCAATTTTTGAGATAACCATAGCACTCTAAATTCTGTGTTAAATTTTTTTATTTTTATCTTTTTTTTTTTAAGATTTTATTTATTTATTTGTCAGAGAGAGAAAGAGAAAAGGAGAGACCATGCATGCATGCAAGCAGATTCCCTGCAAGGAGCCAGATGTAGGACTTGATCCCAGGACCCTGCGATCATGACCTGAGCCAATGTCAGGCATTTAATGGACTGAGCCGCCCAGGTGCCCCAAGGGTTAAATTTTTAAAATTGAATCATGTGTAATTTTATCATTCACAAGGTTTTGCTGCAGAAAAACTAATGAAGTAATTCTATAAGAAGAAAAGTAGTTCAGTTTTGAATATTTTCTTATTCTAAGCCTATCTAAAAAAACCCACCATATATATACATACATATATATATATATATATATATATATATATTCATCTATGAAAGGAGACACACATCTATATCATCCTAAGAACATCATAAAAATGAAACAAACAGAAATATATGTGTCTATATGCACACACATACACACATATATTTAATTATACAGTGCCATAGTGGACCATCAGAAATAATAAATAATTCATAATGGCAAAGTGAAATGAGTTAGTTTTCTTACTGGATGTATATATATCTGGATATTTATTGATTGGGATATTCAGTAAAATGATCTCAAAGTAGTCTTGTAGCATTCAAAGCTAACTTTGTGCTAAAGTTTAAGTGGTATAAATAGAAAGTGTGTTTTACAAACTAGGAACCACCAAAATGAAAAGAGAAACTCTAATATATTTATTTAAAATAACCAGTTGATATTGTACTTTTTTCCTTCCACTACATATATACACATGATCATGCTCAAAGGGTATGTATAAAAGAAATTACTGGAGGTACATGAAAAAGAATTGGAAATACATGCAGGATCTGTAAAGTCACCCAGGAATGTTCTTCCTTCACAATACAAAGAAACACCAGCTGTATTGCCACCTTATAACAAAAGGACTCAGCTTGCCCAAGAAAATTGTAATGGCTGTTAGGAGATGAAGAAGAAACGGAATGGTCTACGAGAGAGATGATTTAAGCAAAGAAAGAAAAAGAATTTGACTAGTGCTATGAGATCCCAGAGTATTCCTATAAAAATTTAGATATGTTTCATGGAGAAATAAAAATGAATTTGTTTAAAGTATACCACGTAACTATCTTTGCTATCATATAAGGGAAGAGAGAGGAAATAAAAGAAACCCACCTTGTACTGGAGGCATGGTGTATAAATCAGTATGCCTTAGTCTTTAATATGCCTAGGATTCATCAGGGGATCTTGTTAAAATAAGGATTCTGATGTAGATTAGTCTGGGGTGGCACTCTAGAGAGTCTGCCTCTCTATTAAGATCCCAGGCAATACTGAAGTTGCTAGCCTCAGACCAGACTTCTAAGTTCAAAGGGCAGAAAAGCTACAGTGTAGTCCCACAGACTTATTAATTTATTTATTAATATTTTATTTATTGATTTAACAGAGAGAGAGAGAGAGAGAGATCACAAGCAGGCAGAGAGGCAGAGTGAGACAAGGAAGCAGGCTCCCTGCTGAGCAGAGCCCCACGTGGGGCTCCATCCCAGGACCCTGAGATCATGACCGGAGCTGAAGGCAGAGGCTTAACTCAGTGAGCCACCCAGGTGCCCCCCACAGATTTATTTTCAAATCCTAGCTGCATATAATCAGGCCACTTGAACGTGTGGTGGCCTTTGAGCCTTAGTTAGGTAGATGTGGCTAACAATACTTTGCTCATCCCATGTGAGGTCTTAAGATGATGTTAGTAAATCTCCAGGCACAAATAAATGTCAGTTCCCTTTACTGAGGGCTTGAAGCTTTATTTGTTCAAACTGCTGTTATTGAAAATGCAATTATTACATATCAAGTGATATTATATATCAAGTGTAATGAAAATAAATAGGTCGAGATGCCACCTAAATAAGTCAAAAAAATTAGATGTCATCTTGTTTTGATAACATTTCTCTTTCCATGTGTTTTCACAGACAATTATCTATAAGCTGAACATGATTACAGAGGGGGAAAAAGAAAACTGTTGGTAAGGTATTGCAAACATTTGTAAAAACAGGAGGCTAAAAAAAAAACACATTTTGAGATGGTGATTTCCTCCTGCGACATTTTTGTCTGACAACTAATTAGGACCTTGGCAGCAAACAATGCTCTGGAAGGCTGTAATTCCATCAAAGTAGAGCGGGGAAGGGTTGAAGTAAAATGGGGCATTGAGTCTTTCAAGTGTATGTAGAAAAGGAATAGAAATCTTTCATAAATAAAATGATGACGATGTATGCCAAGAAGGAATTGAAAAGGTTATAAGTAAATAGCGCCTTAGAGGTTTTCTACCAGATGCATTAAATCTTTCTATAACAGACTTTATCAGACACACTTAGGATTATCAAGGAAGAGGATGAAACTTGTCCAGTTTGGTGCCTTGGCTCCAGGATCCCCAACAGTCTGCCAGTGACATCATTTGTCCCTACGTTTCGAGATGCCATCCCATAATTATTCTCCTTACTCCTCCTGCTTAGCTACTCTGGTTTTATGTATCCGTGGCATAGGACAACTCCAAAAGCCTGCCCAGGAATGTGAAGCAGCAACACCTTAAAATTAATGCCTTCTCTAGGAAGAAGCGCTATGCAGATCTTAATTAATCATCAGATTTGAATTCAAGTGGGACCTCTTTTAGCTGCATTTCTTATAGTAATTGTGGGTCCCTCAGGGGAAGCCTGGTTTGCTGTCCACTACTTCATTCATCCTCTGCTAATGTGTAATGTGGGACTAAGCACACGATGTTTGGTCTCTGGTATATATTTTTACAAAAATAGGAAAAACTAAATAATAATTCAGTTATATAACCCGAGGCAAATAAAAGAAATAAAAAATAATGGTGTTTTGTTCTAATATTCAGACAACCTGGCATAATTCATAATATGGTGACTGTCATCACCATAGTTGGAAATACTTGTAAGTCATGTCGATGAAAAAAGTGGCAATGAGCCCTCACAAAGGTCTCAATCTTCTTGGGTCTCATGACTGCTTGAAGGCCACATCTAATGTTTTCCTGTGACATTACCAGCCTTTTGAAGGACATAACAGGACCCAATCAGTCTCTTGTAGAACAAAACAAACAGTTCTCTAGCAAAAGAATAGACAAAAGTTGTATCTCTTTTAAATGTTTTTAAGAATCACTGAAGAAGTTATTAATAATTAGATTACAAAAAAAAAATCTCTTTTGGAACTAGATTTTCCCCTTACTTTCACTGGATATTCCATGATAAATTTGAGAATCTTTAGCAATAGCAGCAACATATTAAAACATTTGTTCCAAACTCAGAAGTCCTTGGAGCAGGCCTGTACCCACTGGCATACAGTTCACTGAATTCAGAGTCTTTAGTCTGAAAGAGAATTTAGAGATCACAGAGCAATGTCTGTAATTTTAGAGGGAGGCCATGAGGCCCAAGGAGCTTAAGCAATGAGCTCAAGTCATGAACTCACCCAGCGCATCTCTATGGAGATTACCCCTGTTCAAGACTACACCAACTTTCTCATGCTCTAATATATTAGCTTTTTATCAGTGTGTTTGCTTCTGTCCTCTGGATACCTCTGGCACCTTCCAAGGGATTTCCTAGTAGGATCTGAAAACCTGTGTGACCCAGCAATTAAAAACTCTCCTTCAAGCCAATTTGCTTCTCACTCATTATCCTCCAAAAACATTTCCCTTCAGGCCACTCCTAGGACAGGCTCATCTCTTTTCCACAGCAGGTATAGAAAGAAGTTAGTTTTCCCACCCCCTGAGTTTTCCATCTTGCTGGTCTTTCTCAGGCTTGCCGCTCAGCCTACATTTCATCACATATGTGTCTTCGTTGAGACCCCACTTTGTTATCCTCTTGCTGGTTCTTGTCATTTTATCCACAGTGCTAATGAATCTAGGTATATTTTATGTATCACCTATTAGTTTATTGTCTTTTCCCCAGTGGAATGGAAGTAATAGCATTAAGGCAAGGATCTGGTCTGTTTTGTTCTTCAAGAACTCACCAGTCAGAATTTAATTTAGACTCCAGCATGTAGTGTACACTACCTCGTCACAAAACCCGTCATGTAGGTACTCCATTATCTGGGCTTATTTAAGTGCTATTATAATCACCATTGACATCATCACTAATGTCATCTCTCTCAATCTATGGAAGACAGAGTGTTTAAACAGAATGCTGTTAACAACTACAGGTTATAATAGGTACTTAGGGACTAAAACTCTGACCTTCCTCAGTAACTCTAACCATTTCCTCCAACCACTGGATTATCTTGGTAAACACAAGTTCTCAAAAAACTGAAAATTGCCATTGACCTCATGCCTGACATTGAATGGCTAACCTTTTGAGGAGAGATGAGCCTTCTTCTGTAGGAAAACAGATCTGAATGATCTAAATTTGTTATCATATTCTTACTACTTGTGCTTATATGTTCATCTGATTTATGGAGTTAAACACTAATTTGAATTTTCATATAACACTGGAGCAATCTTTTAAAGCCAAAGTTTAAGGAGAAAAAGAAAACAATACTTGTAATCTCGTTGGAAAGAAATTTATTTGCATAGTAAGATGTTGATACAAGCATCCTGAAAAATATACCATTTCAAAGGAAATTTATCAAAATTATATCCCTGGCAATCTTTATCTATAGTTATGAAAATAGCTATTTGTTGAAAACTATCTATAGCAAGAGATGTCAATAAAAAATAACTTATCTTTCAAAAAACCAAAGGTGTAGTTCTTAAAGGAGATGCCATATCACATGAAAATTGATTTTGGGAACCTCCATTTTGGGGATTATTGTGAGCTATATAATTTGGACCAACTCTTTCATTGATAATACTAGGATACATTATTAGTATTAAGTTAATTAAGATATAGTAAAAATATTTTTAGAAGCACTGAAGAACAGAAATGATAACAAGGATTTATCAGGCCAGTATCTAATAAGAAGAGGTTATATAAAATGGTAAACAGAACACCAAAGCCACTTTCACCATAATGAATTTCACCAATCACAGCAAAATTGAACTTTGGCCTGGATGGCCCAGGTCCACCCAAGTTTAGGACTCTAAATGCAGTCTCTCCACAAGAAAGTCCATTCCAAATTGCTAGAAATTTGAGATAAAGTTTAAGCTGGAAACAAAATTATCATTGTCCACCCTCAGGAAATAAGAAGAAAAACCATAGAGGTGTTGACTAGCAAAGGAGAAAATAAAAGCTCTGGAAAAGCTATAACCTCAACTCCTTTCCTTGTATGTACACAGTTCAAATACATCTGAATGGTCTAAGGACTCTCAAGACATGGATTTATGAATTTCTAGGCATTTAGGATTCCAAGGCATTGAGAAAGGCAAATGCAGAAGAAAAGCATTTTTTCCCCCAGGGCTTCAAAAAAATTCATACCAGTCATTTTCAAGGAAAATCACCCACACAAAATATAAAACAATGAAGTACTAAGAAGTCTCCAAGAACAAGAACAAAAAGTGAAAAACAAAATTCTTCCTATATCAGATATGATTTTCAATGCAGCTTACTACGTTTTAAGAAAAAGAAAAATGTCAAGCTAGAAAGTACTTGTCTGTAGCATGGCATGGTAAAACGCGACCTCCTAGATTTGGAAAAAAAAAAAATAATAATGGCTTGAATTAAAGAAAATCAAGGTAAAAATTGCATAGAATTAATATCAGATTATAAATAGCTAAGAAGATGCATAATAAACTGGAAATGAATAATATGACTTTCCCAGAATATAACAGATCAAATAATGTGGGCAAAGTGAAAAAATAATTAAGAGATGTGGAAGACCAAGGGGATTTAAAATTCATTCAAAGTTTCCAAAAGAGAAAAGACAGGGAAGAAAATAGATGCAAAATTTGAAGACATAAGGGGTGAGAAATTCCAGAAAGGATGAAGTAAGCACAGGTTTAAGATGCAGAGATTCCGAGTAGAGAATAAAGACATGCATGTAAGATTTATTACAGTGAAACTCCAGAACTTCAACAATTAAAAAAAAAAAAAAAGATGAAAATGAGGTAAAAAGGCTGTTTACCTATAAAGGAATAGCAGACTAATAACAATGTCCGGAAAAAGTAGGATAACTTTATTGCATTAAAGAAAGAAGATGCCTGGTTAGAATTTTATAGATAGATAATGAAATTATCTTTTAAGAATGAGGCAAATGGAGACCCATCTGGACAAACTAAAGAGTTTGTAACCACCAAAACCTCACTAGCAAACTATTAACATTCCATTTCTCTTAAAAATAAGGTAAAACTTAAAATATATAACAAATATATGTCAGGAAATTGCACCCACTAAAAGAAGACAAAAATAATGTAAAACTTATAAACTACCAGAGGAATGGAAAACGAACAGAAACAAAGACATAAGCATCTTTGCTTTCAGCTGTGTTAGATTAACTGAGACTGATCCACACTCCCCGCTGTATACAACCAGGAACAACTCTTTGCAGACATCGGGAACCCAGCAGTGTAGAACTGTGATCACTGACAGCTGAATAATGAGGGAAATCAAATGTGTGAGCCCTTTGATTGCCCCAGCTTTTGGTCTGGAAATGTTTTCCAGATAGTGGCTGGGGGAATCCCAAGCAGGGCACGATGGTCTCACTAAACTGGGGAAACAGGGATTGAGGTTTGGGGGCTGTAGCAGCTCCTCCAAATTATGGCTCCAGTGTTGGCTTCCAGTCCACTTTCTGTTCCTGTGTCAACAGCCAGAGGCAGCTCCTGCCTGTAGCAGCAGTTAAATACAGTCTATAGTTTTTTTCAATACTTGCAGAACTTCACTGCACTCTCAGAAACATGGCTGCAGCACCAGGGCCCATCGGCTGAGCTCAGAGACTTCAGAACCAACTGAGCTGCACCCGCTCCTTAACACCTGGCTCCCTTCTGGAAGCTGCTATGTGTCAATGATGTCAATCTCTCCCTGTTTCCCCAAATCTTACAATGAAATTTACATATGGTAGCTGCTCCCTGCAGGGGCTACCTCTGTGATAATTCAAGGTTCTTTTTTTGTTTATGTGTTTTTGTCTTTCTAGTTACATAATTACATGTATTCTGCACTTTACCACTGTTAACAGTTCTTTCTATTAAATTAACTAAAAAAATAAATAAAAAAAGACTGGTGAGGTTTGTCTCCTCACTGAATCTGCCTGATATACTGGTACAACAAAGTTCAACTCAAGGTAGTAAATAAAGATCTAAATGTGAAAAGCAAACACACAGGAGGCAATGTAGGAGTATATTTTCAGAAATTCATAGTAGGGATGGATTTCTTAGATGAGACACATAAAGAACAAACTAAAGGAAAAAAAAAAACTAAAGTAAACATAAGGTAAAGTTTACATTAAAATCCAGAATTAACTTCCACTCACCAGAAAGCATCATAAACCAACTGAAAGTACAAATCCTAGATTGGGAAGGTATTCCCAACATACACACACACCATCCATACACACATAAATATTTTGAAAATATAAAGTACTGTTGATTAATATGGAAAAGGCTGGAAACCAAAGAGAAAACTGGGCAAAAGATTTGAGAAGCACTAAAAAAGGGGTGGGGGCCCAGATAGCCATAACACAAAAGAAAATATGGTGAAGGGAATATAAATTATGTCCCACACAAGATACATTGATGTATGTAAACTTGGCAGTATTGAAAAGTAGAAAACACCACCTGTTGTTTAGGATACAAAGCAACTGAAATGTCAATGGTGTAACCACTTTGGTAAAAACTGTGGCATAGCTTAGCACCTCTGGATAGCACATCACTCTTCAATTCAGTGAATTAATTTCTAGTTTATATCTAGAGAAATGCTACTGGTGTGGCAGGACACAGACATGGGACTCTACTTTTTTCCCTTTCACTTCAAGTTCTTGGTTCTTGCTTTATGAGATGTAATAGCAGAAAATGACTTTCTCTTTCCAGTACCAATGAAGCCCTCTCCTTCAAATGGTGGTGTAAATCATTGAAAATAAAGCCCAAAACCTCTCTGTAAACATACAGGAAATCAATGGAAGATTCATTAAAGCACAGTATCCAAGGTAATCATAATTTGTTTTGTAAAGTATTTTGAGTAACAGGAAACTTTTCAATAATCTTTGCTGTGCTTAAGATAATAATGCCATTAATTAGTTTCCTTGAGAGACTTCCTGGGTATTTTATGAACCATTTCTTTTTCACACTCCTGGGAAAGAAGTCATCATGCATTCAAATTGCAATCAATGCAGGCTACTCTATGGAAAGTGACTGTCTTCTCCTCTTGATGTGCTTCAATTATTTCATGTTCTTAATCCATTTATCTCTGCTGCAAAGAGTGAGGCACCAGGAGGGAGGAAACATCTCAGGCAAGTTCTTGGCCAGCTGGATCAGAGGGGTTTGGGGTATTAAAACAGCAGTGAAAAGGAACACCAGACACAGTGATCTAGATATCCCAGTTTGCAAATTAAGTATGTTAGTAAACGGCTGACCTTGGCAATGCCTAACCCTCTCAGTCATAAAGTTGTTTAAATTGAAGAAGTATTGCTCAAAGGAGGTTTCCTTATGACTTAGTTCAAAAACAACTTGCAAGGGCCTGATATGTGAAATGAATGATAATATACATTTTTACATTTCATTTTAAATTTCTTTAGATAGCCCTTACTCTATGAAGATTTGAGAGTCCCAATAACAAAATTGTTTGCTATAAGACTATAATAAAATCAGTATAACATGAATTCATTCACTCTCAAATAGAAGGGGAAGAACTGCATTCTCATACTTGTTTATGTTATTGGAGGAAATTCTCAAACAATCCAATAATGGTCATGGTAAGAATAAACTGCCCCATTAACATTTATTGGCTCTCCCTCAGGTACAGGGGCTAAATGCCACACAGATATTATCTTTTATAATTCCCACAGCAGCCTTATAGGGTCAGGTGAAATATTTTAATTTTTATATGTAAAGGAAGACTAAGCTACTTGTTTAACTTTATATTGATTTTGGAGGAGTGGGAATTTGAACCAAAGTCCATCTGCCTCCTACTGATGCTGACTGTTCTACTGTATTCCCTCAGCTTGCTCAGTTTTTTTTTGAGCATCTAGTGTCTGCCAAGACAGCACAAGATGCCAAGAACTGAATATGGAATCCCTCATGATGTTCTAGTAGCAACAAGAATATAAAATAGAGAAAAAAATTACAACAGGAAAGGATAATCATTAAACCTAGGTCCATGTCTCCTGCCAGTGCGGATAAAACACTGGATAAAAGACTGGTGTTTTGGGAGGGGGGGGTGAACCAAGGAGCGTTCCCAGAAGAGGAGGCACAGGAAGTGTTTTTACTTTGTCTTCACATTTAAGGAAGAAGTGTTGAAAAAAGAGAACACAGAGCTCAGACTGGAGAATATAGGACATGAAAGAAATGTCTGCTAATCTCTGTCAGTCAAAGCGATCATCTAAATAGGGTGCGAGCTCATTAATTACCCACCTAACATGTGTAAGGACTCTGAAATTGTCTGCTCAACGGGTGATCTTGTGGCCCTGTCACCACCTGGGACCTGCAAAATGCAAAGCCTCTGGCCTTGACCCAGACCTCCTGGAACGGAAGCTTCATTTTCACAAGATCATCAGGGGATTGGTATGCATGTTACATTTTGTAGAGCACTGACTAGATCAAAACAAGGAGTTCTAGGGACACCTGGGTGGCTCAGTTGGTTGAGCAGCTGCCTTCGGCTCGGGTCATATTCCTAGCGTCCTGGGATCGAGTCCCACATCAGGCTCCTTGCTTGGCAGTGAGCCTGCTTCTCCCTCTGCCTCTGCCTGCCATTCTGTCTGCCTGTGCTCGCTCTCTCTCCCTCTCTCTCTGACAAATAAATGAATAAAATCTTTAAAAGAAAAAAACAAAACAAAACAAGGAGTTCTAAGACAAGCCAATGGAAAGTTGTATGACTGACTTCAGTATACTTGGGTACTCTAAGCCCGAAAAGGCAGCATGTTTCCTGAAGCAGGAAGCAAACTGATACTTTATATCCTATATGTGATGTGTTTGGGTCGGGGGCAGTCAGGGAAGGTAAATTTGACAATGTGTACCTTCCCAGAAAACTGAAAGACCATACTGATGTGTCAGGGCTCTTGGAAACAAGGTCAGCTTTGACTGTCCGCAGTCCCCAGGCGAGCAAACGGCAGCTACTTGGCAATAGAAGGTGTCTGGATTAAAGTGGACTGAGAAGGTCATTCACATTTAGCAAGGCTGTGGTTTGTGGTGAATACTTCACATCTGCTTTCTCATTTAAACCTCACTTGAGGGTTGCTGGGGGAAGGGGGTTGGGAGAAGGGGGGTGGGGTTATGGACATTGGGGAGGGTATGTGCTTTGGTGAGTGCTGTGAAGTGTGTAAACCTGGCAATTCACAGACTTGTACCCTGGAGGATAAAAATATATGTTTATAAAAAATTAAAAATTAAAAAAAAACAACAACTAAAAAGAAGAAATTAAAGGTCTAATAAAAAAGATTCTTCCTGTCAAAAAAAAAAAAAAAAAAAAAAAAAAGAAAAGAAAAGAAAGGAATCTGAGGCCTGGAGTGAAGAAATGATTTTCCCAGGTGTGATTACAGCAATAATAGTGATGTCATTTTGTAGCTAGCATTTACTGTGCACTTACTATGTTCAAAATACTGGGGGAAATGCTTTAAAAAAAACACAACAACCCTTATTTATTAGAGAAGGAGAGAGAGGGAGAGAATGAGCATGTGGAGGGGCAGAAGGGGAGGAAGCAAAAAAGAGAGAGTCTTAAGCAGACTCCGCACTGAATGAGGAGCCCTCATTCATGTGGGACTCTATCTCATGACCCTGAGATCATGACCTGATCCGAAATCAGGAGATGGTAGCTCAACGACTGAGGCATCCCTGAGGTAAATGCTTTTGTACCCAGTATCTCATTTAATTTGTACGCAGTATCTCATTTAATTTTTACCATGATTCTGTGAGAATATATTATTGACTCTGTTTTATAGTTAAGGAAATGCAAGAGTAGACGGTTTAAATGATTTGCACAAGATCACACAACTAATAAATATTTATGCTTGAACAAAGCCCACACGCCTTCATCAACACCTAAGTAACTACAAAGGCCATCTTTTATTCATCTTCAATCTTGTCAAAGAGATTCTTACTTCTCCCATAAACTTTCAAAGAAGAGGAGAGAGAAAGAAAGAGCAGGAGAGAGGGAGGGAGGGAGGGATGGAGGGAGGGGAGAAAGAGAAAGGAAAGGAATAAGAGAGGGCGTGAGGGGATGGAAGGAAGGAGGAAGGAAGGAAGAACGAACGGACACAGAGAGGGAGGGATGGGGGAGAGAGAGAGAAAGAAAAGAAAAGAAAACAAAAGAAGAAAAGGAAAGAGAAAAGAAAAGGAAGTGAAAATGATTTAAAGTGCATAATTATAAATAACAAGATTTCTAAGATTTACAAGTGAAATTACTGAATAATGTTGGGTAAAATGTGCCCTTCAGCGAAGACGAAATAAGCAGATTTTTGTCGATGTAGTTGTCGTCATTGATTTGTCAGGAGATGGATGGGTAATTGGATTTCCCTACCTGTTCTGTCATGTAGAGTCTGACACAAATAAACACAGAGATATTTAAACGAATTTACAAAGATAGTAACTAAGCCTTTCCAAAATATACTTCCAAACCAACCCCCACACCCACACATCAAGTTCTTTTATTCCCCAGTCATACAACAACAAAATTGACGGCTATGTCTACATGCACCCAGAACAGGTACATTTCCTGGAAAGTAGAATGATATTGAGGAAGGACAGGGGTGTTGGTCCCTTGCTGAGGTGCACAGGCTAGACAAGTTCTTTAATAATCTCTAGGTTGTGATTTCCTCCCTCACCAAATAAGCATTTATGCTACCCCACAAGACTGTTATCAGGAAGAGTCTGGTGGGTGGTACTGCTTCATAGATGATCTTCCTCTTCTATATTAACCGTAGTGTTTTCATATAGTCAGGATTTAAGAGATACATGTTTCTATGCTGAAATGGATGTATCTGAGTAAACACCATAAATTGACAAGGATTTACCAGATTCTGAGCTGTTGTCATAATCTCTAGTATTTAATTTTAGTCCATTAAACCTGCGTTTACCAATTTGATCACCTTGAACTGCACATCTGTTCTCACTGACGTTAGATCATGCAGAGTAGCCCCAGGCTGACTTACAAAGTATGAGATACTTTGTGTACCCTTCTGTGCATCCATTTTTTGTTGCTGCACATTCTCCCCTGACTTTCAGACATTTACATGTATGTGAGATGTTACTCATTTGAGGCAAACACACCAAGACTTCTCTCTCCGTCCTGGGTAATCTCCATTCTTATTCTGAATGTCTAATTAGACATTCTTTAAATAAATATACATGATGTTGATGAGGTATGAGAGTAAAACAGATTTTTTTTAAAAATCACAGTAAGTACAAGTAACCTCTAATGGATTTTACCATCCTTTTTACCCAGGTCATTGTTATTTCTAGCATGCAGTCTGATATTAAATTAAGTCTATATTTAATGTTGACATTTTCCTAATTTTTGATAAAGATGTTTTCCTCATCTTCCCAAGATGAAAATTGGTCAGTGCAGCTCACATATAAGATACTTTGGTAATTTAAAGGAACCCAGAGAAATCAAAGCATGATTTAGCAATGAATCATGTTGAGTGTTAAATTCAATTTATCTATTGGAACAGATAATCTGAACTTATCATCACATCCCATGAATGTTATATGGAGAAAACAAATGCCACAGGAACATGTAAGCATATCTGTCCTCCAGAATATTGCTCTCCCTAGAAATTCTGTGCATTCTTCAAACAGTCTTAAAAGATAAAGCCATGTTTGCCCCAGGTAAACAGGCTTCTTACCTGCTCTCTCTGTCATATTGGACTCAGTGACCTGGCAAAAGACAGCCGAAGATTTCAATTTCCCATTTGCCCAAAATCTAAAATTATGAACTCTGCAGATACCAGTGACACAATGATTAACCCTCTCTTCTATGCCATAGCTTGATGCCTGTGATTCATTGTTGGAGGGCCTGGCAGTGCACTAATGGCCTGTACGCCATCCGAAATATGTCAGCTCACTTTTTGAAGGTGGAAAGAAAAAGCAAAGATAGTTTCTGAACACTATCTTGCCAGTGTCGGGAAGCTGACAGAGTTATCCCTGCAACTCTGAGTTTTTCATAGGTATCTTCTATGCTGTACTCTAATTCCTATGGCATACGGATCCCAAGATCACAGATAAATTTCTCCAAATTCCTAAAATGAAACAGGGTGGTTGGACTGGCCCACTTCCATGGTTTAACAATATATGAAACAGCGGCTGCATCGTTGAGGAACAACTCTTCCATGTTGAAGCACACTAGTCTCCGCATAGCAGGAACGTTCCAGCACATACCTAATATTCTGGAAATCTGTGTTCTGAAACACCCTAGTTGCATTTATTCCACTTTTATTCCACTGTTCTTCCTGCAAACAAAACGGCCATTGACCCTAGTATAATTGCTCTCGCCCTTTCAACAAGACTCCGTTTTTTTCACCTCAGTTAAGCATCATGCCCAGGAAACAGCCCTTGCAGTCTAACTATGCCCGGGTTCCCTTTCAACAGTGGCCCACATCCCATCCAGGCCCACATCAAGCCCACACAGGGATCTGGACTCTGTGCTTCAGGGTACGTTGAAGTCAATTAAAAACTCCAGTTGGATGACTCCCTGTCACATTTAAAAATCTGTTTGGCTGGCATTTCAGACCTTTGGATCATCTGATAGTTTTCTCATAGTTTTGATGCACCTTACTTGGTTTTTTATAGTCTGGATGCTTATCTAGAATTTCAAAATATTTTGATAGAGAAAATAGATTGTTAGTAATATCTATGCCACGTTCATCATTTCTTGATCATCAATGGCAACACTGCTAACACTGAGTACTTACTAAATAAAATCAATGGACTCAACATGCAACATTCACTTTCTCCTTCCCCACAAAATAGGGCACAGTGAATTTTCCAGACTCGAAAATCAAAAACTGTTGAATGAATGAATGGTACTCATTATTGGGATGCTTAACAATTAAGCCAAGTCAATGGCAGTGATATGTATACTTCTTTTTCTGGCCTATAGACAAAAATAATTAGGTTGATAATAATTTATCTAGGGCTTACTCTTTTACTTTACTTTTTGGTTAAAACCAAAAATTTACTTTACTTTTTGGTTAAAACCAAACCAGATTTTTGGTTAAAACCAAAAATTAAAAAAAAAAAAAATCCTGACCAAATGGAAGATTCCCCTCCCCATTCTGTGGGAAGTAAAGATACAGAAACCCAGAGTACTAGTAGACATATCTTAGTAGTATTTACTTGGTTTTCAAAGAACTGGTGAATATAGATTTTTAATTGTCAGTAACAAATATTTAGTTTTGGGGGGGTGACAAGGACAGGGGAATCATATCCAAGGCTAGAAAGTTAGAAAACTGCTCAAGTATCAAAACAGAGGCAAAGAGAGTCAAAGGAAAGCATCTCAAGGAAGCCATTGAAATCAACAGTTAAATCCTAACATGGATATAAGAAATCCATTTCAAACCTTCTCTCTGGGGCTGAGAAGTGTGCACAAGGCTTAGCACCTCTGTCCTAGGTGTCAGCACCTGCACAGATTCAGGACTATGACAAGAGATAAAGTAAGAGGAACCACTTTTCTAGTAGCTCAGCTGTTACTAGAGAATAGACATACTTGTACTCTAAGGAAAAATCTTGAGGCAGCCAGTGGAAACAGCCTGTGTTCCTCTTTCCCCTCAGCTCAGAGTCCTACATAAAGACACTGCCTGCTACAATATCCCATTTGGCTTCTGGGAATAGAAGGAAACCTAGAGACAATCAGTCATCACTGTCGGGGGCAAGAATCTTCCACTAGTACTGTCCTTGGCTTAAATTTCTCAAACTGTTGTCTCCTACATGGCACTCTGGTTATCACATTAGGCGAACATCTCCTTACCTCCCTTACTTTCTAGACAATGGAACCCTACTAAAGAAGTACAATCTCCATAACCAAGTCCCAACATCTTTTGTTAGAATGCTGATGTTGATTAACCCTGTTATTAGCATTAACCTCTTCTGTGACATAGAGTAAGTACTCAAACAATGATCAGCAGATTGCCCAATGTTATGTTTTCTACATGGTCATCTTCCCTATTATTTCATTCCACAATCAGATTGATGACTGGCCTCCAATTATCCCCAAGTCTTTAGGGACCCCCCAGTTACTTGTCTAGTGTCTTTGTCACCTATTCTCTGTCTTCTAGCTGATCTCAGTCCAGCTAGTCCTTCCGTCTTGAGGGGACAGGGATGAGAAATGCGACTAAAAATGAAGTTGGTACCAGATTATAAAAGAGCTTGCAGCCACATTTCAAACTTGGCCACATCTCTGTTGGCCAGTGACTCTATTTTCACATGGTGGGCTGGAGATGTACTGAGAACTCTTCAAATTTGTGTTTAGAGTCGCTAATAAATCTGAGTTTGTTGGGGTTGCTACAAGTGATGCTAGCTACTGTCATAAAAAAGACTTTATTTTAATGGTTATTGTATTTGTAGTTTCTACTGACTTGTAACATTGAACATTTTTAGTTCCTTCCATACTGCTGAGAACAAAAACAAGTTGAGGACCAACTGCTTTCAAAGAAGGCTGAGCCAGGATAGAAGCGTAACAGTGAATGGTAATGCTCACACTATTTTGTAGGTAAACGAAGCCCCCTAAACCTAGTGTGGCTGGGCTCTACACCATCATTTGCAGCTGAGATGCAGTGAAGTTAGAGAAAGCAAATAAGTCATTGCAAGAGTCCACTTCAGAGATGCAGAAGGAGCTAGAACTGTAGTAGTTAAATAGGAAAAGAGGGAACGGAGTTGAGAAATACTTCAGAAGTGGAAATAAGCAGACAGGGGCATTAGATTAAGTGGTTCGGTGAGGAAGAGAGCAAAGATGGACGCTTTTGGAGGGTTGAATCTAAGAGAGTGAGAGAAAAGCAACACCCTTTTCCAAGTTATAGAACTTTGGAGAAGGCATAGATTTCAGCACTAAGCAGGTGACTCTGGACCTGGTCCACCTTAGATGCCAGTGAGACACTGCAAAAGCAGCTGGCTGGTCATTTGCGGATCAGGTCACGAACACAGGGGCACATTAGGAATGCAGGCACATTTGGCGTATTCTCACTTTATAAGTCACTGTAGTCATTGAGTAGAGTGAACTGTTAGAATGGCCAAGAGACTGGTGTAGGAAATATCCCTTTTCCGGGGCAGTGAGGGAGAGAAGCCCCTGAAGCTGAACGGGAAGAAGCAGCTGGGGAGGATTAGGACTATGATCTACTCTGTGGCCAGAGAAAGAGAGGGTTCCAGAAAATCAACAGTGTTACATGCAACAGAACAAAAATAAAGACTGATACAAATGTGTCTTTTCTTTGTGTAATTTTTTTTCTTTTTAAAAAGAGCTTAATTTTTCTAATCACCTCTATTTGGAGTTTTCCTAATTCTGGGAGATGCTGGTTCTTTCATAGCTTCTTTATTTATTGTAGCTACTTAAAAATATTTTTGTTATAGTTTTCTGTTGTTTTGAACATGTCTTTCTGGCACTGTTTTATTGCCTGAACCATTCTGTGTTTATTTTCTCTTCTTAGTAATACCTTATAATAGTTCTGTATGGAAATTGACCATGAACCATTTCTCATTTTCTCCCTCCTCCTCTTCCTCATCCTCCTCATCCTCCTCCTGCTCCTTCTTGGAGCCTCCCTTTACTTTCAGGAAGGCGGGTGGGTCAGAACAGTTTTTCCAGCTTTATGGCTCTAGAGCTCCCTCTCCTGTCATTTTTGCAAAGTAATAACAACAACGAAAAATATGACCTCACTGTAATGCTGCATCTGTTCCTTTTCCTTATTTAAAAACAAAACAAAACAAAATGTTTTCTTTCCTTGGCCTCTATTGTAGCGATTCTGATAAATTTGGTTTTCTCCTAATAGTTTCTCAACAGCATGGGTCTTTGCCCTGAAGGGAAGCTTCATTTGATTAGTTCTGAGAATACGTGGGGCCCTGACTGGTCCAGCATTTTCAAATCTCACTGCAGAGCCCTAAATGCCTAGGCTGCTGCTTGACGGTGGACCCAAGGTTTCCAGTAGGAGTCTGGCAATATGGGATTACTGTGGGACTTTGGAGATTTTATTTTAATCTGAAGTTCATAAAGATTCTACAGTGATCTCTGTAATTTGTGCTCGCTTTATTAACAGCATAATGTTTTCAATGTCTGACTTAGTACAACTGATAATTCAGGGGGATATATCATATCCCATGACCTCACATGAAACATGGAAGTACCTATGTAACCCCATTTGTCTCATGGGTCTGTCTTGGAAGTTTCATCACAGTTGTGGGGGACACCGTCCGACATCAATGGGCTGTATTATGTATCCTGCTTTTAAGAGTATATATATGTAAACATGAATTCTTTGGCAAAGGAAAAGATAGCTATGAGACTTCAGAGAGAAATGGAATTGAGGGAAAGAAGGAACTTCTTTTAGAGTTAAGGAGAAGGTAATACATATATATGTTTTAACTATGAGGAAGAACTAAGAGACGTGAAATAAAAAGGCAAGTGCTGAATAAAGACTACAGTGCAAAAGAAGAAAATTCAACATAATTTTTAAAAAGCTTTTTATAAAGGGATTATTCTCTCTCTCTCTCTCTCACACACACACACACACACACACACACACACACACACACACAAATACTTCTTCCCTTCTGATACCAAATTATCATCAAACATTTGTTTGAAGATCTCCAGTAATGGGGAGCTAATTACTCCAGACAGGACTCGCCTACAGAAAGGTCTTTGCTTTGATTGAAGGACTTTCATTTCCTGCATTTTTGCACAAGCAATTCATCCCTCTTTTGCAGTGCCAGCCATGGAAAAGAAACTAATGTCTGCCTCCATGACAGTTTGCCTGGAGAAATGTGAGTTTGGGTGGAAAAAGAAATAAAGATTAGTTTCGTTTTGTCCAGCATCGAAGACACATTTGCACGAGTAGTCACTATTCTCCATGTTAGATGGATGCATTCGAGGAAGAAAGTATTCAGGGATGTAAAGGTTGACAGGGGAAGAGAGTTATAGTGCAGACTCGTGCTAGCTGAGCTGATCCACTCTGGTAAAACTGGGTGTTATTCTGTAAATGTGTTTGTTTGAGCCCAAGATCCATTTTGTGACAGCTGGAAGCCTAAGCTTGAGGGCAGTGGTTCTACCCATGAGCCCATTTGGTCTGCAGCCAAATTCAGCTCTTAGGAATATGGCAGTGCCTACAATTAATATTCTTTCTTCTGTTTATTAAGCACTGTATTCAGTCACAAAGCCTTAGCCTTTAGGGAGTAAACAGAGTAAACAAATGAGCAAGATTAGGCTTTTATAAAACCAAAAATTGCATGGCTCAGCTGAATAAGCACCAATTTATACTTACTAATGAGATAACGTTTCAGGGCAAGGAATGCATTTTGGTTACATGGAAATTCGACCTGATCAGTGAACACCAAAGTTTTGAAAGATACAGAGATCCCATGTCCCTCCAGGTCTGGAGATGTTAGTTCTGTGTATTGAAACTAACACGGATTTCAAAGGATGATCTGTGGGAGAGAGTAGGGATTTAATCTTGGATTTAATAGTGGAATCTGATTTTTTTTCCCCACACACAAAAGATACGGTTAACATTTTGAGTAAGATGGCATATTGTATTTTTTATATGAGGTATCTTCTGATACTCTTCCTATGTTCTTTCTATACAACAATGAGACAAAAAAGTAAAAAACAGAAAATCAAAAAGACAGCTGGGCTAAAATTAAAAAAAAAAGACACATATGCACAATAGAAACACAATGTGATATTCACAGCTGAAGCCATACTGCAGGCAGTTTGGGGAACTGAAGCAAAAAGCAGTAGCTGAGAATTAAGCCATTGTCAGCGAAAGAAAGAGAGAAACTGTATACTGCATTATGACTAGAGTCAATTACTCCTTAACTCTCCTGAGAGAAAAATCTACTTTTCTGTGTTATTAATGTTAAACTCTACCTTTGACTTGCTCAAGCCAATGCACTGTGGGCAAAAGAGATAGTACTCCATGTGGAAGAATCTTTACCAGTGACCAGTTTCTCCATGTTTCCTTGACCAAGTGACCAGTTTCTCCATGTTCCCTTGACCAAGGAAAAGTCCCATCTGCCTGGGTCTCAGAATGAAAGCAGTCATGAAATACACCCACAGCACCCAGAGCAGATATTAACATAAATGAGAAATGATTTTTTTTTAATGCCACAGAGGTAGTGGGTAGTCACTAAAATATAACCTGTCTTATTCTGATTAATGCCTGGACCTGAGGAGGACAGAAAGTGGTGGGGTGGGGAGGGTGTGTCACTGCATCCTTCTCATAGTTCTAGTTTTTAAGTAGTTATAAGCCCTGGAAGAAGAAAGGCAGAAACTCACAATGAGATACTGAAACAGATGTCTCCTGGCTTAGTGACTAATCTGCCATATCCCTAATACTGCCTTATCATAGACATGCCCAATCACATTGTAACAATGTGTGTGTGTGTGTGTGTGTGTGTGTGTGTGTGTGTACTGCAGGCTAAGGTTTCTGTAAGCAGGAAAAGGTGAGCATAAACAGAGAGGAAAAGTGAAAATGCAACAAAACAATATCCTCTTCAAAAATGAGCCAGCAAATCCAAATTCCAAAATTCATGATGAAATCTTGTGCTAAAATTACAACCATCCCTTCCAACACAGAGAAGGGGAATTGATTCCAGAGGGAATGACAATATTTGAGGTATAGAAGACTGTGTAAGGAGAAAAAAAATTTTTTTAGAGTTCAGTTTTCAAAAAACAAGGAATTGTAAAACAAAAACAGATTATGGACATTGGGGAGGGTATGTGCTTTGGTGAGTGCTGTGAAGTGTGTAAACCTGGTGATTCACAGACCTGCACCCCTGGGGATAAAAATATATGTTTATAAAAAATAAAAAATTAAAAAAAAAGACTGATTTCTGAAACCCTGCAAAAAAAAAAAAAAACTGATTTTACAGGTAGTTTTAGAAAGAACCAATCAAATACACAGAGAATGGGAAAAAGTCATTATTTTTAAAAAACAGTCACATTATAAGAAAGGGTAGTATGCTTGAAGATAATATTTAAAATTTCACTCAGAATGCAAGAGCAAGGCCAATACCCCGCCCCCCAAAAAATAGTAAAAAAAAATATAAAGACTTCAAGATGCAGCAGAAGAAATTCTAGAAGTCTGGAAAAAAGGGAATGACAGGAAAACAGTATTTGAAGAAATAAAAGGGAAAATAATTTCAGAATTAAAGAAGATGCAAGTTGAACTTAAAATGCCTTTTGAACATCTAACAGAAATATGAAAGATAAATTAACATCAAAATGTGTTTTATTGTAACTCTAGAAACCTTTACAACCTAGGATAGAAGTACTACCCATGTAAGGACTTCTAAAACTCCACTGCTCTAAAAAAATCTATGCAGATGCTGGTAAACATTATAAAAAACAAAGCAGCAACAACAACAAAAACATTTTCCAAAACTCTGAAAATTAACCCAAGGCTTGGTAAGAACAGCAAGCTTTGTATCATTTTAACTACTAGCTCTATCCCCATCACCCTTTCCTTATCTCTGTGGGAGTCTTAAGAACTAACAATGTAGCAAGCATGGAAGCAGTGATAAAAAGAAGCCCACCAGCCACTGAAAGGAGTGGAAAGGGTTTTCAGAACTTCAGAAATTCAGAGCTAGAGAATTATCTCTATTTAGTTTGTCTCATTACTCTTTATTTGACCTGACTCAGGGATTGTTTAATAAGGAAAACCCTATGCCTATGGAGTTTGTCAAATCAATTAGCAGCAAATGTTTAACTTTGATTGCTGTTGCCTGAGGCAGCAACACAAGTTGGGTCAAACAAGAAGCTGGGCAAAAACTTAAAAACAAAACGTGCAGAAAAAGATTCATCCATCATGAGCTTGAAAATCTCCAGCATATTCTTTGGGGTCTAAAATGCTGTGCATATGTGTAGAACTAGACACAAGTAAAAGATCTGACTAGGCTCTGCTCATGTCAGCTGATACTGAGTCTTTGCAAAAGCAAGATGTGAAGGCGAATTCGGGGTTGAAAAGTGCATTGAAGGGGCATTGAAGTCTCGCTCCAATACAGACATTAGTCTTTGGCAAAGGAAGAGAGACTTGTTGATTCAAGATGTTTGAGGAAATCTTTGTAAATTCTAGTTGATTATTGGAGCACCTGGGTGGTGCAGTCATTTAAGTGTCCAACTCTTGGTTTTGGCTCAGGGGTGATCTCAGGGTTGTGAGATAAAGCCCCATACCAGGCTCTGTGCTGGGGGGAGAGGGGAGGGTGCCTCTGTGCTCCACAGGGAGTCTGCTTAGGTTTCTCCCTCCCCCTTCCTGTACCCTTCCCCCGTGTGCTTGTTCTATCACTGTAATAGTGGGTTAAGCCGCTGCCTTTGGCTCGGGTCATGATCTCAGGGTCCTGGGATCGAGCCCCACATCAGGCTCTCTGCTCAGTAGGGAGCCTGCTTCCTCCTCTCTCTCTGCCTGCTTGTCATCTCTCTCTGTCAAATAAATAAAATCTTAAAAAAAAATAGGGGCACCTGGATGGCTCAGTGGGTTAAAGCCTCTGCCTTTGGCTCAGGTCATGGTCTCAGGGTCCTGGGATTGAGCCCCGCATCAGGCTCTCTGCTCGGTGGGGAGCCTGCTTCCTCCTCTCTCTCTGCCTGCCTTCCTGTCTGCTTGTGATCTCTCTCTCTTTCTCTGTCAAATAAATAAATAGATGTCTTTAAAAAAAAGAATTAAAATAGCTGACCATTAAGTTAATGGAGAAGAGACTTCAGTGACTTGATAAAAGAATACAAACTAAAGAAATACTGCACAATAAATCAGTCACCATAAAATACCATTAAAAAGTTAACCCCCTAAGTTTATCTATGTATCTATCTATCTATTAAATTTTATTTTCTTTCTTGTGATGAGAACTTTCAAGATCCACTCTCCTGGCAACCCTCAAATATGACTACAATAACATTTTACAGTGTATACAAATGATGAGTCATTCTATTATACACTATAAACTAGTATAATGTATGCCAATCATACCTTAATTAAAAAAAAAAAAAAAGAATTATTCCAGGTAAGCCACCAAACAAACAAAACACAGCATTGAGCAACAGTAACAAAAGAACTTGTAGGTAGGGTTGAACTTGATTTCCAGGGTTACTAAGTTATGTATTTAAAATGCCCAGTTTTTAACAGTTATGGGAGACACACCCACAAAGACTAGAAAGTATGGGTCACTTAAAAAAAGTAGCTAGAAAACTGAGTGAACGCAGATGTACTTAATTAAAAAATATTTTAAGTCAGCAAGTATAAATGGATTCAAAAAACTATTGGAATCGCTATCAGAATAATGAAATGGAGTCTGACAACAATGTCTCACAAAATAGAAATGGCACATTGTGGTGCAGAAATTACAAAAAGAACAAAATGGAAGATACGTCACTGAATTGTTCAACAACTGAAATAATAAACTCGCTGGAGGATCTCAACCAGAGATTTCAGGAGGCAGTAGGAAAAAGCAGGGAACTTGAAGATGGTTCAGATGAGACTGTCAAGCTTGAAAAACAGGAACAACAAAGAATGAATAAAGATAAACTGAGCCTCAGAAACCTGTGGGACACCATAAATCCTACTGACATATGCATAAGTGAGGTCCCCAAAGAGGGAAAAAAACAAGGCAAAAAGGGTATCTGAAGAAATAACAACCGAAAAATTCACCAAATTGGTTGAATACATTAATTTATATATGAAAGAAGTTCAATGAACCCCAAGTAAGATAAATTTGAAGAGATTCTTATATCTCATCCAGGAAGCTTTAAATATAACTACAGTTTTCTTTTGTCTTAAGTATTTCTTCTTTGTCTTAAGTAATTCTTCTGAAATAAATATTATAAAATATCATTTGATATTTTGACATTTTGATATTTTGATATATTTTATATATTATAAAATATTATTTGATAAATTTAGGTGCTGGGTACACATGCATGCTTTCAGTAATTAACATACATACTTAAAGTTGCTGGTTCAAACTGAAGCCTTAATACATATTATTTTCTCCTCTCTCTTTTCAAGTGACAGGTATTTCATTCTCCTTGAGTATAAAAGCATCAAGGAAGCTCTAGCAATTTCTTACCTTTATATAATTCTAGTTGTTGACAGTAATAATGCGAGTTCAACCAAAAACTCCTCCTAGTGAATAATTTCAGTTTCTCTTACTCTCAAACAAGGAAGCTACATCAACAATGCTAGATTCTTTAACTTCAACCAAAATGAAAACAACAACAAATATAAAATGTATAAAGTATGATTGCTATTGTTAGAGTATCTTTCTAAGCTCCTTTATAGGAAATATCCTTAAAATTCTTAAGGACTTTTCAACACTATTTGTTTAGCTCTGTGATTTAACCTGTTGTTGTATGGCACAAGAATTATGCCATTTTCCTGAAGTCACAGTTTGTTGTGCCTGGAGTACCCAAATGGTTCTTCCAAGATGGTGGCCTATATAAGCTGGACACAGAATTCACAACAGTCAGTGATGTGGAATGGTCTTGACATTTGTACTTGAGTTTTGACATTCAGATACACTGATACTTGTTCTTTATTCCTACTCATTGAAAACAGTAGTTTTCAGATGAAAACTCATTGAAACAAACAAACAAACAACAACAACAACAAACTGGTAACAAACAAGACCAGGCAATGCCAGGTGAACTCTGGGGAGCTGAAAAATGACAATTTCTCAGGTTTTCCGAAGCAGCTGCAGCTAGGATTTGAAGCTACAGATGGATAAAGTCTATGGAGACATGGGAACCTGTTCAGTCTCACTTTAGAAGAAACTAAAAGCAAAACAAAAGAAACAGGTCTATATCTCGTATATTGACCCATCCCCACAAAGAAACTGCTCTTCTGTAACTTCTATGTCTCAAAAAATTCCTAATTTCTTTTCAAGGTGCAGCTCCTACAAGGACTACTCCTAGTTTGCCTAGACATTATAATTTCTCTCTTCTTTATACATTATAGCATGATATACTCACCTAGGGTCTAAAGGACCTAGGGGCCTTTAAAATGTATTACTCAAGAAGCAATTTATTAGGTAGTGAACAAGGCACAATTTTGTGCTTACAGGCTATTGAAGGTTGTAAGTAAGGTAACTGGCCACTGCAGTGGGGTGTAAGTGCATGCTGTCTTAAAGAAGTCAAGGATGGTGGAAAATCACCATGGCGTCATCTAGTTCTGAGGGTGAGGGACAGCGGCAGACTGAGTCCTGAAATGAGAGCAGAAGACTAAGAAAAAGAGACGCATGTATGTAGGAGAGATGGTTAGAGGAATTGGGGTGTTTTAAGCAAAGGCAGGAGCATGGCCATTGCTCCAAAGATGGGAAAAGTATGGTATATCAAAAAATTCAAAGACAATCCTGAATGGCTTGTTTGGAGAAAGAAGATACCCCAGGAGTTTTGGAGATAACAAAGCAAGTGGGATAGAGATGAGACCAGTATTTGAAAACTACGGAAGTGATATTTGCAGGAGGTTTTATTTCTTTATTTTAATGTGTTTGCCCCAATGCATCCATTCCTCCAATCTTGGAATGCCAGAAATATTCTTCTTTTCTTAGAGAACATGTACATCCTGAAAGATTGACTAATCCAGCCAGCAGGAAAGAGGGGTAAGAGGAAGAAGCCTTATGTGACGCCATCACACAGAGTTTGTACTTAAAAGAAATTACCTAATCAGAATGAAATCCAGGACTTAAAGACTTTTTGCTTGGTGTTTATGTGTGTTTGGTGGGGTGGTGGGAGAGGATATAAGGTATATTGTCCTTATTTTGGGGGCATGAACCTGAAAGAAAACTGGCAGCCATCACATAAATATTATGAGAGAGCTAATCAGAGGAACCGAAGCTAAGGGACTGGTTCTTTGAGCTTGGATGTAGTTTTCCCTAAAGGCTCTGAACTATAAGCCAAACTACAGGTTTCATTGACTATTTGTTAAATTTTGTTTTCTGTTTTATGCAGGACAGAGTCCTAATTCCTAAGGTCTGATTGGGGCATTGATTTTATCTTAGAGCAATGGGAATTGACTGAAAAATTTTTTAAGTGAAGAGTAACAAGAATGTGTGCTTTAGAAAGACAGCCTTAACTACTTGTGTGGACAAGATGGCATAGACTCATTATTCTTTATTTCTCCTTTCTAAGTACAACTATAAACCCTGAAAATAACACAGCAGGAAACCAGCAGGTGGAAAGAGGAAGTGGACTGGCTAGGGACCACAGGACTAGAGGAAATACACTGTGCTCCAACATCTTCAAATTCCCATTCCACTCACCATAGCAAGCAGCAGATCAAGACCTGGCACCTCCTGAATCCCGAACATAAAGAGAAAGCAGCACAAGTAGGCCCCTTCCTTCCCTGATTGAATTGGAGTCCTGCAAATAGGAAGCCAAGGGGAGTCCTCTCTGCCAGTGGGGTCTGGAGTGCTTTTACCCCTCCCTTCCCTTCAAAGACACTGGGGAGCCAGCCCAGGTGGCCTAGAAGCTCAGGAAGGGATTCAACAAAAGCCCACAGACTATCAGAGACAGAGAAAAATGCTCTCCCAAGTCCTAGAGAGCAGGGAAGTCCAGCCTGGTAAGTATTTTCTGCTTCACATATGGCACCAGCAGGGATCAGCAAAAGACCCGGTGCTACCAGGAAAACAATGCAGATGAAAAATAGCATCTCAAAGGCTCTGAAAATTAAGTTGTCATTAGAGCTGTAGCTCAAAAAAGTAGGTCAGTATGTACATGCTAGACATAAAAAGGGTGATTGCTTGCTAAAATAAAAGATTTTACTAGGATCTAGAGTTTCCCAACATAATAGTCAAAATGTCCAGGTTATAAAAAAAAAAAAAAAAAAAAAAAAAAAAAAAAAATTTTCAAAACAGGAAGGAAAGAAAACAAAAAAAAAAATGGAAAAAAAAAAAAAAAAGATATAACACAGGTGATATAGATGTTAGAATTATTTGACAAATACTGTAAGGTAGTCATCATATAAGTTGCTTCATTTTGCAACTACAAGTATTCTTGAAACCAATTATAAAATAATCTCAATAAAAAATAGAAAATATAACAAAATTAACGTTATAGGACTAAAAAACGCAAGGCACTCGGGGACTCCATAGCAGAATAAACACTATATAAGAAAGAATCAGTAAACTTGAAAACAGGATAGAAGGACTTCTTTGTCTATAGAATAGAGACCAGCAAGTTTAGTAGGGTTGGTTGGAGGATGGTGGTCTGAAGGGAAGTGGTGGCAATGAGAAAGAAGTTGATTTTTGAAGTGGTTTGGATGGAGTATAAATAAAACAGTGTTTTACTTGGACATGGTGTAAGAAAAAGAGAGACATTGAAGGTGAATCCCAATAGAGTGAATATTGATATAAATGCCAGAAGTAGAATAGTTTTGGGAGGGGAAAACAAATCATGAATACAGTCTTGTATATTCTTCATTTGAGGATTTATCAAGCAAGACAATTTGATATCTCAGCCACTTGTGTTATACTATAGTCATCAATTGATCTCTTGATGGAATCAAGAAAAACTAGCTCAACACCTAGCATTAGGGAGGCATTAGTAAATTTAGTGAGTGATGGAATAAATGAGAAAATAAGTGGACCTCCTGTAGGTTCTAAGAACATTTTTGCCTAGCATGGATCATCTTAGATAGATAAGGCCACGTAATTGTAACACCTCTAAAGATCACCTAGACTGTTAGGATATCAAGAGTCCACAGGTAAATAAGCCTGGCCAGCAAATATGAAATGCCTTTATGTATCTCAGAATGGAACCTAAGCTCAGCAATTATAGATCTATCATTTAAATCCAGATACCACAGGCTATAAAATAAAATACTGACCTTGTTTTATGTCTTCTTATTTTTTAACATCTGAAAACACTTTAACACTTGAAAAAATACTTCATATAGGTGACTGATTAAATGAAGTCATCAAAGAAGAGTTCAGCAATTGCATATCATTGTTTTATATCATATTGTTTCTATTTTCTTCAAAATGAACAACTTGTTTGAGAAGAAAATAATAAAACTGTGAGAAAAGTGTACCAAATTCTTTTTTTTAATTATTTCATTTTTTAAAAAGATTTTATTTATTTATTTGACAGACAGAGATCACAAGTAGGCAGAGAGGCAGGCAGAGAGAGAGAGAGGGAAGCAGTTTCTCCACCGAGCAGAGAACCCAATCCGGGGCTCAATCCCAGGACCCTGGGATCATGACCTGAACTGAAGGCAGAGGCTTTAACCCACTGAGCCACCCAGCACCCCTAGTGTACCAAATTCTAAAACGCTAATCCATTTGGCATCCTTTGCTCTACCCTAATTCACTTCAATTAGATATATTGAGATCCCTGCATGACTTTCATTGCTATCCAGAAGCCAAGGATAAATCCTAGATCATCAATTCTAGAATTTTTGCCCTACAAATTAGCAGGATATTTGTCCTTCTACTAGATCTAGCTCTCAAGGAGTCCATGCCAATGTCTCACCTGGCACCTTTAGGAAGAAACCACTCATTTTCTTCGCCCCTCATTTTCATAAATATCCCACTGGAGAGACTCACACTCCATTTTCCCTAGAGCTCTCAAGTATTCTGATCCTCCACATGGTACACAAGAGTCCTAATTTCTACTCCATCTAGCTCTAGAAGGACAAAGTGTTTTCTGCCAGCCTTATTGCAAGACTGGTATTGATCTCAGCCTATATTGCTACTGGATCTCCTCTGCCCTTCTGAAGTTAGGGCCTACCTTGGTATCCATTCTGACAATACTTATCTGCAATATGTTCTGCTGCATTGCTAGTGTTTTATTCTTTCTACCTCTGGTCTGAAGGCATTTTAATCTTCCCTTGGCACTTCCTGCTCAGGAATGTCCCTCAGCTCATCTGGAAGGAGGACCTAAGATATCTCCTAAAAGAGACATATTTTTACACAAACCAGAGAGTCCAATTGTATTGGTCATTTTAGACCATTATTATATTAGGCATTTAGAGAAAAATGTGTTCCAGAAACAGAGCTTAGAGTAAAAATGTGATTTTGTCTACATTAAGGTTTTGAAAAGAGGGGTCATCACTGGAAATACTGTTTAGTAAGCTACGCTCAGATTTTTGATACATCTACCCATTTTTCTCAACTACCTGAGCAGAAAGAAGAAAAAAAAAGAAGCTTTGAGAGGCCTTTTTAAATCCTTATAATCATTAAAATTTAAAACTTTCACATTTATAATTTAATGTAGTTAAAATGCCATGCATATTCATGCTATTTGATGTTCATATTAAAAAAGGATGTAAATAAAAGAAGAGTTACATAATGACTCATTTTTATTCTCTTCATTAAAGAATCAGAGTTCATGGCTGCTTTATATAGATTTATATCCTGTCCTAGATGTAGAATATTTCATTTAAAATTTTTTTTCCCAATCTTTAAAAATCTTGGTATTGCTAAATTATAATCTCAGGATTAAAACCTTATAAAAATGAAGGCTGTGTCTGCATCATGTTACAAATTAGCTAGCTTATAATATCAAGCAAAGCAACTTGTTCATTAAAGAAATTTTATCATTCTCAAGTACTGCATTATTTACATGTTTATGAGTACAGAAATGTTGAGTGACAAAAAATGAGTTTATCAGTAGCAACAACAACAAAAACATTACATTTGGTTATACCCATACAATTTAAGAGAATTAGATCAATCCATGCATAATGAAGAAGAAAAGACAGACTCAAGTATTTTGACTTATGCTAATATTTTTTACATTCTAACTTTCCAATTTAGTCTTAAAAATTAAAAATTTAAAAATTTTAGTCTTATAATCTTAAAAATTTAGTCTTATAATCTTAATCTGCTGATCTCTACCTCACTGTGAAGAATAAATATGTGTCAAAATCAATAATCTAACTCAGATATATTTTAAATAAATATTAGTTATAAGAACTGTGTTACTCAAATTATATTTAAGAAAAAATATATTCCAGAATATCTTTCAGTATTGCAATAATTTTTGTAACTTCCCCAAATTCTGAAAATTATATAAAGTTATTTTAAAATTGGCTACTGCTGTAGTTTGAACATTGCTCTCCCAAAATTCATGCTGAAATCTTAATGCTCAATGTGATGAAACTAGGAGGTGAGGTCTTTGGGAGTTGTTTAAATCATGAGGATGGAGTCTTCATGAATGGAATTAGAGCTTTTATATAAAAGAGACCCTATAGCATTCCCTGTACTGGGGGATACAACCAGAAGTCTACAACCAGGAAGATGGCTATCATCCAACCATGGGGCCTTCCTCTCTTGGACTTCCAGGCTCCAGAACTGTGAGAAATAAGTTTCTGTTGTTTGTAAGCTACCCAGTCAGTGATATTTTGTTACCCCAGCCCAAACAGACTGAGACAATAGTCACAGTTCAACCCAGAATTCATTAGAAGGCACATCTGACATTTTAGTCAAATGATTAAGCTCTTTTGAAAGAATATTTTCTCAAGTTATCAGCCAATATTGGTAGTAAGTATGGAAACAAGGATTTCACATATATAAGTAGGTTCAATTTCTGCAGTAGTGTTTGAGGTATTCTAGGGTGAGAGCACAAAAAAAGAAGCCATATGCAAATTATGTAATATCATAGTGTGTTATGCATCAAAAATAAGAATTAGCTCAAAAAACAACAAAAAAACCCTCTCACAATGCTTGTTAATGACAATCATATCTCTAGATAATTTATTTCTGTTTTCTCTATGTGTTAAAATGTTCTGAATAATCTAGATACAATTTGGAGGATTTCATTTTTAGTCCTCAAAAGGTGGTGTCAAATTTGATGGTTAGAATGTCATTTTTGTTAGTGGTTGCTTTTCAAGGAGTAGGATTTTAAGCACATAAAAATAACAGTTATAGGAATGTTTCATTTTGTTCCATGGTCAAATTGCTTGATAGTTGAGTTTAAATTTGGGAATGAACTTGAACTTCAGCAATATAAGTACTGAACAGCAAAAGCTATTTCCAATCTTGCAACATGGATTTTTCTGTCAAACACTTTTGTCTTTACATGGTCTAAGAATCTGAAAAATCTATTTTAATCAGATGAAATAGATAGACTGAAATTCCATTTACAATGAAGTGTTTTATATTATTAAAATAGTTAGTGACATTAATTATTGCTGGAAGAATAATTTTTAATGAATGTATCGTGTGCATAAATTCAGAAAATGATGCTAGTTCTTATGGCACTGAAGAGATGAGAATCTCTACAATTAGTTGGTACCAGCTGGGTTGTGTACATGAAATTTTAAATCCCTGAGATAATTTCTGCTTAAAGATGGGGGGACTGACCACATGCATATATTTTCTTTCCTTCCTGGGACACAGTGAAAATATAAGCACAAAAATCAACAGGTCATAAATCTACAACAAATAAGAGATGGATAAAGAACTGTCAGAATGCATGAAAGTTCAACACATTCTGGAGGGCAGCAAGTCCAAGGGAGCACAGTCATTACTGCCTTGGGACTGAGGAAGTGGTGAGGTGGGACAAAAGTGAGATGTGAGAGAGCACTCGCAGTGAAACCACACAGGGATGTGGGACTGAGAAAGAGCCCAACCAGGAGAGTGTGGGGAAGCCTCGTGGTGAAACACATGATGGTACAGAGGGGACAGTGAACACCGTACACGGACCTGAAAATATTGCCACGTGTCCCCCGTTCTTATTTCAGATGAGTCAGCAGCCAGGCCTCTAGCCCTTAGACACAGACTGGAAGGCAGTTCTACAGTGTAATTGTGACTCCAGGGACATTCTGACATTTGGGGGCACCCCAGAATGACACCAGCTCCAAACCAGGCACCTATTAAAATAAAGACCCTAAGTAGACTAGCACAAAATACTTCTACAGAGTTCCAAAAGAGTTTCTCATGACCTCCTCTCAAACATAAACATGAGGCTCCTGGAGACAGAGGGATGATTCACAGAGATCACAGAGATGATTCACAGAAAACAAGGAGACACCAAATTGCCAACAGTAATGTCCTTAGAGAGAGTCAAAAAAAAGTATCTTATTCATTCAATCTGGTAAAATTCCTAGAACAAGGAATAATCAGTGAACCTGAAAGAGCTTTTGAAAATGAAAATATTGTGTTTCAAATAAAAAGAATGAGGGGCACCTGGGTGGTTCAGTCTGTTAAGTGTCTAACTTTTGATTTTGGCTCAGGTCATGATCTCAGGGTACTGAGATCAAGCCCTGTGTTGGGCTCTGCACAGGTGTGGAACCTGTTTAAGATTCTCTCTCTTCCTTTGCTCTTCCTTCCCCTTAAAAAATAAATAAAATAATTTAAAAATAAAAAGAATTAAGAGAGTAGAAAGATAAAGAGATCTCCCAATAAATTGGGAAAATTGGCAAAAGATTGGGAAAAGATGAAAGGAAATAACAGGATTCAGAAAATCAACTCAGGGAGCCCAACAGCTGACTAAGATAAATTTAAGAATGAGAGGGAGGGAGACAAACCATAAGAGGCTCCTAATTTCAGGAAACAAACTGAGGGTTGCTGCGGGATGGGGGAAGGGATAAGGTAGCTGGGTTATGAACACTGGGGAAGGTATGTGCTATGGTGAGTGCTGTGAAATGTGTTAAGACTGATGATTCACAGACCTGTACCTCTGGGACAAATAATACATTATATGTTAATTTAAAAAATGAGCGAACTGTAAATAAAAATTGGGGACAAGAATATCATTCAGGAAATACTATGTTCCACAGAGCAGACAAACCCCAAATCTCTAAATTACAAGAGCCCATCCAAAGAAATTTTGAAATATCCCAGCTAGTGAGCACAGAGTAAAAACCTATTCAGACCCACTAGGGATGCTCACGACAGTTATGCCCGTTCTTTAGGTAAAGGAGGGGAAAATCCAATTTTAAACAGGGAGGCAAGGAAATGGGAAAATGACATCTGCAACCTAGGACAACAGTGACAGCAAGTTTCAGGAGGTCAGCCAGGCAGCAGACTGAGGGGGAAGCTATGCAGAAAGGGACTGGAGACAGAGGGCTGCAGGAGAAAAGTGAAAATAACTAGTCACTAGGGAAGTCAAGGATTAAGAGCTGTTTGATTCTCCAGAAAACCCAAAAGTTCTACAGAAGCTAAATACTCAGCTTTGCAGTGGACAAATATTAGCATTGTTTGAACACACTTCATAGAGTACTAGGTTTTTTTTTTTTTTTAAGATTTTATTTAGTTATTTGATAGAGAGAAAAAGCATGAGCAGAGGGAGGGGCAGAAGAAGTGGGCTCCCCGTTGAGCAGGGAACCCTATGTGGGGCTGATCCCAGGACCTGAGATCATGATCTGAGCAGAAGGCAGACTTTTTTTCTTCCAGTTTTTATTTTTTAATTTTTTAAAAAGATTTTTAAATTAAATTTTTAAATTTTTTTGTAAACATATAATGTATTTTTATCCCCAGGGGGTACAGGTCTGTGCATCGCCAGGTTTAGACACAGCAGACTTTTAACTGAGGGAGCCACCCAGGAGCTCCAGAGTACTAGCTTTTAAGCTATATCCATGAAGAGATATATAACATGAGGGATATATAACATGCGGGATGTCTTGCAGGACAAACTACAAACATGTAGTTACAGAACATTTTTTTGTAGATACAGAACATTTTGTAGTTCTGTTTGTAGTTACAGAACATTTCAGTGTTATTAACAAAAGAAATGGGAACACAGAAGAGCCGAGGAGGAGAGATGAAAGAAAGAAGGCTGCTAATATCCATATTTCATAAAGTGACAAGTTGAACATACAGTCCAAATGATGAATACACTTACAGATATATATTTATCTCCTACGTATGCATATATTTTCCTTTCTTTCCAGCTTTATTGAGGTTAAAGTGAACAAATAAAACTGTATATTTTTAAAGCATACAACTTGCTATTTTGATATTTTGTGAAATAATCACCACAATCAAGCTAATTGACATATCCATCACTGACGTAGTTACTATTTTCTGTAGCTGTGTAGCTGGTAAAAATGCTTAAGATTAATGAGTTCAGGAGAGCTAACAATAGAGGTCTAGCAACGTGTCTGTGGTTAACAGTACTGTATTCTCTACTTGAAATTTGCTAAGAGAGTCATCTTAAGTGTTTGCATATATTTTTTGTTGATTACATGAAGGCCATCCGTGTATTACTTAATATAGTAGACATATGGGAAGAACAAAGAAGGAATGCCTACTAAGAGCTGTCCTGCAAGACATCCCGCATCCCCAACTCCCTACCAAGACCACATTATTGATATGGGATAAAGGAAAGAATGTTGCACCAGAACATTTAGACCTATGTTTACATCAGCTACTAGCCTACCAACCAACTTCAAATAAATTATAAAATCCATCCCCATACCCTTTAATGAAACCACTCTAAGGTTTATTTCCATTGTATATAAGCAAATCTAAAAGAAAGCACATAGTACATAAGGAGCTTAGTTTCTGAAAATCTTTAACTAGTTGCGGTCATTTTGTTAATGTTTAGCCCGACCTTTTCAGTCTTCAGGATCTACATTAAAAGTCAACAGCACAATAAAAATGAGAAGGTCCACTCAAAAACAAAACCAAAGCCTGGCAGCAAAACATATTCCTGCTTCGGAAAGTGGCCACTGCCTGCTGTTTACTTTTGCATATTCACAATAAAAAATTGTTTAAGTAAATTCTGGTTCATCGACTATCAAGAAAATATTAGCAAGTGTATCAAAATAACTACTTGTAGCAAACTCTATAGCCTTCATCACATTTTGCTTTCAGGAGTAATTTCACAAGAACCATGGGCTCATATATCAAAAGAGCATTTAAAAAGAGATTTTTGTTCAAAGAAATAGGCACATCAAAGCAATCAAATAGGAAGTAATCATGTCTAACTTCTACAAAGCAATATTATCCTTTATGAAATGAAAACCTTGAACACACAAAATCTGAGTTGAAATCAAATCTGATATTAAATTTTATTACTTAGAGATGACTTGCTATGTCGGTTAAGAGCTGACATTTCAAAATAATTCATGTTCAGATAGATATTTCAAAATCATGTTCAGATAGATATTTATTCCTTCTACAAACTAAAAATTCAGTCTACAAACTTTACTCCCTATTATAAGAAAGTAAACTTTTATAGGCATTACCATATTGTTAGCATTTCATCTCAAGATGCTAAGTTCCCTCAGCAACAATTTTCCTTCAGAGGGAACTGGCAAGAAGAGAAAAGAACAAAATTATTGAATTAATTGATACTCTGGCATGACTTTTTTCTTTAACTTTATTGTAACTTCCTTCCTAAAGTCGTATCTCTAGTATCTATGATTTCTCCCAGCAAAACGTGATCATTTAGTGAATGATGATTAGTTTCAATTTCTGAATAATTAGCATCTTTTAATTTGTAAGTAAACATCTTCCTACCCATAAGGGTGAACAATTTAGCCTATATATTTCTCTATGTATTTCTTTGTAATCTTTCCCACCATAATTCCAACACTTGCATCATGCTGAAATATAACTCCTTTCAGCCCAGATTACATTTTTTAAAAAATTGTTTTAGTTAGAGTGACCTTTTTTCTTATCATTTGTAAATCTTTAACCTCCTGAAATTTATTTTAAGTAAATTGTGAGAAAAATGATCTAACTTTATTGTTTTGCTTATGTGTTCTTAGACAGTTCACCCTTATTAAATAATTCATTATTTTCTCGCTAACTTAAAACATCACTTTTTTATTTTTAAAGATTTTTTATTTATTCACTTGACAGAGAGAGATCACAAGTAGGCAGAGAAGCAGGCAGAGAGAGAGAGGGAGGGAAGCAGGCTCCCCGCTGAGCAGAGAGCCTGATGCGGGACTCGATCCCAGGACCCTGAGATCATGACCTGAGCCAAAGGCAGCGGCTTAACCCACTGAGCCACCCAGGCGCCCCTCATCACTTTTTTTTTAAAGGTTTTATTTATTTATTTGACAGAGAGATCACAAGTAGGCAGAGAGGAAGGCAGAGAGAGAGGAGGAAGCAGGCTCCCTGCCGAGCAGATAGCCCGATGCGGGACTCGATCCCAGGACCCTGAGATCATGACCTGATCCGAAGGCAGAAGCTTAACCCACTGAGCCACCCAGGTGCCCCTAAAACACCACTTTTATCTTCTAATTTTTGTATGTACTGATTTTTGTTCTGGAACCAGGGAAAACAGTAATCATTATTTTTCTATTTTATTAAATACCTATTAACTTTCCTTGCATCTTTATTCTGATGAACTTTAAAATAGTTCATTAAGTCCCTTCTCAAATTAAATTTTTAGCGAATCTGTATTAAATTTACTAATCAATTCTGCAAGATTTCTTTCTTTACAATATTGATATACTGAAAATGGAACCCATTGAACACAGCAGGCTAGGGAATGTAACTGAAATTATACTTTGTCATATATTATATCTACAAACCAAGAACATGGCAGGACTTTTCTTTGTTATAAGTCAATCTCTCTCACTCTCTCTCCCCCCACCCTCATTTTCTCGCTCTTTCTCTGTTTCTCACACAACAGCCCAAAACACAGTTTTGTAGTTTTAATCAAATAGCTTCTGCACGTATCTTATACTCTCTACTATGGAGTGAATGTTTGTGTCCCCTTAAATTTCATACTTTGAAACCCTAACCCTCAATGTAACCGTATTATGAGATGGAGCCTTTGGGAGGTAATTTGGTCAGGGTGAAGCCATCATAATGGAATAGTGCCCTCCTAAGAAGAGATCTGAAAGGGGCACCTGGGTGGCTCAGTGGGTTAAGCCTCTGCCTTGGGCTCAGGTCCTGATCTCAGGATCCTGGGATCGAGCCCCGCATCGGGCTCTCTGCTCAGCAGGAAGCCTGCTTCTCCCTCTCTCTCTCTGCCTGCCTTTCTACCTACTTGTGATCTTTCTCTGTCAAATAAATTTAAAAAATCTTAAAAAAAAAAAAAAAAGAGATCTGAAAGAATTGCTTCTCTCTCTGTGAGAATACAGGAAGATGGCCATCTGCAAACCAAGAAGACACCCTTCTCCAAGAACTGAATTTGCCCGCACTTTGACCTTGGACTTCCTAGCCTTCAGAACTGTGAGGGAAAAAGAATGTTTGTTATTTAAACCACAGAGTCTATAGTAATTTGTTACAGCTGACCAAGCAAACTAAGACACTATCTTATAATTTTTATTCCTAGATTTTGCTGACTGCATTGCTTTTATAAAAGGAAACGATTTTCCTACCATATGATCGCTTTTCTTTTAAATTTATGTAGGTCAGTGCTATTTACTAGAAATGTAATGTGAGTCATATTCAAGTCACATATGGAATTTTATAGTAGCCACATTAAAAAGAAGCAGATGCATTAATTTTGATTAGCATATTTAATTCATCCAGAAATATTATTTCAACCTGTAATCAAAACTAAGAAAATAGAATGAGGTATTCTACATCCTTTTTTCTGGAACCAGGGAAGACAGTAATCATTGTTTTTCTATTTTATTAAATACCTATTAACTTTCCTTGCATCTTTATTCTGATGAACTTTAAAATAGTTCATTAAGTCCCTTCTCAAATTAAATTTTTTTTAGAGATTTATTTATTTATTTGAGAGAGTGAGTGCAAGGGGATGGGCAGGGGCAGAGGGAGAGAAGGACTCTCCACTGAGCATGGAGCCCAAGGCAGGGCTCAATCCCAGGACTCTGAGATCGATTATGGTCTGACCCGAAATCTACCCGAGGGATCCATCCAGGTACTTCTGCAACCTCTTTTTTTTTTTTTTTTTTTTCCCCTTCTAAGTCTCTGAATTCCAGCATGTGTTTTATGCATATAACAGCACATCTTAATTTGGGCTAGTTACATTTCACAGTGCTTCATAGCTACATGTGGCTGATGGCTACCGTATTGGACAGCTCAGATAAAAGAAATGAAATTATTTTTTAGCAAGATTTTGAAATTAGCCACCATTTTGGACATGCAAAGCATATCTAATTATTTCTCCTTTATCCTGGAGTTGCCAGGTAGAAAAAAAAAATTAAGTGCCTATATTAGTAATGTTCTTTATGTATTCCTGTATTAATTACTTTGGCTACTTATTATTGCTTTGGTTAATTGTCCAGAATATTTTTTATTATTTTTTTTAAAGATTTTATTTGTTTACTTGAGAGAGAGAGAGCACAGAGGGAGAGGGAGCAGCAGACCCCCGCTGATCAGGGAGCCAGATGTGAGGCTAGATCCCAGAACCCAATGCTCGGGTCATAATCAGGTAGGTCCTTAACGGACTGAGACACCCAGGCACTCCTGGTTTCATTTTGTTTTAGTGGTCCAAGTCTTGTTTTGCATCTAGGAGGGATTCCTCTAGAATTCTATTATGATTTTGATATTTGTCAAATTGTTTTGGAGAATTACTCTTTATTACTTGAGAAAAGCACTTTTTTTTTTTTTTTTAGATTTTTATTTATTTGAGAGACAGAGAGAGAGTACAAGCAGGCAGAGAGGCAGGCAGAGAGAGAGAAGGGGGGGAAGCAGGCTCTCCGCCAAGCAGAGAGCCTGATGCGGGGCTTGATCCCAGGACCCAGAGACCATGACCTGAGCCCAAGGCAGAGGCTTAACCCACTGAGCCACCCAGGTGCCCCGAGAAAAGCACTTTTTAATATCTTTCACTAAGAGTTTTTAAGGAGTAATAGGTACTTCTTTTACAGAAGTAAAAAATAAAACAATACCTTCTGTATCAGAATGATTACCTGGCTTCTTTCTGTGACTTATCAACGTAATTATGTGCACTAATTAGTGGGTAGCCTAATGCTACACAATTATTACAACATGTTTTTGAAATAAGCTCCACTTAGTTACCATATACAGAGTTTTAATATATGCTAAGATTCATTCTTTCCACTTGAGGCAGTTATCTGTGTTTACCACATTTCAGTTGGGTGTGGTTTTCATGTGATCAGTGCAGTCAATTAATAATGGGCAAGAATTGGTATCACAAAAACCAAGCTTATTAGTGTTTAAATGTCATCACTGACAAGGGACAGGTTGGCAATAACTCATTATGAGAACCACACGCATTTCAGGGAATTTATATCTCACTTTTAAGTTGAAGACTGGTGCTTCTGTAATTTGCAAGATTGCATAAAAAATGTTTTGGAATTTCTAGAACACACTATGGTTTATTTGAATTGTATATACTTCTAGTGCTGATTTATTAACAGTTCTTGAAATAAGTCTCAGATTTGCTATAATCTGTAACACTAAATTAGAAGCTTATTAAGAACTTATATAATGTATACAGATTTAAGATTCATACATAGTATGAACATTTTGAAAATAAGCTTTTTGAAAATAAAATACCGTCCTACACTTTGGCATGCCACTTATTTTTAACAAATTGCATGGAAATTTTTCTAATAATTATGTGTTACTACATATTTTATATGAAAAATGTATGTCCATTTTTTCTTTAGTAAATTAGAACTATGGTCATTTCAAAACATATAAAATCTGTAAGACAGGGGTGCCTGGGTGGCTCAGTCAGTTAAGTGTCCAACTTTTTTTTTTTTTTTTAAGATTTTATTCATTTGGGGCACCTGGGTGGCTCAGTGGGCAAGCCTCTGCCTACGGCTCATGATTCTAGGGTCCTGGGATTGAGCCCCGCATCGGGCTCTCTGCTCAGCGGGAAGCCTGCTTCCACCTCTCTCTCTCTGCTTGCCTCTCTACGTACTTGTGATCTTTTTCTGTCAAATAAATAAATAAAATATTTAAAAAATATTTTATTCATTTATTCATCAGAGAGAGAGAGCATAAGCAGGAGGAACGCCAGGCAGGAGAAGCAGGCCGAGCAAGGACCCCAATGCAGAACTTGATTCCAGGCCCCTAGGATCATGACCTGAGCCAAGGGGAGATGGTTAACCGATTGACCCACCCAGGCATCCCAGGCATCCGGCTCTTGGTTTCAGCTCAGATCATGATCTCATGGTCTGTGAGATCAAGCCCTGCTTTGGGTTCTGCACTCACTGGGGAGTCTACTTGAGATTCTCCTCCTCTGCTCCTTCCCCACTCTCTCTCTCTTTCTCTAAAATAAATAAATCCTTTAAAAAAAAAACTTTCAAGACAGGAGAAACTTAGAAAGCAACTTAAGAAAACGTGGAGAAGAAATGAACAAAATGAAATAGACAATTTTCAAGATACCATCCAGAAAAAAGTAACACCCTGCAAAACTAATTAGTTGATAAAATCACTTATGACTAAAATTAAGCTTTGATAAACATAATAAATAGTATTACAAACTAAACATACTGAGGACGAGAGTTGAATCACTGTATATGAGTTACACTATTTTTTATTAACTATTATTTAACTATTATTAGAAATGCATACATACATATATATGCATATCTTATATATACATATATGTCCATATATGTGTATATATATAGAGAGAGAGAGAGGGAGAGGAGACTGGTTTCTGCATGGCTGCATCATTATTCAGAAGTGAGATTGAGTTCAGTGTTTAATTTACCGCTCTCGGGATGCCTGGGTGGCTCAGTTGGTTAAGTAGCTGCCTTCCGCTCAGGTCATGATCCCAGCGTCCTGGGATCAAGTCCCACATCGGGCTCCTTGCTCAGCAGGGAGCCTGCTTCTCCCTCTACCTCTGCCTGCCATTCTGTCTACCTGTGCCTGCTCTCTCCCTCTCTCTCTCTGATAAATAAATAAAATCTTAAAAAAATTATAATTTACTGCTCTCACTGTCAAATTACATATCAGATTTCTGTTCAACTTACAAAATCAATAGGGTTTACATCCTATGTCCTATGCTTTAAAATAAAGAAAATGACATGAAATCATTATAAAAAAAGTAAGTACTGGTAAAACTTTCAAAAATTTTTATTACACATTTAAAGAATTTAATTCCATGACCCCTACTCTATTTCTTTTTTCCATTCAGGATGAGGATTTGAAAATTTGTATTAATACTTACACATTTTTGTGTTTTTTAATTTATTTTTTTTTTACACTAGAAGTACTCATTTATATTTTCTTCGTTGTTTTCTAGATCATTGTTTCATTCCATTATTGGAATTCTCATAGAACCAAACATTTATTATTTATTCTATGTATCACATCAGTTGAACTTTTCAAGTTTATTGACTTTTTAATTTTCTTTTTAAATTTTTTTTTGACTATCCATTGCTATTTTTTTCTAATTCACCAATATCTGTTGCTTTGATTATCAGTTTGATTTCAGGGTTACTTAGAAGAGGTCCTCCTAGTTCTTGCAATATATATTTTTTCTGATAGACTGTTATATAACATTCTATTTGGGAACATAATATTTTTATTTCATTTACAGTGTGCACTAGTTTACACTTATAATATATATTTAAGTGTTATATCACTGCCATGTAAAAATTGCCATTACAAAAATAGAAAATTGTGTAATTTAAATTTTCTGTGGAAAGGTTCTTCAAATTACATTTTCTAATCATTAATATTTGTATATAGATAAGCTTTCATCTTTTGTCTTTAGTTCTCTTTAGTTTTAATAGTTATCTTCTATATTTTCTTTAATTTTCTACAGTGATATATCATAACTTCTGCAATTTAGGATAATATAATCTTACTTCATCCTTTGCAATCCCTTTCTCTTTTTTCTTTTCTCATAGTTGGGTTTGCTAAAAGCTCCAATATTAAGGTGGATGATAGAGATGACAGTGGTGTTTTAGCTTTTCTTTTATTTAAATGATTATGCTTCACTATGAATTATCATGAGTCTTTTTTTTTTCATTTCTTTGGAATTTTATTTTTCTATATTAATCATTTTTTTCTTTTATTAAGATTTTACTATTATTATTATTATTTATTTGACATAGAGAGAGAGAGAAAGACAGCACAAGCAGGGGGAGCAGCAGAAGGAGAGGGAGAACCAGTGGGAGCCAGGTAAGACATGGTGCTTGATCCTTTCCCTTAAGCCAAAGGTAGATGCTTAACCAACTAAGCCACCCAGGTGCCCCCGTTTTTGTTTTGTTTTCTTTTTTAGTGTGAATTCCTCCCTATATTTTTCTCTTTATAAGTCACAGCCTCTTTTTTTTTCAAATTCTCACACACTGTTCCTCACCTTATCTCTTTGTGCTTCATTCTGAATTGAATTTTACATCTGCTAACTATCTCATGGACAATTTTCTTATATGTTTTTCTAATTTTTCTTGTAATTTTTCCTGTGAAATCACTAGCATCATGAGTTTTAGGGACCAGATGTGCCCCTGATTGAGAGCATCTCTTGTGGGAAAGTTTCCATTTTGTTCTCCTGCACCCAAGCTTCTGGGATATAGGATGTGCTACTCCATTAGCTCAGGCCAACGTTTCCTACACTACATGGTAACAGTAAATTCAAACTCGAAACCACAGCCAACATCTTATGTTCTACGTTCTTTTTTTCTGCAAAGACCCACAGAGGTCACCTTAATTGCATCCTACAACTGAAAGCATTGGATTGTTTTTTCTAGTCTTTATTTCACACTGTAGACATTACTTCTAGACTCCTAGTTTTAGCTGTAATGTTCATTTCTAGCTGCTCATTCACCCACAGGACCCTTCAAATTTTCTCTTCATGTGTTTTACATTTACTGTTTCTTTCTTTCCTTCCTTCCTCCCTCCCTTCCTTCTTTCCTTCCTCCCTTTATTTCCCCCATCCCCTCTCCCCCTCTCCCTCCTTCCTTTTTTCCCTTCAAGAACAGATCTGTATCGTTATTACATTTATAGACTTATGATATTATATGACAAAAATTTCCATTTTTGAGTCACACAGATGTATTGAGAGGATTTTTGTCTATTGGAGTTGGTACTCACTGATCTGGAATTCCCTTTATTTCAAGGACTTAAGTGCCTATCTATGTGTGTTAGTCTAATTTCCCTGGAACAGAGATCTTCTCACCAGGCTGGCTAGACATACCATCATTGGTTTCCCCTTTTTAGTGCATGCCACTTGTGCCAAGAACAAACCAAAAGCCGCAGGAGAAGGAACTCCTTGATGTGAGTATTCTTGTATTGGATGGAGTTTAAAAAGTTTTGGGCAAAATATATAACACTTCTGTCCTCAGGACATACTCTTCTTTTCATTCATTGCTATTGTTGGGCAAATACATCAATGTGGCTTGACTGGGGTTTCACTTACCACCAAACAGGACTTCTTCTTCTTCTTCTTCTTTTTTTGTTTTTTCCTACATTCACTGAATTAAATGGGTCAGCCCTTTGTCAAAACCAATATTACCCACCTAGCATTTCTCTCCGTAAAAAGGGCATGTGAAAGACAACTTTTCACAGGTCTCCCATGCTGAGGTAGAAGTGTTTCTATTGCTTTGTTTTCCACTGCAATATGAATTTGGGAGGCAATAAATGAATAGCTCCAAATCGCTAACCTGAATCTTCATCAGTGAGAAGGTGAAGGAGACCAATCAGGAATCATTAGATTCCCTTCTGTGGAAACACTGAAATCTTGAGTTTTTTTGTCTTGAGTTCTAATGAGGTCAGAGAAGGAAAGATAAATCTTATCATACTTTGCAGTGGGTTATCATACATTAATTCATAGTTTTTACATATGATCTTATTTAAAGGGAGAATTTGTATTCACTGAAATATTTCTGTTACCTGTTTTTTTTTTCTCTCTAGAAGTCTTCTAATACTTCATGACTTATAAAAACACTCCCCTGTATTTTAATCTGGTCATTTATAATTCGGAAAATTGTTTGACTTTGCATTTAATTCTTAAAATTCTCTCAAAAACTTGCTTTCAGACTAGCTGTTCTTCAGTTTTCCTCATCGGAAAGTGTCATCCAAGGGTATGCCCAACTCTGAGCATTACAGACACTTGAAAAAACACAGATTCGAGAAGGTTACTGGAGCATTAAGGTCAACCTCGAGAGAGACAATAAAATCAGAATCAGGCCTGTAACCTTCAGCAATCTCCCTTCCACCTCAACTATAGTAAATCAAAACTGCTTCATTTCAATGTGGGTATGACAAACTACTTGAGGTGAAATAATTTCAATTCACCTGGGACATTTTGTCCAAGTTGGCTTCTGTATTAACATACAGAAAGGCTGAGACAGATTATTTTGGAAAGATTTATAGCTCTAGAAATGAAGACACTGAAGAGTATCAGTTAAGCCACTGCACCCCAAATAAAATCACATTAAAATTCAAACTCAGTAAGAACTACATTTAATTAAAATCAGTTTGTTAAGGAATAAAACATATGTATCCCATTCGTTTGACAACAATTATTCCTTTATTCAATAAATATTTACTGAGCCTTCTTTTCCTCTCTTCCTCAATTATTCAAATGAATTAAGATGTTTCCTATACAAGAACCTAAAACAAAATGATCTCCTTCAGCAGCCCCCTTCCCAGCCCCTGCATCTGGCTAACGGATGCAGTACTCATCCTTTGCCTCTTTGTCAAACCCAAAACATCCTTGCACATATTCTCTGTATTCTTTCTCATTACTATTGATAATGTGTTCTTGCTTTCATCAAAAAAGCAAAAGCACAACCTCCCACTTCTGCACCAAATTCCATCCCACTCACCTAAGGATCTTCACTTATGCAATTTTTTTCTCTCCCTCTGGGACACTGCCCCCGCCAAGATCACAAGCACCTCCATGTTACCAAATCTAATTTGTAAGTCTCTTTCCATACATTACTTTATTCCTCAGCATTATCTAAGACTGTTGATCACTTTCTCTTTTGGGGGGGCTCTGTAGCCCCTAATTGTCTTGTATTTCCTCATACCTCACTTGTTCACTTCACTCTACACCTCTGGCTATCCTACTTTATTCTATTTCACAAATAGACCTCCTGGGACCTCCATTTAATTTTTTTTTTAATTTTAATTCTTTTACCTTTAGACTTTTCCTAGAAGATCACATCTTTTCCATAACTTTAACCACTATTTATATGCTGATGATTCACAAATCTATAAGCCCAGCCTTGACTTCTCTTCAAAACTCTAATCTCCAGATGCATAGACCTACCTTGCTGGAGCAGCAAGCTTGATCCCCCCTCACCCTCTGGCCAAAATTTCTCATGTTGTTAGAATTTCAGCAATATGAACAGCATCCATCCAGGTGCCCAAGCTCAACTGGAAGCTATTTTTAAATTTTTTCCCTGTTGTTTCCACATCCTTTCCATTGTCTAGTCCTGCTGACTTTATTTCTAAAAACACACACTTCCCTGTGGATCTGTTAATAACACCCTAGTTCAAGGCACCAAAATTCCTTCTAACAGATCTCTATAATTCTGTCATTGCCCCTCCCTGCTACGTTTATCACACAGAAGTCAAAGAGAATTTTTTGTAACTGTAAATGAGATACATCACTCTTTGACTTAAACATCTCTAATAGCTTCACATCACAATCAGAATAAAGTATAAATAACTCACCCTGGCTGACAAATCCCCACAAGGTCTGGTCTCTGTCTACTTAACATTGGTCTCCTTCTCAGTCCAAAGTGGGCATTCCCAACCTCAGCACGACTGACAGTTTGGATCAGATAATTATCTTGTGGTGGGGTGCTGTCCTGGGCATGATAGGATGCCTCGGAGCGCTAGATGGAGAGCCACTTCCTACCAAGTAGTGACAACCAAAACTATCTCCAGACATTGCCATACATTGCCTGGAGGGCAAAACTCCTCCTGATTGAGAAGCACTAGTCTAAAATGAATTTAAGTCCGGTTGTCCAGAAGTCCTGCATGGATGCTGCCCAGTTATCATTCCTCATACCATCCACTTTCACTCTGAAAGATGACTTGATTAGAATGAGAATTACATGGCCATCGTAGTCTTCCTCTAATATGTTTCATCATTTATCCTAGCCTTTTGTGCATATGTGTGTGTTCTGTTTTGTTTTGAATATATCAGGTTTATCCCAGGCTGAGGGTCTTTGTTTGAATGTTATCTCTCCATGGAAAGTCCTTTGCCTAAAGGCCTTTTTTCTTGTTATTCAGATCTTAGTTTAAATGATATTTCTTCTCTGGTCAAATTCAAAAATAAAAGAGGAATTGAATCATTCTCTATTCATTTACCACATCACTAAGTTTGTTTGTTTATTTATTTCTCTATTTACTTTGAATCTATGTGCCTTCCACCCAACACTGGACAAAACCAGATACTCTGTATGTCTGCTTAGAACAGTGCATGGTCCATAGCAGGTGGTGAATGAATGAATGGATGAATGAATGGAACTATTCCTGACAACTCTCTCCTCAGAAAGGTTCCACTTCCGTGTGATGTATCATTAATGCACTCTGGATGTTTACCTTCTGGCACTTTTCACAAATATTAATTAGTAAGTCATAAGCATAATTATTTATTCTTATAGGTGTCATGAGGACAGGATCTGTATCTTTTTTTCCAGCTCTGAAAGGGAGAATTTGTATTCCCTTAGAAAATGCACTACATTTTACTTGGACAATCAAATAAATCAGTTAATCACAGTTAGTGAATATATACATAGTGCATAGGTAGAAATACTTGGAAAACACATAATCTGATTGAAAATATCGATTTTTCAAGTCAAATACATATTTATCATTGAGAAGAATTTTACACTATCTTATAAAATTCCAGTCATGTATGTGGTTTCTTTCCTTTCATTTCTTCAATGGTTTCATAAACATTCTAGGTCTTGGCTTCATCAGTAATGATTAATGATGGGAAAATAAAGTGTGCTTATTTAATTTCTTAAATTGAATTCCCTTTCCAAAAATAATGTAACATTTTTTTCCATCCTATGATATTACATGAGAAGGACAGAAGGAACTCAGCATTGAATTTGTCAGGGAATTACTAGCACACTAGCCTGTGTCATAAAAAGTCGTGCCTTCCTCGATGGCTTTTACTGAATGGCAAGAGGGTTTCAGAGTCAGTGTGATACAATCAGTATCAGTTGCTTCTTAGTGAGCCACTTTCTCTTCACAGTTGGTTATTTTTCTATCAGATTTACTAAAACTGTACTATAATAATAATAAAATAATAAAAAAGATAATGATGATAATAAAAGCCATTGGCAGATACCTGTAACTATAGGTTCAGAAACATAAAAAATTATAACATATAAAAGGGAAAAGATGCAAAGACCAAAAGAAGGATGGAATTAGAGAACTGAGGAAGAATTTGGTGTTCTAGGACAGTTAGAAAAGTAGGACAGGATTCACCTGCCGTCTGAAGAAGCTGATATATATAGTTATTCATGATTAAGACAAAACAGAATTAATCAGTATGCTTAGTAGAACCACATTTTCTGTCAGAAATAACTTTTGTAGAAAAGGCTGTAGAGACATTTGAGAGCAGTTGTTGAGGTGCAGAACGATGGATAAGAGAACATAAAGTACAAATGAGTTTTAGGGTCCCAGGCTGACAGGAGTATATCCCAGATCCTGAGAGAACTTTGTCCTCAAATGTAACTCACCATCTGCTTCCTTACAGGATTCAGCAGAAGACTGAAAGCAAGCAATACATTTTTTACTTTTAGAGAAGATAGGTCTGTAGAGTGAGTCTTTAGACCATAGATCAATGTGCATACAAGATACAACAACAAAGGGCAAAAACACATGTATGAAATATTGGTCAATATTAACAAGTAGAAGATGACATCCCTGAGGAGCAACCATGGTATATGAAAAATAAGTGAAGTCAAGTTCACCTTATTTCCTTCTTTAACTGCAGTGCTAAATTGGAAGATTAGAAAAACATGAAATAGATGGGACACCTTAGACCCATCTTAAGATCCTTAAGGACAAGAAGAAAATAAATTATGTATCAGATTTTATTCTGTGGAATAAAACCTGTGGTCGGTTTTGTGTGGAGTAATTAAGGGTGGAATGGTTTTTCTCGATGTTAAATATTCCTCTTTCCAAACCTTTCCCAAATTTCCTTTGAAGGAATCTCTCTCTGTAGAAGCCAAGAATGTCAGATTCTGTCTCTCCCTTTTCCTCAGACAGCCAGGAGTGAAGTTTATTGCCTAAACCTCACCTAAATCAAGGGCTCAACATCTCACCTGCAAAATAGCAGTGATGATATCAGTCTTGGGAGTCTCTGGAGGCAGAGAGACTGGAATGAAATTAAATTAAGTGTGAAAAATAATAGACATTACATGTCCAGCCCTTTTTGTAGGCTGATCGTTTGAGAAGAATACACAGACTACTATGGGATTATGGAAGGGAACGGATAACTCCTTCAGGGGCTGATGGTAATGACTACAAAAGCAGTATAATCACATTCTCAAGCTTAGATCAAGGGAGGATGAATATATCTGGCTATGGGTCTGCTGCTGCTGGACACCATGAAACTGGGTCACATGAAAAAGAGAGTGGCGTCCGTATCTTCTCTTGGCTGAAAAGGCCTCTCCGAGTGTCCTGAAGCATGCTTGTTAGAAGTAAAATAGGAAAAATCAAGTTACCTGAGGTATTTGTGAGCTATATCTTTCTACCCCTGACTACTGTGCTAGATGAAGTTCTTTTTCAAGCAACACAAGAGTTTCTACTTGGAATATCTTTTGGTTCTTCTTTATCAGCACAAAGAAGATGTCAGTTTCAACAGTCTTTGTCTTGCTGAACCAACTTGGATATTGAACAGTTCACTTCCAAGATTATTAATAGCACAGTAGCCTGCAGTTATAAAACTGTCATTGTATTTCTGCTCATGCTCACTATATAGTAAGTTATAAGTATCACTAATTTCTGGTACTATAATACAGACCAATAATGAATCACCCACCATAAGTTTTTATGTTAAAGTAATATACACTTGCTCCAGAAAATAAAAATCCTAAGAAGTGAAAAAATGAGGAGATGTTATAAAGCAAATAATGCTACATAGGATCAAGGGACTGATCTTTAGATCCCAAGGTAGTAGTCAGTTAATGGGGGCTAAGGTTTGTCTTTTGGTAATATTAGCAAAATTTTCTCCCTGGCTATGAGAGGGAAAAAAAAAAGAGGTGCTTGGGATGGCACTTCCAGAGGTAATACAGTCTTTGTCTCTTCTCTTTTCTCTTTCTCCTTTTCTCCTTTATTTTTAAACTTTAAGCCTGGCTTCTTCTGCTTCATTAACTTATGGCCCACCATGGCTACCTTTCAGTATAACAATTAGTCCCTAAATTGGTGGTGGAGGGTTGAATGAGGTACTTGCCCTCCTTCTATGAATTTTAATACATGTAATACAACCTCAATAATTAAGAGTATTACACTGATCAACAGATCACACAAATAGTATTGCAGACAAATAGATCAATAGAAGAGAATAGGAAGATCAGAAATAGAACAAATAAATGTTTGATATACTGTTATTTTACATTTTATTTATAGGTATATGATAACATAAGTACCATTATAATTATTGATAGATGTGTTATTAATAATTGATATTATTAATGAAATCATTTGGGAATCTCTGAAATCACCTGGGAAAAAAGAGACCTGAAGATTTTTGATGATTGAAGCATAAAATAATGAAATTATCAAATTTACATGGGATAATTATAGAATGAACTTGGAGTAAGGAAGAACTTTTAAAAGTATCACACAAAGCACAGTAGCCACGAAAGAAAAGAACTGATTCATTCTAATATAAGAAGGGAAGATGAACAGAGGAAGAGAGGGAGAGAGGGAGACGGGAAAGTTTCCTGCTTGGCATGGATTTTGATAATCAAAGACAAGATGCAAAGGTCAAAAGAGAATAAGTATTTGAACCTTTTGTCACTATCAAAGGCCTAAATTCCTTTATATATATTAACAGTTCCTACAAGTCATTAAAAGAATGACCAATAACTGAATATACAATTGAGCAAGGTATATATTAGGAGAGTTCACAGGAAAGGAAATACAATAGCTCTTAAACATAGGAAAAGATGCTCTATGTCACTCATCATAAAAGAAATTCAATTAAAAAATATATGAAAAATTCAATTAAAAGCTACCCTTCTAAGACTGAACAAAGATGAAATAGTTTGAGAAAACAATGTAGTATGCGAAAGAGACTTTGGAGAAACAGAGGGTTTGGAGAAGGTCTGAGAGTTTAAATTGGTACCACTCTAGGGATGAAAATAAAGAAAACCCAAAAATATATAAAGGTGCACATATTTGACTCAGATATTTCACTTCTAGAAATGTATCCTACATACTGCTTAAAATAGCATATTGTAAACAGCAAATAACCTAAACGCAAATCCACAGATGAGTTGTTAATTTTGTATTACATCTATTTCTATTTGGAAAAGCAAGATGGAACAGCACGTGTTATGAGCTGTTATTTACATAAAAAGGAAAAGGAACTTTTTTGGGTTCATTTTGCTTTTATAAATACATTATTTATTTATGTATTAATATATAATAAGTATATTACTGTCATTTATAATACATGATAAAATAAGTTTATAAGGATTTATAAGAAGCTAGCAGCAGTGACTGCTTGTGAGAGAAACTGTATGAGTGGGGGATGGGGTAGAGGCTTTTACTGTAAATGCTTTTCTATGATTTAGTATTGAACTATGTGAATGTATCACATCCTAAAATTAAATTAAACTTAAAAAGTATTATAAAATAAAATGTTGTGAATAGTAATTATCCATAACACTTAGCAAATTCATAGGTATTTGATAGATACTAAGTGAATTTTTAAGTGGATAGACTAAAAACATGTTACCTTTGACAAGTCTTTATTTCACTCATTTAATCAAAATATACCTAAATGTCTAATGTAATGGAAGCATGGTAGCACTTGGCATAGAGCAGTAACCCAAACCAACACAACCCCTGTTCTCCCTATAGAATCTTCATTTTACATCTCAATAATCTGTTGATTAAGTTCCATAATGAAACACAAAAAACACACATACGCACCAAAACTAGCAAAAGTGTAAGCAATAGTCTGATGATTTTATTTGGACCTATAGTAAAGTATATTCAAGGAGCAATGCCATTTTATAAAATATGTTTGATGGTAAATCATGCTAGATCTCTCTCAATTTACTTTTTTATTATGCTATGCTAGTCACCATACAGTACATCATTAGTTTTGGATGTAGTGTTCCATGAGTCATTGTTTGCATATAACGCTTCCAGCAGGAGGTGCCCTCCTTAATCCCCATCACCGGAATCTCTCTCAATTTATGTCTTCTTAAATCCTACAGTAAATCTCCATAGTTTTCTTCATCTAGGTCTTACCTTCTTAGTCTTATCCATATTGTTCAAAACTATATGGGAATAATAGTAATAGCTATTTTTTCTTTTACTTGTCAGAGTTAAATGACAGAACATATAGAACACACGCCAATATACCTGGCAAAGTTTTTTGCATGAATTAGAACAGGTCCTCGATAAATGGTAGTGCTATCTGAATCGTCTTATTCTATAGAAATGTTTGTTTGAGTTTTAAATTCCACCTTATTCACTCTTAGTTGAGGGGAAGCATTCACAGATAATCCACAAAAAACTCCTATCAGGTCTGATATATGTTCCTGGGCCACTGATGCGGGTTATGCCCAATATCTGGACATTTTCTTCAGGTATAATCATAAAAGATTTCTATTAAGACAAGAAATTATAAAAAACCAGAAATCTGATAATCTTCTCATGATTTGAAACATGGTGAGAATCAACTGTTTATCTGCCAGATCAATTCCACACTAATTATCCCACAGAGCTTCCCTGGAGGGTATTTAGTGTTCAGGATTCCAAAGAAAATGGAGACAATGGAGATAGGAACAAATGTAACTGAACAGTTAGAACCCATTCATAGGGAAAGACTGAAAAGTTAAGGGAGCCAGAAATTCAGAAGATCCAATATTTATTCTCAAAAATCTATTCTCAAATAAAATGAATCATTAAAAACTCATTTTAACTGCTCACAATTTTATCAAGTGTGTTGTGAACTGGATTATGTACCTTGCACTGTACTGCTTAATGCAACCATTGCACCCCAAGCTGTCATAATTATGTATCCATCTCTTCAGCTATTTTAAGTTAAATTTTTAATCATACTGCTAGCCATAATACTTCATCAAAATTCTCATTTCAAGAAATGATGGAGAATGCCTTGCTCTTAGACCCTTATGAAAGATCAATCAATCAATGGCTAGATCAGATAAATAAAGACTCTTCTTGCAAATACCGTTCTAAAACAACATTGTTACTTTGATCTTCAATTGTCAGTTCTCTGGCTTAAAAATAAAAGCACAAACATTTTATTAGCCCCTATCGGAAAGCATCTGGAAGCTAAAGTGTAGAATTAGTAGATTTGAAAGTAAATTCTTAGAAATTGAGTTATGTGGGTGGGTTAATTAAATTCTCTGAATCAGTTTCTCTAACTATAGAATGACCACAATTTAGGGTGATTAATAAATGAGAAAGTGTAGATGGAGAGTATCAAAAATATTCTGCTCATAGGAAGTCTTCATTCCACAGAACTTCTCTGTTGGTATTTGAAATAATGGCCCTATTATTAAAAGAAAACACATAACCCTCTGTCTCTGATTTCTGCCAACAATGCGGTCAATTTTTATATTTCTCTGAGCTTACTTTTGTAGCCCACATTATGAAAGGCTATTTACAATCTGTGTGTCCAATTTTTAAAAACTACATAAACACTGCAAGAATGATGGTACTACCAAATTTGAAATAAAGATGGTAATAGCTCAAATCATTCCATTTCATGTTAGTCACAAGAGTGAAATTGTCCCATCATCCTCTCTTAAAAAGCTCTCTCAAGGAAAGGAGGATGGTGGGTGTGTGTTTGGAACTGCACTACTTTGGCAGTTTCCCACTATCAGCATCATCTAGAATACCAGAAAAAAGAAAATTCGCTACTTATTCCCCAAATCTAGTAGTTCTTGGGCACAGAATGTAAATAAATTGATGTGTTTAGAGAAGTCTATTAACATAGGTGAAAGGCATTACAGTTTTCCCTGTGTTTTGTAGAAAGTAGTAATAGCTATTTAGGGATACATGTAATGTTAATAAATGTGATTGAAATTTATCCAAAATGGAGTACAAGGAGAAAGTACAAAATGACACGAGCAAGGTAATCCCGGATGCTCCATACACCCTTGGGTGAGGACCAATTTTGTTTTGTGGTTATTGTTTCTTTGCTGTTATTCTTCAGGCATTCTTGGACAAAGCTTCCATCATTTTTCTTTCAATTCTTCCTTATATTCACTCAAAAGCATATCATTTGGAAACTTCCAGATAAAAAGCCCATTGGAATACTCACAAAAGATTGTCGCCTCATAGATTTTCAGGGAAAATGACAAACACATTATGGTTACCGGGAGAAAGCTACATTAATGTCTAAATGTGTGTGAGGGGGGAGTCATTCTCATGCATAAATAATAAGTCAACTATGACAAATATAGAAATAAACTGCAAAATATTGTGTATATAAAATCAAACTGTATTGAAAATTGCATGAATTATGGACTTCTGATAGTATATCTGAGTAATAAGAACTCTATCAAGCTCTCTCAAATCAGGAGAGTGGGGGAAGGGCAGTGGGGGATGGGGCGGGAGCTGAGCACTTATCCTGAGCTGGGGGTCTCCCTGAGCAGGTAACCCATGGGCAGCTCAACTCCTGGTTTATACCAACTGCAGGTGTAAGTGTCTGTTAGGTAGACACCCAAAATCCTGTTACGTTTTTTCTCTTCAGGGAGTCACGGTGTGGGCAGAATACACGCTTTGCAGTAGCAAACTCCTAATAACCAAAATGAACAGAGAGAACCATCACAGGACTTGCTGGGGTTGCCTCAAGCTCCGGGCTTGGAGCCTGCCCTGCTGTGCTAGGGACCAAAGGGGCTGTTGGCAAGATAAAACTAGATAAAACTGCACTGTGCTCTTCTTTCTTCATTTTGACCCACAGGATTGTGTGGGGACCCAGACACAATCTGTCAGAAAACACCTCAAATTCCAAAAAAGCATATGTGAAAGGTCACATAGAAAAATAATGATGCTCAGATGAATGGGGAGTGATGTGAGGATTCATAATATTTATAATATTTATAACTCAATGAGAAAGAATTGTTATCAAGTTTTTTTGCTGTCAACTTTAATCTGCTTCTTCATTTTTCTTGTTTAGACCGCATAACCTATGAGGTTCAAATTCTAGGCCTACCACTTGCTAAATGTGTATCTTTGGGCAAATAATTTTATTTATCTTTGCTTCATTTTTTTTCATCATTAAAATGGGGGCTTCTTTTGTATCGACTTCACAGGGCTATGATAGGATTATTTGTAAAGTGCTTAGAACAGTGCCATACACACAGAGAGCATTAAAGAAAGTCTGTTGTTATTTTCATTCTTTTAATAATTACTAAGTTAAAATATATGTATTATTGAAAATCGGGAGAATACCAAAAAAAAAATACTGGCAAGAAAAATTGTGCATAACCCCACCACATTTTGCAGTGGGTTGCCTTCCAGTTAT